>NC_134701.1:153126909-153477409 GCF_043290135.1 Rhipicephalus microplus
GGTTTTGTGAACACAAATTCAAAATCGAACACGTCAGCAAAAGAAACAAGTATAGGTTGGTGTGAAGACTTGTGGTAGAATACTAGTGAGACAGGGAAAATACATCGAACTAGAAGATTAATTCCACCATCCAGTCGACTGAGATGGGTGCATGAGCGAATCTTTGAGCTCTTCTTCTCTTCTTGAACAAAATGATTCCAATCTTCCACCGGTTTTTTTTCGCGTTGTGGCACCAGTGAAAGTTTTTAAAGGTAACTTGAGTGAATAGTATGTAGTACCACAAATGATATATGAAAAGTAGGTAAACTGAACCAATCAGAACTGAAGTATTGCTGCTGCTAATGGAACTGATTCAACACAAGTTCTGGTGGGCCTTTTTTGGTCATTTAGTCAGTAAAGCATGATTTCAATATCTGAAGACTGGATTGTTGATATATTGTTATTGAGGGGCTCCTGGAGAAAAATCAAATCTCAGTGCAACATTAGTCACACTGTCCAATTCGCATTGTTTTGTGGAAGAACAATGTAAGTAGTAGTAGCTCATGGGTTCCGGGTGAAACAGTAACATAACGGAGTTGTAATCTTCCAGTCTCAATTAATGAAAATATATACTTTGTCAGAGAAGCCATAGTAGCCGAATGGTAGCTACGATGCTGTAACTCTACGCATTGACTTGGGTAATTCACAGCAATCCGCTCCTAAAGGTTGTTTAAAAAAATATTTTAGCCACAAAGTGCTCGACAATCAATTCTGAAGTTCTACAGCGTATTTCCTTCAAATTGCAGTTTTGTTTTGTCCATCACGTTCAATGTTCTTGCTACATGCAACTAGGGAGCAGATAATTACATTGAGTGACATACTCGACGCGTACGTCATGAAACCCTTTCGTCCACTGACGGGCTGTACATACCCGAATACTGCAGGTCATATTATGCGGGTATGAGGCACACATGATTGACAGTGAGTATAAAGCCAGGAACGCCATTAAGAGCTTCAAAAACATCAAACCGCCAGTTAGTGAGCATGTGTGGCAGGAAAGGCTGGGCAGCCTTCGGCAGTGTTGTGGATGAAAAAAAGAAAATAGGGCAACGAAAAGGAGAAATTGTATTTTGAATCCGATTCGCACACAGGCATTATGCGTGAAAGTAGAGTATTTTGCCATATGGGTAGGCTATTTGCATGAAAAAACCTAAAGAGTATTTTTGTCATGGTGTCATATCGCACCAACGTCCATTGTAGATGCTGTATGCATTATGGGCTTTCGAAACAATATAAAAAAAAACATTACATATCAGCTCCTTCAACTCGCCGAGCCATGGTTTATCGTTGCATAACTAGAAGGATTATGTGTAAAACCGCTTGTGAGAAAATGCACAATAGGGCAGTTTAAAAGAATCTCCCGTAGAGGGATATTCATTTCGATAAAACTTACGCATGGGCTTTGATGAGAGCACCGCCGTTACGTTCGAACGTAGGATATCTCTTCAGCGTCTAGGTAGTCGATAGGGCAAGCAAACCAATGATCAATCTTGTATCAAAAAAAAGAGGTTACTAGGAGCCCCCCTCTTTCCCTGACACCACGTAGCTACGTACCTGAAAGTGTGTTCTTTCCTCAAATAGTCGAAGCCTTCAGTAGGTATTACCACCCTCTGGGGGAAGAAATGCTCTCTATGGGCGTACCCGCGGTGTACTCATAAATACAGAAAACGAAGAAAAAGTTCAGTCGAACCAGCAAGGCTGAAATTAAATCAGTAAAAGCTGCGTCAGAGGAACCAGGTTTTCTAGGACTTCGCATGTCATTGACTGCCAGAATCACAGAGATCTGTGGAATTTTTCACCATAACATTGTTAATTTTTTGAGTTGGCCCCAAAATTTATCATATCTACTGATGTCTGCACGTTTTTTTAGGTACGTGTCACTGCAAAACAAGAGTCATAAATAATCAAGTTTCACTGCTTCTGCTTCGAGTTGAGGGCATAGCATACGAATATTTATGTGCGAAACGCAGAACCAAACAAAATTTCAGCTTAAAAATCTAGCAATCATCCTAAATGATATAGTTTGACCAAAATACGTAAAAAAAAGGAAGCAACCAGCTTTCTCAGTTTACTTTAAAATTTTGGGTGCTTGCCTGGCATGCCAAATGAAAATTCAGGTGCGAAAGCCTGTGCGCTTGACGAATGTAATGAAATCACTCATGTTGCCCAGCCGTCATTTCACAAAAAAATAAGAGCTAATCCACACAATACATATAATTTATTGTGTAGAATATATCTTACTTTGTAGAATATAACATAAGCATGACAAGAATAAATATTTTAATATAAAGATATAATTCTTCACCGCTGCAAGCAAAAGTAAATTGCTGGCTATGCTCTTCATAGTAAAGCAACGTGTTGAACGGAGAACTACTATTAAGTTATTCCTTCACATGGCAATGTTTCTTGCAAGATTCATGCCATTTATCAGCACAGTATGTGCTGCTAAACACGAAACGTAAACAAGGTTGAATGCAAGCGGAAAACCTACGAGAGAGAGCAATAAATAGGCAAAACATTAGGTACGCGGTGAGGACTCTCATTGCGGCAATAAGTAAAACAAGCCCACATAAATGAGAGATCAGAACACTCTTCTTCCGCTTTAGAGCTTCTTGTGAACGCTTATTCATGTGGTCGTCGTCAATTTTAGCGCTCCAAAACAATTCATGACCGAAAACATCGTGATGACTCTGCGACTTTATGCTAATACACGTTATAACAGCGGTCCTCTTAAAGTTCACATAATGTTCCCTGGCCATGCTAAATAGTTGTAATGAGACAGCACACGCGTTTTTTATCCTCTGCTTAACGTTTTTTTCTTTTCCCCCAAGCGCGTACGCAGATTTGTACCCACACGCACTCTCTTTGCCCACAAAGTTGTTCAGAACTTCCTAGAAGAATATTCCGGTGGATGCTTCTACTCTCGGTTTTTTTTTTAAATTTTTGGTGGTATCGCTCGAAGGATTCGTGCAGAAAATAAAAATTGGTATAGCCCTTCCGTGTTCCGTTTTTTAATGCCATACTAATATTTCGTAAAACAAAACGCTTCACAGCGTGAATTTAGTGATAGTCTTTTGGGTGTTTGTAAAACAAATCCGTGCACACTGAAGGCTTACGTGAGGATGTGCTACCACTCGCTTATCCAGGCACGCTATCGGAGCATAACATCGCTAATAATACAAGAGTAAAGCAAGAGGTTGGGAATGAGAATAAACAGTTAGAAGGTGAGATGTGAGGGTATCGAGAAAGGAAAGGAGGAGGGGAGAGCAAGGAATGGTACAGCAAAAATGTTTCGAACCAGCACTTTTATAAACCGATACCTGCCGCATTTAAAGTGGATGCTCTAACCATGTAGCGACCGCTTTGGCGGCTACATGGTTGTTTATGGGTACTCATCTCTAAAGCTAGCACCATAGGGTTCTGCGACTCAGGGCATAACTTGACGCACCACAGGGATGTTGAAATAGTCGAGCATCCGCCACTGCTTTTGGAGGCAGAGAACTGCTACCTTTATAGGCACCCGCTGGTTAACTAAGTACTAGGGTACTTGTCATTTCGTGCTCGGCAAACGAAGTTTATAGCCGCGAGGGAGGACATTTACCTAGTGGGAAATCGACAGCATACGACCACAAGAAATAAAGTTATGGTAAAACTTTCTTTTATGCGAAGTGAGCTATTTACCTTTATTGCATTCATGCTTGGAAAATACAGAAATACATTACAAAAAAGTGAACAAACACGAGAAAAGTTACGAGAAACAATTAAGTTCACTCAGGTGTATAACTCTAGCGGGTTTGGCATCAGTAGGGCCATCTGCATGAATGTTTTTTTTTGTAATGGTGTCATTAAACACCAAAGGTATTGAGGAACAAGGTGATTCGTGTTAGGAAGCGATAATATGTTCTACGAATATCCTCTTATATATCGCTTTTAGCCCGTAGTAGCTGATGCTAGGTCACTCCTGATGTGCGAAGCCATGATGCTGCATTTCGCTTACTCGCATCATATAAAGGGTTCCTTTTAAATGAACAACCTTTCAAATCACGAGCCTTTGTATCTGACTTGCAATAAACTAAGCCGAGTAACTACTCACCTATCGCAAAAACGTTTGCTTCCATTGCACAAGACTGAAGCTTGAACGATATCATCTGTGTATAACTAAATATAGCAATGTTGCCCTACTCACATGGGTTACAGCGAACAAAAGCTTGCAAAACTACGTATCAGTGAGTACTGAGACAGAAAGGCAGAGCAAGATTTCGGAGTGTGAAAGGCGAAAAAAAATTCATTATGTACAAACAGTTCAGCAACACCGTATTGACAGATCAGAAGCATGCTTCAGACACAGAGTGTACTTTACAATACTTTGAACTGAACTAGTTCAGTAGTATGTCTCTAAAAGATAAAGTAAGCAAACCGAGTTATGTTCATGCGTGAAAAATGGTTTATAAGAGTTCGTTGCAACGTAAGATCCACTGGGTCCTATACGTGATTGGGGGAAAGATGCTCGAAAAGTCAGGTTAACAAGGTGCTCCTATTTCTACCAAGATAAAGAAGAGCAACAAGGCAGCTTTGTATGCTACAAGTGCACTTTGGCTGGTACTGAAAACAGTGTATTTTCAAGGCGCCTCTTAGGCGCTTCTCTGGCCAACCTGTATTGTGCAATGCCATTCTCGGCTGGAAAAGTTATAACGGTACAGTGAGGTCATTTGGCTTTGCGCCAGCATGTTTCTCTAGAGGAAGCTGTAAACACGGCAATATTAGAGTCCTCAGCACTCTACCATTACGAAAATGAAACGTCGCGGTAAATTTTCTTGTTTTTTTATATGGCCACCGTCTACCATAGAAGATTTTGCCTCAGCCCATTAAAGTGAAGGCGTTTGTTCATCCGCTTGACACTGTCTATTAAAGGGGCACTGACATCGAATTTACTCATGCCAAGATTTTTCATCAGCGAATAGCTATAGACGCCACAGCTGCGATTCGCGACCTAAAACGCAACTGAGGGATGTATAACTATCCCTTTTATTGATTTATATTACTGTAATCTAGAACTATTCAAAAACGACTGGCAATCTCACCATTTTTACCGCTGGGAGCATTATCAGTGGCGCTACCTCGCGGTCATCTCCAGATCACGCCGCAGCTGACCACTTCTTCACAGAAAAGAGTGACGTCAGGCTAAACTGCTCCGCAAACATTTCGTTTGCTAGGCGGACACATTCAGTCATGCCTTGTCACCTGCATCGCGGTCGTCGCCGAACAAAGTGTTGACTCGGGTTCAATACGATAGTCTGGAGCTTGGAATCTCCGCGATTCAGGACGTCGTGAATTATTTTTGCTTCCATCGACCTTTTGCCGAACAGTGATTCCGAAATGGACGCCGTTCCAAGCAGCACTGCAGAAGTGCCCGAAGATGCACGCCAGCCATGTTTGCTCATGTGTCCCAGCTATATTGGTGTGTTTTGGCGTGGAAAGCATTCAGGTATACGCATAGGGTCAATGCAATACAGTAGCACGAATGAACATCAGCAGAAAAATACAATACGTTTCCTGCTTGTCAGGTTCTTTTTAGGGGCGAAGCTCCTTATGGCGTGGCTTGTGCGTCCATCGTAGTACGTAACCACCAGTGGCACATACCCGAAATAGCGGTCCTTACGATTTTGACCTCGAAGGTGGTTCCGGTGAGAGATTTCTTCTGTGCGTTGTTGAACAATAAAAGATAGTGCTGAATGCAGATGTTAATGGCTGCTAAGGGGGAATGAGAGACAGGAGCATTCGGCCTTTCGGTAACGCGCACGCTGCGATCCCCATTAGCAGCTATTGGCATGTACATTGAGCACGATCTGACAAGAAAGGGTAGCTACGTTATACTCGCTGGGTGTAACCTCCTTGGTTTTAGAAAGAAAGGTTTAGCGAGTGTTGGGCCGCAGAGCCATGAATACAGTGAACTAGTATATACCATGAACTCGAGGTGGTTAAAAGTGGGAAGTAAACCTGAAGCGCAAGCCGTAAGAAAGTGTGCATGTGCCACCTCCCGTTTAGTGCTTGAAATGTCCGCTGGATGGCGGTGCTTCTATATGGAGAATATATGATGAAAAGATGCGAGATGGTGGTACTTGTAGTGCTGAATAGATGGACGAATGGACACACAGACAGATGCATGGATGGACGCATGAACGGACGCAGGCGCGGATGCATGGACGAATGTAGGGACGGACGCATGAACAGACGCACGCACGGACGGGTGGATGGACGCATGGACGATTACACAAACGTACGCAAGAACGGCCGGAAGCAAGAACGAATGGACGGACGAATGCTTCGCCCCACTCCCCATCACTAACTCCGTGGATATGCTGCCATTTTTTTGCGGCTTCAGATGACCCCACTTATTAAGCTTCTCGCGGGTAATACGGTTTTACTACTTTCACGTGGACGCAAAGTCTACAGATTAACTAAAATTTAACGATACCTGCATGTTACTTGTTAGCGATGATATCTGACTAGACGCTCTACCATTTTTCATAGCTTGTGGTCGTGTTGATGTGTAACACATACGTGATATGAAAAAACACCCTCATGGCGCTTTTTCCGTGCTTCGAACTAGACGACTGCAACTCACCTGCAACTCAAAACGATTCCCCACCATGCTGACCGCAAGCACATGCTTAATCATGCTCTTTTCTTTCGCCATTCTTTTAAAGGTGATTTTTATTTTGATAATTTAAAAAAAATCATTCAAACCGGTGCGATGAAGATCAGACGCGACGAGCCACGGCCGGGCTAGACTGCATCTGCGAGCGCTAGCTCGACCCTAGCTAGGCCGTCGACGAGCGAGTGCGATTCTGGACTTCGGCGCCAGTCGGTGCCACGATAAGAACATTCGGATCGTACACGTCATTGCTACTAGGGCGTCATCACTCAGGATGGTATTAGTGGAATGTATCAAACCGAACGTGTAGCACTAGTGTCGATGTTGCAGGGAAGTCTATTTTTCGTTTTTTCTCCTTAGCTTTTTTACGCTGTTTCACATCGAATTAAAATAGCTTCCACGCGACGGATGCCGTTCAAATCTGGCCAAGAAGTCCTACGCATACCAAGCGATCAAATGATGGGCACATCTCGATATTGAAATTTGATATCAGTGCTCCTTTAACTTTTCAGTGCGGCACGATTGCTTAACAGTGGTAGAGAAAGGAATAGCAGCAAGTGATGTGCCACATTAAGTTATGTATTGCGAAAGAATCGCGGCAGTTTTATTTAATAGTGACTGGGCTTGCGAAATATTTACTTCCATGCTACGCAGTGGGAAATTGAATAGTTTGGCGCCAGAACTAGCAATGCCCGAACATCTTTCTCCATTGAGGCCTCACATGATCTTAACAAGCCTACTCACTTGGGTGTGCTCCAACTGAAAATTTCTTTGTTTCCTACCTGAGCATCTGCCCCGTGCATAATGTTATTGCTACGCCATTTTATGGATAGTCTCAGCTAATCGTTGCCGTGTTCAGCACACAAACAGACACACACACACACACACACACATATATGTATATATATATATATATATCTATATATATATATATATATATATATATATATATATATATATATATATACATATATATATATATATATATATACATATATATATATATATATATATATATATATATATATATATATATATATATATATATATATATATATATATATATATATGTGTGTGTGTGTGTGTGTGTGACGCTATGATGAATGGGAGACGTGGCCTGGCTCATTCGCCAAGTTTATTCTCAAGCACTTCTTCCTCATCTACTTCTAACCACCTCTTCATACGTCACACGATTCCCCCTTCCCCCGAAACAAGGCATGGATTACGAACAAGAAAAAGTTAACAAGCAGAGGTTAAAAAGTTACAGATGTCAAAAATTCACAATGGTTCTAACTCCAGGGGAGTTCCGTAAACTTTCAAAGACTTCAGGGGAAAGTGCAGCAGTCCGGTTAACGCAGGAGTTCTGGTGGGCGAGGCTGGTGGTTTTGTCCTGGATAACACAAAAACGCTTTGAACGTGGAAACAGATGGAAATACAGCCGGTATTGTTGCAAAGAACGAATGAGGTTGGAGCGCTTTGCAGGATTGAATGTTTCGTAGGCGTCGCATTTTTTGTCGTCGGTCATACAAACGTCGTGCATGCGATTTGCGCGCCCGTTATTCGTGGCTGATTAGGCGCTGCTTCTGTTCCTGCAGAGCACAAGCGGTTGTTTTGTCGCTTTTTGGGAGTTTTCTGTGGTGATGACGCAGATGATCAGACCAAAGGCGCAATCTTGAACGCTGGTGCAGAAAAGTTCCTTGGCTTTTCTTTCTGCGAAGATAGCTCAGATGCGGAATCAGTCTTTTCTTTAGTGTATGTTGATCACGACACCCTTCAGGCTGCAAGTACCCTTGCAATGTAGTTTTAATTGTTCGTTGCCGATGTTGGTGTGGGCGTTTTAGCTGTTGGGATTTCTCTTGTTGCTTTTGTTGGCATTGCTGATGTTGCACTGTCTGACGAGGTGGACTTCCTTTGGAACCACGAGCCCGCTTTTCTTTGTAGGTTGACGTGACCAGCAAATAGTTGATACTTGTTAGGGTGTCGTGATTTGTGTCGGGCAATGAAGATAGTGCGCCAGAATTGGCAGAAAATCTGCTGAGGCTCTTGCAACGCCTTTTTTGATGGGTGTTTCTGGCACAGGGCAGTGCTTGAGAGTTGATCCTTCCGAGCCTCCTGTGTGGGTTGGGCTCTCAGGTGGCTGAGAATTCGACGGCGACACTGCGGAAGGATCGGTTTGGTCATATTTTATTTGTGAATGACTGTCTTTCTGTGGAACGAACGATGTGAACTCTTCTGGCGCATAAAACTGAACTTTAGGTGACGGGCTTGACTGAGTATGCTCGGACCTTCTCCGCTCTATTCCGACCATAGTGAACGCGTGAGACGCGAGGTGGGCGTTGTGAGCAACCGAAGATCTACGCGACGGAAAAGCAGGAGGTTGGTCAATGCGTGAAGGCTGCTTTTGACTGTGACGACTGGGTGCGGTTGTCTGTGGATGGTTTGAAGTTTTCGTTCGTCGTCATCTTTTTCTTGGTGTGGTGATGGCACTGAGAAAATTGTGGTTGGTCATCGTCGTTGAAGGAGGACACACTGTCGGTAGTTCCAGCGTTATTTACGAGTGCATTGCAAGCATCATTTGTGCCAAGGAAAGCAGTAGATGCATTTTCGTTTTTATCAATGAGACTTGCATTCAATGGTGACTCCATACTGTTTCGACTTTGGGTTGGTTCAGTTCCCGAGGATGACATCGCCGCAAACGAGGCTTGACGTGGTTGCGATTCCGTATGTTTGTTTCTTTGCGGGAGAGTTGAGCTACGCGTTCCTGAAGTACAGTGGATTTAGGAACGGCGGTGGCTTGACAAGGTATTTTCCCGATGCGCCAGGTCATCTACCATGAATACGGCGTCCTTATAAGGTGAGTATTAGGAGTGCTTGAAGAACCGCGTGATGAAAACCCAGGTGGTGGACCACGCATGAGAGACGAACAGTGAAGGACATCAGGTGGTTGAGAAACGTCTCGTGTCAAGTGCTGGAGCGATGACTTCGAAAATGCCGACTTTCGTGCAGAAGGGAGGCGCGCTCGATGGCTGTGTTTTTCCCAAAATACGCGTTGTCGTCTGCCACTGAACTCGTGTACCACTTCGTCTTTTGTCAGAGGTCGAATCTTGTCGTGCGTACGAATGGTTGAATACTGCCTGTAAAATTGACGACTGAGTGCAGTTGTCTGTGGATGGTGGGTTACAAGCAAGTCTTTGTCGTAGTCGTCATCGTACTTTTTAAACCAAACGATCATTTCTTGTTTTATCTTTTGCCAAGACTTATCGTTGTCGAATATGTGGGTGAGGTAAAATTTAAATGCCTCACCGGTGACGTAGTCGTCGAAGTTCGTAACCATTTCCCGTTTCTACCAAGATGCAGCGGTAGCGTAGAACTCGAACAGGTCGAACCAGTCCCGTACAGGTTCATCGTCCGCTGCTCCGGTGTACTTGGGGATGGGAAGGTCGGTCGATGATTTTGTCATGGTGCTGGTCGCTGTGTGCGGCTAGGAGATGATTCCGTAGTCGATGTATGGTCAGGGTGTCTTCTGGGGAACTGCGTCGATGATGAGTGACTGATGAAGGGGCAGGCAGGTCTCCATCCTGTCGACTTGTTTGACGCTATGATGAATGGGTGACGTGGCCTGGCTCATACCGCATGTTTATTCCATTCTGACTTCTTCTTCCTCATCTATTTCTAACCATCGCTTCATACGTCACATATATATATATATATATATATATATATATATATATATATATATATATAGAAAGAGAGAGAGAGAAAGAGAGAGAGAAAAAGAGAGAGAGATACAAAAGGCGGAAAGAAAAATAAAGTGGAGAGAAAAATATCAAGGCACCCACCGGAGATTCGAACTGGCCACCCCGCCCTCCTCGGTGCGCTGTGTTAATCAACTTCACCGTGCTGCTCATGATATCAGACTCACTAAGGACAACCTATGTCAAAGACAACCTTCCGTATTTCGTATTCCCTCCAACAGTATGTGGTCCTCACGGCAGGTGAGGACCGAATACTGTTGGACGTTTGAACGCCACCGTCATCAAGCATCTCATTTACCTGCGTCTCTATGGCCTCGCGTTCTTCATCTGAAACACGGTACGTTTGCTAGCTGATTGGATGAACATCATTGTGTTTTCGGCGCGTGATGTGTCGGATTTTGAAAAGCGTGTACTTTCTGCAATATTTTAAACATTCACTGTGCCACTATGTTTCTTTTTGTACTGCTATTTTTTTTCACACTTGTTGGACTGTTTTCAGAATTGTGTATCAATTTACCATGCGCATTGATGCTTTCTATGTAATTAATCCCTGCCCACCTGCTTGGTCTTCGGACTGCAGTATGTCTTAAATAAATAATGGTCGGTATTAACTCGGTGCTTCGTAAAGGGCGTTTAACCAACAGTCAAACGAAAAGACGAAACTAGAATAAAAGTGTTTCAAAAAGATGGTAAATACGGCCTTCCTCTCGTTCGAAAGCTTCGAATGAACAACGATGTGGTCCAGAAACTAGCCTCCGTAATTCAGTACATCGGACGCGAATCACTTCGTGACATCCACTACAGGGTCTCCAAAGGCCACAGTGGTGCCGCGGAATAGATGTCGGTGCTTGAAGTTTAAATTTGAGAAAGGCACCTGTGAGCGTCCGTCACGAACTAGCACAACGCTCCACATACGCATTGAAGCAGCAAAAAAGACAGGTTGCTCTCAGCGACCACCCCGCCGTCACGGAGGTCATCAGATAAGACTTCTATTACAACACAGCACACACCACTAAAGTTTCCAACACACCATTAGGGTTTTAATTGGTATATATATAGTTACACTATCACAAATTCTTTCTGAGTGAAAAAAAAACTATTTCTCTGTTTAGTCTAGCGAAAGTTGTTAGTCATGCGCACGTAACAAGTTCTATGTTTAGAGTCACATTCTCTTGAACTTTAGGACGAGCGTCATTATTCTGCTGAAATATCGCTCAATTTTTTGTATACCAAAAATATGTACGCCTGCAGTGCTTCATTGACCTAATTGTCAGCAACCTAATACTCATCTGTATGACGCCTGGTGTATATCCTAACACGCCACGTACTTAAAGCAGCGTCATTGTGTCGGGCGCCAAAATTCGATGTTGATGGTTGAAATCTTAGAAGCTCCCGTAAAAACAGTGCAGTCGTAATAGGTATACGGTAGGTAATTGTACTCCTGCAAAGTGATGTCAGCACTCTATCGGACAACTCTATCAGAAATAAAAAGTAATCAACCTTGTGGCCGGTCTACGAACTGCCCGCCTTTCAACATCAGGCTCCGATGACACCAACGCTGTCATTTCATAATGAGGAACATCAGCCTGTGAAAACGCAACCTACGTAGTGTCCTGATACGTTGAAGGCTTTCGCAATCGCCGATACCAGTATATCCGTGCACACTTAACAGGATTTACACCGTTGCAACCTTCTCAATTCAGAACATTGTGAGCCACGCTACCTCACCATTAAAATTATAGTTTGAACAAAAAGGGATCATGTTGACTGCACCATCGATTTTTGTATTTGACGTTGTGTATGACCTTTCACAGCACCTGCTTTTTCTTTTGAACTAGGCTGACAAGAATTTGAAAGTGTCTGATGGCGCAGCGTTCCCTCCGTTTACTTCCCAGGAAAGAAGATCTTGCATAATGAAAAACTAATTCTGGGCCTAGAAAAGCCGGAAAACATCATTTAAGAATTTAGGTTCAACTTTGCTTAGCGATAATGCTGGTGAGGTTAAGCAAGCGCAGAATCCTACTGGTAACATTTTGTAGACCTTAACTTTTTCCTAGTTTTGGTTGTTTTGGCGTGCAAGACGAGCCTGTTAAAACTTGACCTGTTATTCATGAGTGTTGTACTTTACCTCCCAAGGAGCGCAGAGTTCCCGAACCCTGTTCAACATTTACCCACTAGCGTAACAGAGTGCATTACTGTAGTGTATTTCGTGGTGTCTTCATTCCCAATGGTCTGTGTGAATACATGCAAATTTCGCACGCAGCGAATAAATATTGTGATCTAGCTTGGTGTCGTGAAACAAGCAGGAGAAATCACCATAAATCTTCAAGATCAGTAATTTTCTTACTTGGGAAACCCATGGTATACGTGCGGCTTTCTTGAAAAAAATATACCACATTCTCACAATTCAAGCAAAATGATTGGGAGAGGAAAGAGAAAGATAACGCATTTTATTACGTATCACACCTGCAAGTTTTATCATGCGTGAAACTACTTTGACACTGAGAGGATCTTCTGTGGAGCTCTACGTCACAAAATGGTGGCAGCTTACCACTGGCAACCTTTATCGCGCGAATGTTCTGAACTTGTATATAGAAGATATACACTTATTTTGAAGGCCCATTACTCTTGCTAATATTTCAGTTCATACTTGATGAAATTTAAAGTTTCCAAACGACGATGTGAATAAGAAAGACGGTGTATTAGAGGGCTTCGAAAATTTTAAACGCGTGGGGTTCCTTAAAAATTATCCAAACCTATGTACAACAGAATGTAGTATTTTCTGCTCCCTAGAAAATGCGGCTACCCGGTATTTGACCCCATTACCTGCAAATCAGCAGTCAAGCATCATGGCCTCTAGACTATTGTGGCGGGTTCGTCGTTCAGCATTGAAATAAGCAATACTTTGAAACTATTTGCTGCTTAGTTCCATCACAGTTTCAGTGACAATTCTCAAAAACGTATACATCGTACATCTCCGGTCTTCTTCAAACCAATATTTTCAAGAAAAGCCTTTATATAACGGCAAACGGTACAGGCATTGTGAATATTGCATTGAAAATTAGCTTTCAATGAAAATCTTGGGAAAATATTTGAGAAAAACTAGTTACTACGTTAGAGATGTTGGCCAGAGCAAGTGTTAGCCAGTCAAGGTTGTTGGAAATTTATGTAGCGAAAGTTGGAAACCAAAAGCTAGCTATTTTTCTTGGCTAAATTCAAGTGATGATGCCTCGTTATCTTATTCATTATCATTCCTTATGAGATGTCCACTTTGGGACGTTTTACCTCTCTAAATGAGTGCCAATGAGCTTTATGTGGCTCGCATTTATTATACTTTTAAGCGAAAAACAATTCAAAACACGCGACAGTGGAATAGACGGAAGAAGCGCTGACTTCCAACCAAGGTTTTATTCCAGTCATGGGTGTATGACTAGAATAAAACCATACATTAAAAGAGGAGCAGGAGAACAGTGATGTGGAACTTTGGTTAATCAAGTATTCGAATGAGTGTTAAGAAAACTGTGAAGAAGCATTCATCTACTTCACAAATACGCAACTTTCCTGGTGAGGAGCGCTAACGAAGGTACACTCACGCACATATCAAAGGTGATATGTACATGAGTGTGCCCTTTCGCTGTCTTGTGTTTGGCGTTGTTTTCAGTTTGTTGATCAAGTATCAACTGGCCCAAATAAGCACTTTAGTACGTATTTAAAATTTTCAAATTCTTGTTTTCGTTCTTGCATCTGCTTCACTCACTTACTCAGTGGCGTTTCTAATCCATGAGTGGCTATTCCGTTGCTCTAATTGACCTTGGTTTTCTGGACTACGCATGTATGGGCCATTTCTTTTTCACCTACTGTTGACTGTTCGCAAATGTTACTGCATTGTGTTTGTTTTCTCACCTATTCTGCTGTCTTTTGATTCCTTAAAGTCATTCCTAATATTTACCGTTTCGTTGCACATTCCACGATTCTATACACTTTCAATATTTCTGTTGTTAACCTACAAAATTGAGCCCTATATGCCATACTTAGTAATAATGCTCAGGTAGTGCAAGCTTCATAGAGGCACTTCGTTATTTAGCAACTTCAGTCGGCTATGAAGTTTGATGCTGATGAGCTGTTTATCTTAGTGAACATCGTAGGTTGAGCACGAGAAACAGTTCAATTGAAATATATATATATATATATATATATATATATATATATATATATATATATATATATATATATATATATATATATATATACACACCCTCACTTTTCTATGTCACGGTCTAAATAATTGTGGTGAGCTTTTCACATTGTAGACACAGAGTGTTTTCGTGTAAGAAGGTGTAATTATGCGTGGGCGAAACGTTCTGCATATATTAATGGCACGTATGAGGCATCTGTGGCGCTTGGGATATGAGCACATTACGGGCCAAATTCGTGTGATCGCTAATAAATAGCTCTTTTTGAGCTGGTAGAACAAACAACTAGCGCTTAAAAAATAAACAGTTAGTGGATTCTACGAAAAACATAAAACGTGGAAGGCAACTGGAGGAAAAAAACAGGAACGCATAAAGGTCGCACTTATTCTGAGCGGTTCCAAGAAGCCGCAGTATAGTCAGTAAGTGCGCTCGACTCGCAAGAGCCATATTGATGGAATTGCTGAGTGTTATTGCGTGGGCAATTCCTCTGTCATGAAGTATAGATGGTGGGTCAGTCACATGAGGACCTTCGGAACTCTTTCATAGGAGGCATAAATAAAGTCAGACGAAAGCTGCAAATAAAACAAACGGGGTCTATGCAGGCCAAGATTGTGTTGTGACCAAGAAAAATGTGTTTCAGTGCTTCAAGAAAAGGTAATCCAAGAGAAGGTATACGTGCAATCAGCCAGGAAGTGAATCATTGATTCTTTTTGTTACATGTATGTGGCTCATCTTGTCGGCTACATTTGCTGCTTCTTTTCTTCGACATCTGCAATCTTGTCGGTAGTATCGCCGTAATCTATAGTGACGCAATATTTGGCGGCATTTGTTTTTCAGTAAAAGGTATACCGACACTTAAGCGGAATTTTCGCCGTCGCCACCGGCGGTGTTGTGAGGCCTCATATAAGGTTTATGTCAATAATCTCACCATCTACGTCGCATTCTTTATGCGCAAGGTAAAGCATGCCAATGCTCGCACACGATGGCAGCTTGGCTGGTGCCTAAATGCACCGGCCTCTAGGTGGTATTTAGAGGTGGGTGTGGAGAGACTACATTCTTTCGACCAGCTGTGGAAGACCGTATGTGAATGCGCGTTGTACGTAAACAGTATGAGCAGGCTCGCCAGACGTTCAACACTAACATGTTGAATGAGGGCTAATTCGGGCTAAGGAATGCAAATTCGTTCCTTTTTATTCTCTTCAGCTTGTGTCATATGGACGCCGTTTTCGCATGAAGACGTATATCAGAGCCTGCATTACGTTTTGGGGCTACATTCATCGCTATATGATGTACCTCGAGCAATCCCACAAGGAAGTTTTAAGACTAAAAAGTTACTGTGCGTTTTAATCCGTCAGTTCTGCGCTGTCGTCTCTACGGTGTTTCCACAGAAATATTTGACTTGAAGTCACTGACAATCGACGCGTGTCCTGCTGACGTGGCATAATTTGTTCACGCCGACGTTTCGTTAAGCTAGGGCAGGTCGCATGTTCAGGAATTGAGAAGTCTGATTTCGTGTATCATTCCAGATGATTGACGTATAATCCACGCATTGTGGTTTTTACATTTCTCGTTAAAGTGGTGGCAAAACGATATAGTCTGCTTTCGCATTAATCCTGACCTAAGCTGCTTTTGATGGCACAAATCGTCGTCGTATAAATATCAATATAACATACACGCGCAATACAATTGTGCTGAAGCAGAACAGTGCAGCAAGTAAAATAAAGTAAAACAAATACAAGAAGGAAAATTATTTTTCTGGCGTTCAAGAAATGTTTGACGGTTATACGGTCATGACCACTGCAACGTGCATTAAACTAATCATATTAAATGTTGATAAAAAAACCAGCAAGTTTCCAAAATTCATTTTCTTAATTTTGTCATAACATTTCCTAAATATTTTTATAACAAAAACACTCTTGGGACCTACTCGGATGCATCGTAGAAGAGGGGGCGTAGCTATAAATATTCACTCTGACCTTCACTTGTTGAGTTGTAAAAGCTCATTTGATATTGAATGCATATAGTATAAAGCAGTGGTTTTGGGACGTTAAACTCCACAAATCAATCAATCAATAGTATAAAGCACCCTTTGCGAACCATTCCGTAAATGGGTACTGTTTATCGTCCTCCTTAGACACCACAGAGTCGATCGCAGATATTAGTTCATTTACACCTGCGCAGTCTATTCGTCTTCCCGTTTATTAATGCTTGGTGATTTCAACTTTCCGAGAATTAGTTGGTCAACACTCACAGCTTCAGGGCAGGAAACTTCTATATTCAGAACACATGTGAGGTAAACAATCAATAGCAGCAGTAGTGGCACCTCAATAGTATATTTCATTTTTTTATGAGCAATCGTTTCAAGATGGATGGCATGTTAAAGTATCGAAGGTACATCGGATAATTACCTACTTTGTGCTTCTGATCGAATGAATGTCCCAAAAGGACGTTATGCTACTGCACATTTACTGGTTTCACCCGAGCTATGGAATGGTATATCATTGGCCATTTAGACCAACAGTTTCTACTTTCGACGAACATTATGTCTCATTTATTATCAATGACTCAGTTATTTTCTTTCAAGATTCGTTCAAGACTTATATTTATCGTGTTATATCTTGTAAAGTAGTAAACACACACGCTCAAATAAACGAGGTTATTGATGAAATTCCGCATCTTTCTTCCCATACAATTACCTGAAACGTGCAGAAAGAAATCATGACCTAATTTAATGCTGGAAGTTCAGTCACACAGAGCGAAACTTTCATTTAAAACAGCAAACATCCGAAGTTTTTGCTTGAGTCATACCTTTCCCAATATACTCGCATTGAAGAAGGGGAAGTCCTGGCCTTCTATCTTACCTCCAGGTGTCTCGTCCAATTCACCTACAATTAATCGGTAAACGACCCAACCCGCTGGAGATTTAGAGATCGTTTACAGTTACTCTGAGTTATTACTCTACATTACCTTGAGTGTCATCTTTTTTATTGCGCTAACGATGTTTACGTAGATCACAGAGAAGTGAGCGAGGATAGCATCATAAAGCTTAGTCTCACAAAATCTTGGCCTAAAAGGAACACAGCGCAGGTATAATTTCTGATCATTTTTTTTCGTTGCATTTTAGGCTTTTGCGACAAGCGTACCATTATTTTTTTATTCTTTGCCTACTATGTAGTAACCTGATCTTGGAAACTCACGGATTCTTTCCTAATTCATATGTGAGTGAAAACCGCCAGCGTTCTTAAAGGAAAGTTACTGCTGAATATTGTCGACAACTAAACAGCAGGTTGTTTAGCTTACCCTCTTAACTTTCACATCGCGTACTTTTTGACTCTACTAAATATCCGACAGTCGAGGTGCCGTTTGGTGTACCACAGAGGCCTGTGCTCAGCTCTCTCTTGTTCGTACTTTACATATCTAATCTTGCTTATGTAATTTTTTCAAACATACATTTTCATGCGAACGACCGGGCCATGCATTTTGTGGTGATATCACAACCCCATCATGTTCATCTAGGCAGTTTGTGGTGCATTTTGTGCAAACAACGGCAGTTCATAATCAACTTCAGCAAACCAGTTCTTTTTCTGATTATCAAGGGGTCATTCTGTATCTCATTATACATATCTCTACAGCAATCAACCTCATCACAATGTTATTCATCAAGTGAATTTGCAAGTTATTTCTTTGAATTAGATATATGGATTTCCTTATGTTTAAACCCATACAAAAATCCATTCTATCCCTTAATTTTTTCCAGTGTATTTTATGGGCAACTTCATACAATTCTTCAGTGAATGAAGACGGCATTTTCATAACAAGGTCGTTCACTTGATGAGCTGGTGAGCAGTTTCTTTTTTGTAGGCATCGTAGGGAACATACGACGAATACTTTTGCTTTCGTTCCTTTGCTTATGTGTGCTATAACGTGCTCCAAAGGATAGCATTCTTGGCATCCTTAAAATGTCGTTCTGCTGTTTTGCTCTATAAACTGAAGAATGTCACTGCGAATGCGCACCACTGTCGTAGTAAATCAGCTAAGAAAAGTGTGAGGCGTTGAACTGTCATTTTCCGATAACACTTGTGCAGCTTTTGACATCTTTTTCCTTTCATCAATATAAACATTATTTCTGTGCTCCGAATCTAATTATTAGATCATCTGAAAAGAACGTGAGTTTGCAAATACTCCAAAAGGCTCACCGTGCTTTAGCAAGAACCCGGCTGCGTTTACGTTTTTCGTAATATTGGTACTTAGGCTCTGTGTTATTTTTATTTGCTCTTTCAGTTGCATAAAAGTCTAAGAAGGCCTCCTCGTATTGCAAATCACGTCCACTGTTTCACTGTGCCCAACTCCTTTCTAGAAGATTGTCACTGCATTTCAGAAACCGCAAACATTTTTTTCGGGCTGTTTCGTGGTGCCTTTTTGTGAGCGCGCATAGCCTCGGCAACGTTACCTTTATTATTCTTCTCACATCCGCCCGCCTTATTTGACAAGCCGAGAACTCCACTGGGAGACACTTAACTTAAAACGTGGTGAAAAAAAGTAAAAAGAACTTCAAAAAACTTTGTTTCACCACGACTGCTTAAACGAACATTCTTCACTTTTGCTTGAGGTGCGGTGAAGCATGGCATAAGTTTGGACAAGTTCCGAATTCTGTGAACAAGCTATGGCGGTACCCTATTTTGAACGAACATATATCGCGAAAATGTTAACTGAAGCATTCGGCACTTATAGCGTTCTATAATTTATTATGGATTGCAGGGTCATGGGTAAGGCGGTCGACAAAGTCGGGGCAGTGTCATCGAACAAGGAGCACCATCTTTCATTTATTTGTCGTACCACAGGTTGCAGAGTATGACCGTTGGTAAGAAAGAGTGAGAATTTTAGTAATACAATTTTAGAAATAAGGCGTGTGAATCATTTTTCAGGCATTAAATGCAGCTTACATCCCTTAGAATATCTGCTGCCAGTGCCTCCAAGATGAACTCCAGTTAAGCGTCTTTGGGCAGAGCGTGCCCGGTGCTAATCACCGAGGGCCCTCGTAGTAATACTTTGATTGTTTGCTATATACCATGTTTGAACACCATGGTTGTGCAATAAATAAGCTAGGAGACATAACAGTGTTATAAGAGTGGAGCTGCACAAACGCAATCCTAGGCCATGTAGATTGAACCAATTTAAAATCATCATTATGATTGGCCTCCAACCTTTTTGAACCTTGCTTGACTAGCGCACGTTCTCTGCGTCCTTTTTTCATCTTCTTAGGGCCTAACATTGAATCTGATTACGAATAACTTTTATTTCAACCTGACGACTTAAAATCCTGCTTAATAACCATGTTAATTCACATATTGCCAATAAAATGCTTCTTTAATATTTTCAAAACGACTTTTGAAATAACTTTCCGCTAAATAAGAGCCGTTTATTATCTACTCTACGAGCCAGTTTCAGCTAATTAATAAAAAGTTAGGCATGATATCCAGCGACGGATAGGTGCCATGCTCCTGCATATAATAACACATGAACAATGTTTATATGCGCTAAGAAGAGGTTTTTTATCATCCACAGCGTGAAACGCCTAACAAGAACAACAGCATTATAACAGTCAGGAGCTGAACTGGATTCTTTTCAGAATCTGTTAGGTTGAAACGGATCTGGCTTGTCAACAAGTTTGATTGACAGGCGCCCATGACAAAGTTCAGGCCCACCTACCACATGTGATCTTACCCGGGCGCAATACTCACGCCACTACGCCAGCAAGCCGGACGATTCCGCTATCAGCTGTAACGTAAGCTCATCAAATCTAGTGCAAAATAATAATGCGTGTGTGCCCTTGTATCCTTCTAGAGTGAAAATTTTCATGCTCCAAGTAGAACAAAAAACTTAAAGAAAATAATCTCCCACGAACATGCTTGCAGAATGCGTGAAGTTCACTGTGCAAAAGGGATAGCGCGACAATGACAATGTCGTCGCTGCACTGCTGTAATGTTGAATAATTGGTGATACCGACACGTTGGTACGTGCTGTGCTGGAAAACCACCGTAAATGCTGCCTGCCATGCTAAAGTTTAGGCATTGGCTGAACGGCCAACCATGTTGAACTGGTGGCTGCATACATGCTTGTGATTATTGTCGACCCAAAGCCAATAATACGCACATCTGAAACTCACAATCAGTATGTAGGTAATAAGTTTTGTTCCTTCACTATAAAATACATAGATACGTAATTCCACAAAACGTAGTGTTTCTTAGGTTGCGCTGTAAATGCTATGCTATGCACGAAAAAGCCGTCCACTGACAATGAGGTGCTGCCATCTGCCAGTGGTCCTGGGTTCTGCGCAAGCTCAGGTTTCTCAAAGCCACTGCCAGCTGGCCTTGATATCTCAAGCATCGACATATCTCATGCGGAGGAGACCAAGACCCATCTATTACGGCCTGCAGAAGACGATAGTCCTTTGACGATATTTTCCGCGAATCATGCCGATACGCAACCTAAATTTCTGAATGCTGCTTTCACGTGTTTCGATTGTATTCCTGTCATAGCATTCATGGAGTGAGCTAAGAGCACACTCGCTTTTACAAGACGCTCGGGCCGTCCTGCATACCATTCGTCTTGTCCACTTCGGGAAACAACGCAGAAACGGTCTGGCTCGTATAATGCACGCATTATGAAACGGGTAGCGAGAAGCTGTAAAAACATTTGCTCTGTGACCCATAGCACCTTGTTCCCCAGGGCCATTAGAAACTCCCAAGGCGGTAATAGCGATAAGACGTAAGTTTATAAATGATGATGAAATATAGGACTTTATTTGTGCAAGAGAATCAGGCTGTAAGAGAAATGTGTATGTTCATATGTGGATTTATGGGGTGAATTCATGGACATAAAGAAAAAAAAACGCAACTTAGTTCCTGCTAAGTGACCCTCTTGGGTATTACCTAAATGGCAGACTCTATTTTGGGAAAATGTGATAATATGCTTCTTCTGGTCTTCTTAGAAGAGTACTTGTAAAGTGATCCCTTTTTTGCACAGCATGGTGCCGTATAACTTAAAATTGAAATCCCACTTGATCATTCCAACTGTATCATACTTGACAAATTTAATATGATACTTCAATAAAGCTATCATAATTGTCATGATAAGCAGCTATTGCAGATTTCACGCATTAATGATAAGGTACGGTGACTTGCACATTGTACGACAGCAATTAATTATTTGCAATACTTACTAATCAAGGTATGCCTCAAACAAAATGTCATTCTTATTTCGTTTAAAATAAACTGAACAAAAAGAGTAGAAACAGTCAGCTATTTCTCGCAATTTTTCTGAAGGCATAACTGTTCGTGGGCATTATAGGGCTAAAGCAGGTCAGGCGGCGTTTTTCTCGCAGGTAAACCTACTTAAAATACGGAAGAGAACTTATTCGTGTGTGCCTTTAGGCTTTTTAAAGGTAAACGATGCCGTGTCAAATATTCACGAATA
The DNA here is from genome assembly GCF_043290135.1 of Rhipicephalus microplus. NCBI lineage: Eukaryota > Metazoa > Arthropoda > Arachnida > Ixodida > Ixodidae > Rhipicephalus > Rhipicephalus microplus. Next base: position 153,149,028 of record NC_134701.1, read on the forward strand.
CTTATTTAAAAAGTTCATTTCGCATTAACTTGTGCTGTGGTTCATCTTGACACCCTACTTCCAGGCTCTTTTGGCCATCGTTGCTTTCTTACAGTCCCTCCTAATATTGGCTAAAAAGGAATTATTTTTTCTTGTAGGTGCAGGTTACTTTTAGGTGGGCCGTTTCAACGCGAGAAAAATTTGTAGGCCAGAGACGTTTCCAATAATGTGGCACCTACACATCTTCTTTCGAGAAGATTTATTTTTTGTGCTAACAAAAAAAAGCGATAATGCAAAAGGAAGAGAAGACGCTCGAAACCACGGGTATCATTTACGGTATGCGGAGAGAATTTCGACAGCAACCGAATTCCCAAGAACGCCGGCCTAAATTTAGCCACTTCTTGAAGAGTCCAGGTAGTTGGCGCCCACTCAGTTGCACGGCAAGTGTTAAATACGCAAATAACTTCACGTAGAGGGTACGTTGCTATTCTTTGTAGTACCAAGTAAAGCCTAAGAAGGTCCTAAAAAGCAGCACACTCATACGAGGTAATTAAATTTCAAGCGCCAGCACTTGAAAACACGACTGCGTCAGCGCACATTCCCTAGTAAGCTGCCCACGGCTTAGTTATTGCGGTATGCTGCAATGCAAGAAATATTTTCTTTTACTTTACTATGCTCTGTGTGGTGGTTTAAATATGCAAAAAGGGTCATTGAACTAAACTAACACGTCTTAATATATTGTCAATTGCGAAGCATACGTTATTTTTTACGTAGTTAGTTCTTCAGCCAGACGATTTTACGGAATACAGTAGCAGAGTGCATATGTCTTTGTGTTAAAGTGCTTTAAAGCTGTACCATTCAGCCTCGCAGGAATGTGAAAGGTGATCCCTAAATGTTTTTCTATTTTGTGTCAACACGGTCACCCTTGTCAGACCACGCATTGCTTCAATGCCTACATAAACTGTCTTGGCTCCGAGAGGCAGTCGCCTGTTGAATATGCTATGAACTTCCACTCTACACTTTTCGCTAGTTTTTTTTTTTCAGGGCGTCTACTCGTCCTCCCGCTTTACTTTATTCATATTTCTTTCCCTTTCCCCTCCCCTCAGTCTAGGGGAGCAAACCGGATGCTCCAAATCAGAGTGACAGCCCTCCATTGTCTTATTTCTTTATCTCTCCCTTTAAACTCGCAATCGGTCAAAGGATGATTTAGGAGGTGACTAATTAAACCATCCTAATGCAGTGAAATATGCGTTCCGCTTATTATACAGCTTACACGTTATATGAGACGAGTAAAAAAAAAACAGCATGTTCGCAAACGATGCACGTTGCACAAATTCCGCATGCTTAGAAATTTCCTTCTAGATTAATTCCCAAGAGGCATTTGCGCTCAAAAGTGAAAAAAAAATCACAGCATATCCATGGTCTAAATAGTGATGAGTGGGGCGAAGCGTCCGCCAGTCCACCCGAACTTTCGTTCGTCCGTCCGTGCGCCCGCTTCTGCATTCGTTCATACCTCCATGCATCTGTCCATACATCCGTCTATGCGTCCGTCCATTTATGCTTGCCGCTGTTCATTCGTCCGTCTGTCTGTGTGTTTGTCCATTCGTCTGTGTGTTCGTGCGTCCATCCATTCGTGTGTACGTTCACCTGTCCGTCTACTTGTCTGTCTGTCCGTGCGTCCGTCTGTCCATCTAGTGAACACTTCAAGTATTCCCATCTCGCCTCTAGTCATCACATCTTCATTATATAGAAGTGCCGCTATCGAGCGGACATTCCAAGAACTAAACAAGAGGTAGCTACATACTACTAGATACATCGCGAACGCACGGCCCACGGCATAGAGAGCTTCAACACTAAAATGAAAGTGCCACCTAGCGTAAGTATCAAATTTCTTTTGCTTATTCATCATAAAACTACACGGACACCATCTGTTTTTTAACATGTGCATTGGTTTATTCCACTAACAACTTTCACCTAGCACCATTAACGAGGTGGCTACGTACTACAAACATTGGGTACGACCAACCCAAGCCTTAATAAGCTTCGCCCCTCAAACTGTGGTGGAATTGCCTTCTTCGGGGCAAAGCGAACACTGGTGGGTCACGCCCCGGCACGCAGCCCATTTGTCCATTTGTTCTTGCCGTGGCACGTGCAGTCATTTTGCGATTGACGCTGCTTGCCTGAAGTCGTACAATGGCAAAGAACTTCAAAATGGCAAAATAATTGGGCTCGAGCGATGCAGATAACAAAATATATTTACAAAGCCATTGACAAAGCACACTGAGATAGACACCTAGGCCTATATTGTCAACATGCCTGTACACCACAACTGTACAACTGCACACTAGAACTTCTAAATGCAAGAAACACCTTTTTTGTGCTACTGTATACTGTATGCGCACCGTATTCATTGGTTAGGCACCCGACCAGCTTAACAGCAAGTGTGTGCGTGTGACCTACCAGAATCCATACCACAATGAGGGAGAGGAAATATACCTGAATGACGTAAAGTGGCCATGCTACGGCGCACTGCACGCCTTTCATTTCAAGAGATTCAATTCAGTATATACAGGGTAGCTAGGATGAACGCCGTTACACAGTATATATGGACAGGCTTGGTTCACGTCCCGGGTGAACTCTGCCAGTCACCTTGCTCTTGATGGAGACGTCGCCTTCGTCAACAACGTCACCTCTTACGAACGAAGCGTTCATGTCGCAGGGGAACGCTGTTCAATTTGTCAATGTGGCCTTTTCACCCAAAACGCCATCTATTGTTCTAGCTGTCTTCCTAGGTACTTTCAAAATTGTTTATCTCTATCTTTTCGACCTATTCACCGGCATGAAGACGAACTTCTCACAGGCGGCTTTTCAGGGAAGCTACATTTTTGCGTTTGTTAGAGCTTTCTTTGGCTGAAATTATCACTTTTACTTGCCGTTACGGCCCGCCATCTTTCATTACAGCATTATTTATGGCATTTGATTTTAGGGGTTTCCAGTGTAATATATATTACAACTTTTACAGAACGCCTTGTGAAGGGTCGGCATGAGGAGGAACAAAATTTTTGAGGCCCACAAGTGCAATAATTTCTAGTCAGTCACGCAGCTGTCATCAATGGTGCTATTTATAGTCGCTATAGGCGCCGACAAATTTAGCGTTTTTGCCACCTTTTAGGAAATTGCTGGCAAACTAGCAACACAAAGTATAGTGGTGAATTGACTTCTATGTAGCACTAGATAATTTATGAGGATACTCATATTCTATGTGCCCACAACGTTGCCCCACTATAAAGTTATATAAAGCATCAATTTACTCTCGCTTGTTCTGTTCATTAGCTTCTATTGAGGTTACTACATATTGTCATCATTAGATCAAGTCGTTCATGCACACTTTCGCAGACACACGATATAAACGCAATACAAAAACATGCATCACCCCCCTGTCTAAGGAACCGGTATAACAGAAAAGCGAAACAAATTATCACAGGGGCAGTTGGAAGATTACTGTGGATTAATAAATGCGAAGCATTTCTTAGTGACCTTCAACTACTTTAAGTTTCTATCTATCTATCTATCTATCTATCTATCTATCTATCTATCTATCTATCTATCTATCTATCTATCTATCTATCCATCTATCTATCTATCTATCTATCTATCTATCTATCTGTCTATCTATCTATCTATCTATCTATCTATCTATCTACCCGCTTACGTTTGGGTTCTCTCATGGTCACCGCCTGAGCTTGGCGTGAACCAAAATTAGCATGGGAGGGTAAGTTGGACTAATATGACGCCCTGGTCAAGAGATCAATGTCAAAATCACGTCGCATACGTCGTGAAACGCTTCCGGCCAAGCAGTGGCCCAAACCTACGAGCGGGTATGTGCCGCTGGTATGCTGGTATGTGCCACAGGTCATTCGCACTTAGTATCTGCCCAGGAACGACGAGAACGCACAGGGGCAGTTATAACGTGCCAGCATTAAGAAATACCTGACATAGGTAGCGTCTACCCGACGAAAACCTAGAATAAATGTCAGGGTCCCATCAGCAATCAAGCCCAAGCATTCTGCGCGGCAGTCAAGCATTCTACCACAGAGCTACGCCAGGTCTCTAAACTACTTTTTAAATAGACGTTAATCTTTGTCAAACGTCAATAGTGGTTGTAGTGCGCCCTACCTAATTTTATAAACGTTACACATGTACTCTGTTGATACATCCGTCGCGTCGGGTTAACCTCAATTGGTTTTAGTTGCCATGCGCTGAAGTTCATTTATGTACCAGTGCCCATGGTCAGCATCCTCGCGCGCATTAGCACTTCATATAAGCTTCTGGTGTTGCTGGTACGGATGTTCCAGTTGGCATTGTTCCCAACTGAAACTTGCTGTCTGAGCATTTGTCTGGTTGAACAACTGTCTGTCTGTCTGTCTGTCTGTCTGTCTGTCTGTCTGTCTGTCGTCCGCACAGGCTCCACCTGCTGAACGAGTCATAGAATGAGGCGGTCACGTATCATGTCACAGGGACAAGCATGTACAGACGCACGGCTATACAAGCAGCTTCGCCCCTAAACCGCAGAAGGGTGAGCGATGACCAGCAACTGTCACAGCTGTACATAAAAAGCGCACTGCTCAAACACAAAGAAAGACACACAAAACGGATGCATCAGTACACACAGTACAAGCGCGAGCCGTGTTTAGTTCGTTGAGTACAAGCAGCATGTTTCCTTTTTGAACGTGGCCCCTGCAGCGGTGAAATGACCTCTCTGCTCTCTAATATCTGAAAGTTGTGATGACAGCACAATACGGACACACACCCTTCTAAGAAATACCTTGATTTACTCGGGTACTGTTCGAGAGTGCGTATCGTCACTTGGATGTAATATTCTAGCGCAAGCGAGCGATTTAATGTGCCCTAAAGTTCCCCGTCACTATGGCATAAGCGAGACACCATAAGAAAGCATGCTGCCTCGTGAGATTTCTTCATAGTAGTTAAATGGGAACTATCATCACAGAGCCTGTCATGAAGAGAAGACATCCAAAATGCTAGACGATTGGCATTGATGTCGAACGTCCTCTGTGCCGAGCGTAACGTAGAACTACACCTACATTCGAAACCTTAGCTGTTGCCATCACTGTCCTGCTTGTACTGGAAATAGCTGGGAATGTATGACTACCACCGTGAGCATTTTATGATACTGTTTCCAAGAGCAGCGTATAGTAAATCTCCAGGGATGTATCAAATGTGCGTTTGAGAATCCTGGCAATACACGTCACTATTTATCATATTCCGGGCTCGTGTTTAGTGACCTGGGGGATACAAGCTTTCTGGCGTCTGATGGTTGGAGTTCCGGTTTGTTGCTTCAATGTGGTGATCAACTTAGATAACTTATTGAAGAGTGTTCTGGATTTAACCATCGAATTGAGGTTTACTCATTGTGAGACCAGTTTTGAAGCTACCAGTTTCTTTAAAGTGTAGCTGATACCCACAACTTCGCGGAGTGCCATGCTATGCACATGCAGAGACTATGAATTGGTTTGTGATCTGTAAGTTTAAGAAGTTCAATTTACCTTCTTTTAGTTTTCGGGAAAACAAAGACGAATGCAGCACGGCTAATGAAAAATGCATGCAGGTACATCATCGTCTCTGCTTTCTAAAAGCCTTTTTATTTTTTTCTCATTGTGACCACAATTTTCAATATTTTTCGGAAACTCGGAATCGTGTCTTAACACGTCAGTCTCTTACGGACGCTTTTTGCTAATCTGCAATGTAGGCATAGACCTTTTCTGGAAGAAGATGTCAACATCGTGATGGCACGCTTTTAATATTGCAGAATTCACGACAAAAACGTTTGAGGTTTTACTTTCTTCTTATAAGCAGGCTTTTAAGCACTGGTTAGTCATCTTGAGAAGTAAACCTGGTTCCATCAATAGCACTATGGCACTCGCACACTCTGCGAACGCTGTTTGACTTAACTAATTAAATTTGGTATAATTTTAAATGATGACACGCAATCAGCAGTCAATGTTATCTCCTTCTCGTCTCTCACACAGCAGGCTTGCCACATTCTCATTATAATTTGTACACGTTTTACATAGGCGAGCTAATCTGGCCAAATGTCCGAACCAGCGCATATGTCCTTTAAATACGGGAGTAGTAATGAAGCCGTCGCTAGTGAACCCATTGACTGAACACCAAGCAGTGTGCTTTTATTTCAGTAACGATTCTCTCAAGGACTGAGCTAGAAGGCCGAGAGAGTCGAGGTGAGTGTCGGAGCCAGCCACCGGCTTCATAGGAGTCACTGGAGGTCCACTGTTTCCACGGAGCAAATAGATGAGTGGGCCGGGAAACGATTGTTACGGCTGACCCGTTTCAGTCGGAGGACTAGTCTCAGCGTTCCCTTGCTTAAACAAGAAAGGAAGGGATGTCGGGGAGGCCAAGAACTTTTCACTGTCGAACTACGGCAATGTGAGAAGCTACTGGCTAATTATTCGGTCCATGACCCTTTTTCGGAAACGAAAAAAGGCAGTGGGTTAGTTTGCGGCTAGGCGTGACCTAATTGCCGACACGCACGATGAACTTGATGGCAGCTTCAATAAATACTGCGGCTGATTTTGTGGTCCTTCAGATTCTGCAGGGCTCTTTTGAGAGGAGGGTGAAAAGTTTGAGGCTATCAGTGGATGTTTTTCGGAAACCCAATGTCCAGAACAAAAAACGTTTGCGGTAATTTTAATGTAGCCATTGCAATAAGGGCTGCAGCGCAAGCACGGAAGTGCTAGAAGAAAAGTGACCAGAAGGCGAGGAATGAAAGGTACAGTTTACAACACGAGCGCTGACAACCAACTGACATTATTTCTCGCAGCACACATGTTAATATATACAATGAGGCAAAATATTTTAACAGCAAACGTGAGCAACGTGACACAGTTCGGGGGAGAGTCCCATGAAAATAGAGGCACAATGATAAAATGGCTAACCCCTATCTAAAAGCGCGATTTCTTTTTCATTCAAAGCCACGGAAAGCTGACTCACGCATTCGTCACCAAATTTTCTAACATGGTACGCCTCAGCAATTCCGCGTGATATTTTGTCAATATGCCGTTCCAGCAGAGTCACGGCCTGAAGTTGAGGTGGAATCCGCAACTTTTACAATGCATAACAAGGTTGTAACTGGACCTTTTGTAGAAGTCATTCATATGCTCTCCCAACTTTTTATTTATGCAATGTCCATTTTGACCTATACAACAACGACCACACTACGCATTCTATAAATTTAATAATGAGTTTGACAGTGCGTGTCCAACTCTTTATGGTAATTAATCTCACTGAGGCGTTCATCTGTCAACTTGCAAATCTACTTTGCATATTTTGCGCGGGGCTGATAATACCACATCCAAACCTATTTCGAGCCCACTTTTTTCAAGCCGTGAGATATATTGTGAAAGTAAGGAATGACAGCCACTCTTTTTTGCTCTTTCGTTCTGCATGGCTTCTTTTGCTATTGTTTGATTTTCTGCGGCAATGTTTCGCACACTGAAGAAATGACAGATCCCGAAAATCCCGCTGAACGAAGTCTGTTAATCTGCATTTTTACACTATCAGTCATCTTATGCAGCCATGACTTCGATAAGCTAACAATCATAGCCAAGAAAGCGATCGCTCTCTTAACCAGTTTTATCTGGCAGGGAGCGTATTTTAATAAAGCCTTAACACTCCGTGGTTGGTACTCCCAGCACACGTGATTTGAAAACATTGTGACCCTAATATCCAAGAACTTCAACGACCTGTTGGGGAACTTCGCAGGTGAAGTCTATCCCACCCCCATGTACTTAAAAAACACCTAAAACGATCTCACCCAGGTTTTGCCGGTTTTTTGCAGACGGCTGCATAAAAATTACATAGTCGTCCACATATCTGATGGCGGTTGGTACAAAATCTTCGAGCTTTTCTTCAAGGATCGTGGTGACCTTGGCAAGAAAAGTTTCACTCAGAACTGGGGCAACTCTTGAACCTATGCAAACTCCCTTATGTTGTCTATAAAGAAACCCGTCCCGCGATACAATAGTTGAATTCAGGTAGAAAAGCAAAAGTTCTATGAAACAATTTACATTGACGCCACTTTCAATGATAAACATTTCTTCGTGGTTATCCTTGATTATACATTGTGTAACATTCTGTTTCATAACATAATATTTCGCAACATTCTGGCAGCACTTTCGTGCTTGCGCTGCAACACTTAATAGATGGAATTTCACCAACTAGCCCAAATAGCCGTTCTTTTTCAAGTAGCCACGTCAATCGATTCGCCATCCCTCATCTTTACTTGTGAAGCAGTGCGCGGAGACAAGGCCCGTAATGAACGAATAAACAGGACGATCGCTGCTCGTTTCATTTCTTCCTTGCCTCCGTGACGGTTCGCCAAGCAAACATCAATTATCGCCAACTCACCAAACCTTCAATTTTTCTGCCCTCATCACTTCTCCCTGCGCAGGTAGCATACCGGCTCGGCCAAACTGGTTAGCATTCCTGCTTTTTCGTTGTCTTGCTTCCTTCCTCACCTGTACACTCTGGGGGAATATTGTAAGACAATCAGTATTACGAGATAGTGGTTGCTCTTACAGCAGTGGCAACGCCAATTTTACATATTTTTGTACTGTATCCTTCAATGGGAACAATCTTGTCGAGAACACTAACACAGTGTCTTGGTGCTTCACAACCCATAAAGTATATTTTATTACTACTGTCTAAAATGCCACTTTTGCTTGAGGAATTGTGACATCGCTGGCGCAGTTTCATAGTGCTTTGGCATGTGTGTAACTCACGGGGAGATGGCGACTGTTGAACGGCAAGCGGCATCATTGTGGCCATCTGTCAGTTGTATGTGGGGCACGGAATCGACGATGAGTGAACTGTCGTGCATAGATTCTTACAGTGATTTTCGCCAAATGCAAGGTCATATGTTCACAAACTAAAAGAGATGTGTTAACTCGCTATGATAACGGCCCTAGCTTACGGGTTTGCTATCAAAAACTGGGTGATGCAAAAATTTAAATAAAATCAAAATATTTGACACGCATTTTTTGCCTACATTTTGTGAAGAGCCGAATGATGTTTCTCTAGAAGAACGATGCCCGTTTCCTCCATCTTCTAATCATGCTGGTACTTTTTAAACGAAATGTTTGTTTGTCTTCGGTTTATACAAATATCATGTTCAGAGACGCACCATAGAATATGTTCTCGCTCGAATTGATTTTGAACGGTGTTGGCCAAATCGGGCAAATAAAAATACGCACGGAGGTGCACCGGAACATTATGTCTAAGTATATTAAGAATATATTTTTCTGAAATTGTTGAAAAAAACTATTTTTTTCCTGTTTGCTTCTAGTGCCTCTGTAAGCAGTGTTTATTTTGACCGTGTACAATATGACCATTATTACTGTCTTTCTCATTAGAAACGCTGTATTGGCGATGCCTCTTGTACTATATAATATTCGCGACAGCGTTGTTCGAAAGGCTTTTTTTTTTCTCTTCAGCCAGCTGACTCCATTGATTTTTCACTGTTCTTGCTTATCGATATCCTATTTTCTATTTTGACGGATGCAGATCACTTTGTTGTGTGCTTTAGACAGAGAATATAAGTGACCGCGCTTTCAAGATTAGGCGTGCGTTTGGGCCTAAAAATATAATGGGAGCCATCCTTGTGCAAAAAGTGGTGGCCTGGTTCTGTTTATTCGAAGTGCTGGAACAAGAATACGTGTCGATGAGTATTGTGTGCGCACGAATAAGTGTTCAAACAACGAGCGTACATAACTGGATCTGGTGCCATGTTTTGTTATAATTATGAGACGACTGTATCGACCGTCGCTATATCAATTTGCAAGAAGGGCTGCAGCTCACTTTATTGCTTTATGAAGCAGCGTACGTTCAGTGCTTAATAAATTACCACTGAATCTCGGTGACTTTTTCTGTTCTATGGCAATGGGGCAGGAGGTAACATTAGAATAATGGCGATAACCAAATCACCGTGTCATAATGATGGATCACTTGGCTTGCTAATGCCCTATTCGGTGATATTTAATGTGAATGTGGTAAAACACACTCCCACACAAAAAACACCTAATGAAAATTGGACGCTTACACGCGAACTAAGTGAATGACCTTTTTCTAGCGTGTTGAAGACTATTTGTTTTTGTTTATAGTTGAAATTAAAGTCTGAGCTCACAGAAATTTTGTTATCTTGGAAGCATTGTGTTTGCTGATCTCAAAGACACGTTTTATGTACACCCACAAAAACTATATAGGCTTTCGCATCAATTAGTTAGCCATTTACTGTAGAGAGGAATCGGCTCACCAGTTAAAACCAACACGGGTAGTAGAAGAACCTTACACCGTGGACCAGAAATTAAATCTGTCTCAATTTATGAATGTAATTTCCTCGCACTATTTAGCAAACGTGTGCGCTGTTTTTGTCCAGATTACTATGCGTTCATCCACTTTTTCAACCAAGTAATAATCATGCGAAAGGCACGTCGCTGTCAGTGTCATCTGGCTGTTCATAGGCAGCTGCTCAATGCACCGCCAAAAGCCACCAAAGGCATTTTCAGGAGCGAAGCTCCTTATAGCGGCACCCGATCGTCCCTCGTAATTGTAGTAGTAGTGTGTAAGGTGGTGCCGGTAAGGTGGTGCCGGTGGGAGATTTCTTCTGTGCGTTGTTAAACAATAAATAATTTGCAGCGTGTGCCTTAACTAAAAGACAAATTCTGTCTCTCATTCCCCATTAGCAGCCATTGGCATGTACATTGAGCACTATCTGACAAAAAAGGGTTGCTACGTTATACTCGCTGGGCGTAACCTACTTGGTTTTAGAAAGGTTTTGCGAGCGTTGGGCCGCAGTGCCATGAATAGAGTGAACTAGTATATACCACGAACTCGAGGTGGTTAAAGGTGGGAAGTAGACACGAAGTGTAAGCCGTAAGGAAGTGTGCGTGTGCCTCCTCTCGTTCAGTCCTTGGAATGTCCGCTGTATGGCGGTGCTTCTATATGAGGAATATATGATGAAAAGTTGCGAATTGGTGGTACTTGGATTGTTGAATAGGTGGACGAACGGACACACAGACAGATGCATGGACGGACGCACGGATGGCTGCACGGTCGGATGGACGCATGGACGGACGCAGGAGCGGATGCATGGACGAACGCAGGGATGGACGCACAGATGGACTTGCGGATGCACGAACAGACGCACGCACGGACAGGCGGATGGACGCGCGGACGTTCACACAGACGGATGCACGCATGGACGCAAGCAAGAACGAATGAACGGACAGATGCTTCGCCCCACTCTCCACCATTCACCTCGTGGATATGCTGCCATTTTTTTTATAACTGCCGCAGACGTCCCACAAGCATTTCCAACGTCACGCGCGTTCCTGTAGTCATTTTATCAACACTGCTATCCCGCGCACCCCACTGTCTTCTTGCCATAGCCACCGTGAGGGAGCTCGAAGCAAACTGGTCTGTCCACGAAGCTCGGGACACCTTGCATAGCACTCTGGATCGTTTTATAATATATACGCCTACTTTATTATTCATTGGGGAACCTACGTGGCTGCTAGCCATAACGCTACAATATTTGGTGCCACGTGTATAAATGCCAACACGCTTCGATGCCTCTCAGTTTATCGACGGCCGACGCTTTGTTCGCCGCTGTCAGTGTCAGTGTGAATCGCTGTAATCTGACCATCTGATTCTGGCCACAAGTTCGGCAAAAATAAACCGTTTTTAAAGACAAAGTTCTTAGCGAACTTCAGTGACTTTGAGCGCATCTATCTATCTATCTATCTATCTATCTATCTATCTATCTATCTATCTATCTATCTATCTATCTATCTATCTATCTATCTATCTAGCCGCCTATGGCTTTTAGCTCTCCTGGCCGTTTTGATGATGGTATCGATACCAAAATTGCTATGGCATACTATGACTGTATTAAGAACATAGTTGACCAGTTCTAACATGAAACTCCTGATACGTATGTGATGAATGTCATGATATACGTTTAATGATCCTGCAGCTCTGGCGTTGGTTTCGCGCACATCGCAAGTTGCAAAGCTGGTATCATATGGCATGATTGCTTGGCGAACACAAGCGACAGACCCTTACAAAAATTGTGACATCATGTAGCACCATGTCTACATGCCACGCTCCTTATGCGTTCGTGGCCGTTTCGCTAGCGTCAATTATACTAAATTTATACTAAAAATGGCTGCTAATGGGGAATGAGAGACAGGAGAATTCGGCTTTTAGTTAACGCGCACGCTGCAAATTTTTTCATTGTTCAACAACAGTGCCGAATCCTGACCTTGAAGAACAATGCAACGAAGCCGAGATACGAGCAGTTCTACACAAACTAAATACTACGTCGGCACCGGGACCTGCCACCATTTAACAAAACACTGCGAAATCTAGACGATACGTTTATTGGCAAATCAACAAACTTTAATAATGAATGCAATAGCACCAGCTGTCTGGTGCTATTGTGTCCATGGAGGAGTGGATGACGAGCTCGGTGTCAACTTGAAATAATGCAGTGACGTCTTGAAATTTGTCTGAGCTTCCGGGATCGTCCTTGTTTGCTTTAGATACAGCCAGAATACCCAAACCGACATTGGGTTGAATAGAATCCTGTGTCATGGGGCCCAAGCCACGGCGGTACCACAATTTTTCGAGTGGTTCGAGATATTTGACGCGTCTATTGTTTTGAAAGTCTTCGGGGTGTAGGCGCATAATGGTGTTCTCTTCGGGAGTTTGAGTGTATGATTCGATATTGGATAAGTTTGTTGTTTTGTAAGTTGCAGCGTCGGATGGTACACCAAGCACTGAGTGAGTGAGTAGTTCTTTGCCTGCGCCGTAAGTGGGGCCCATGCGAAGCCATGCATTGTTAAATTTGTGCGGGTAGTTAACGATTGGGGTGCCCACTTGGCCTTTGAAGGGATATTGATTAACAAATTTCGTTAAGCGAGGACTGATGCCGTCGATGTGTATTAAGTCATAAGCAAAATTGTGGCGTGGTGCTCCCATGCTGGCTGATGCGCCGGTTTTGTCATCGTACTCTTGCACATCTGTTATTGGTTGTATTTCGAGACCCCAGTAGCTTTTGGCCAACTCTGCATGGTGGTCTATGCTGAATAGAACTATTGTTTGTGGTTTCATGGCATTGTGTGTTGTGCCGTGGGTGATGCGGCACATACCAGTGTCCATGCTGTGGTTCAGCCCTATTGATGATACACCGTACACGAGCATGTCAGAGTTGACAGGTTGTACTACTGAAGAACCAGTTTTCCACGGTGTTCTTAAGCCGTGTGGAGTTATTTTGGCCGAGCATTCGAGAGCCTTTGTGTGAGCTGGTAAGTTAAGGTAAGTGCCATGTGGGATGTATAAGTATGGACGGTCGACCGGAAGGCGTGACATACTTGTTACGATGCCGGGAAAGTTCTTTTCTCCGTCGTATTTCAGCGATGTCTTCAGCATGGCGTAGCCCCAGGTGGTAAGAATTTTGCTGTCATTGAACACCGTGACCACTCCGTGGTCGCGAGGAACTCGTAGAATTTGCTGAACGCATTCGGACTGTCCACATGCCTTAGCAATGGAAAACGGTGCACGTCGTGCTTATACCCAAGCCTGGCAAACGCTTACAGCTTGAAAACCTAAGCATATTTCATTAACTTCCTGCCTGTGCAAGGTAATGAAACACGTCTTGCTGACCCGATTGACTAACTACCTAGAGGACAACAACGTACTCCCTCGTACAATGATACGATTTCGGAAAAATATTTGTACACAAGACGCCATGCTACAATTAAAACACGAGACCACAGATGACCCTAGCAGATGAACTTGAGCCATCCTCGGGCTTTATCTAAAAAAGGCATTTGATAATGTCTCTTACCAAGCCATACTGAATCATGTAAGTAACTTAGGTTTAGGTGAGCGGATGTATAATTACACCCGGAACTTACTAACGGATAGACAAGCCAAAATCGTTGTAGAAGGCCTCACGTTCGAGGAATTATTTATTGGTAGTGCATGTAAGACCCAAGGATCAGTGATATCACCTATGTTATTTAACTTAGTCCTAACTGGCCTCCCAAGTAGATAAGAAAAGATAGAAGGTTCGCACCATACAATATATGCAGATGATATTACTCTGTGGGTAAGCAATGGCAGCGATGGGTCAAGTGAACAACGTTTACAAGAAGCAATCGACACCGTAGAGCAATACCTAGAAAGAACTGGTCTCACGTGCTCAGCCTAAATATCTGAGCTGCTACTCTATAGATCAACATTAAAAAGCCGACATTGCAAGCACCACAACACGCATACCTACGTAGACATACAACTTAAAGCACGAAATGGACACACCATACCCATTGTCGACAAGATAAGGGCACTGGGGTTAATAATAGAAGCTAAAGGCACCAACAGGGAAACTGTACGCAATATCGAAGTGAAGGTTTTTCAAACGATGCGCCTAATCAAAAGAATTACGAATACGCATAGCGGCATGAAAGAGGCAAGTGTCGTAAGGCTCATCCACGCGTTTGTCATGAGCCACATTACGTGTTTCTGCATACCATAAATGTTTCGCAGCAGAAAAAATGAAATAAACAGCCTCATAAGAAAAATATTCAAACAAGTGCTGGGGCTAATGCGAAGCACAAGTACAGAGGGGCTGTTAGAACTAAGCTTAGCTATGCTAAGCGCCCTCAAAGCCTGGTTCAAGAACTAACGAGAGGTGGCTAATAGGATTACGACAGGACGCTCAGGCCACGCCTGAATTGACACCGTAGAGCATTACCTGACACCGTAGAGCAAGCTAGAATTTTAGGAGCGTCGCTCCTAATATTCCAGCTGGTCGAAATTTCTGGAGCCCTCCTCTACGGGAGACCTGCTCTCGTCGGAGCGAGTGGACACGCGTCGTGTCGGCTCCAGTTTCAACGAATGTTTTGCAGCGGAAGTCACCTTGAAGCCCACAAGACTTTGGTACCCGCATATTCAGCTTGTCATCAGGAATCGCCCGGCGCCAAGTTCGAGGTGGGGACTTGAAGTTTGACACTTTTACCGACGCATTCTCGTTAACCACGCTGGCGCGAGAGCTACGCCTAACGCCTGCCAAGCCACCGGCAGCCCCGCTGCCAGAGACGCTGCTGCCTAGGCCGGCCTAGCTCTGCTGACACCAAGAATCACCGGTCGGCGCGTTTGACACGTCTGACTTTCTGAGAACAAATGAAGATCTCTGTAGAGAGAACCTATTTCCCGGATTCGCTCGCAGGATTTCAAGCTGGACGGTTGTGCCCTCGCGATCTCCGACATCAGCGTAGCTCCCGCCGACTGGTTCGCCATCCGCGGTCTCCTGACGCCGTGCAGCTCTCGCATTGTGGCGCCCCGCCCTTGGACTGCTTCGACCGCATCCCAACTTTCCTATCTCCTTCTTTTTTCTCTCGCTTGGCTGTTTTCTTGTCCGTCTATTTTCCTTCTATTCTCTTTATCCCTCCTTCCCCCCACCCCTATAAGGCACTGCGCCGTGTCGCCTGAAGGCAGACAGAAATTAGGTGCCTTTTTCCTCTTCATTCTAATCACTACCACCACCACCACCACCTATTTCTCGTGAACAATGCGAAGAAAGCACAGGGTGGAGCACCGTAGGAGAAAAAAAAATAATTGGCAGATTTCATGCACAGTGGGTATCGATGAAATGCGAATCACGAATGAGGAAGGTTGATATGCCACTTGAAAATCAACAAAACGTTACGAGGCGGAGGTAAATTATGCTGTTCATGACTTCCATGTCTAGATTAACATGGTTGGACGTGTCATTTACGTTCTATTTATTTCACGTCACGTGATATCAAATTTGGTACATTTGGAGCTAGCGAAAGGTCTGAGAGCGTGCCATGAGCGAAGCGTATAGTGAAGTTTTACACGACACACGTGTCATGATTACCATGTTAGCACCAGTCACACACCTTCGTCGTCCATTCAGGTCCCGTAATATCAAATTTAGTATCGGTGGAGCTGGCAAAACGGCTGCGAGCGCCTCATGGAGGGCCTAATATACTCCGACGTTACATTAACACGCGCACGCTGGGCGCAGCCGCGCTACACAAGCACAAAGCGAACACCGGCGAAACAAGCGTCCGGCAGCGCGACTCAGCGGCAACAGGCGGAAATTGTGACATGCTGCAGTTCGTGGCGACTACGTTACTCAGACATCAACACGTCTGCCTCTCTTCGCGACGTAGCCACGCCGCAGTGGTATAGTGGCTAAGGTACTCGGCTGCTGACACGCAGGTCGTGGGGTCGTGGGATCAAATCCCGGCTGTGGCGGCTGCATTTCCGATGGAGATGAAAACGTTGTAGGCCCGCGTGCTCAGATTTGGGCGCACGTTAAAGAACCCTAGGTAGTCGAAATTTTCGGAGCCCTTCACTACGGCGTCTCTCATAATCATATGGTGGTTTTGGGACGCTAAACCCCACATATCAATCAATCAATCTCTTCGCGACGTAGTGACGCCGGGCGCGCTCAAACGCGCATGCATATAAGCAGCGCAGTGCGGCGCACGCCTGCGAGTATATGGCAGACAGACCTGCGCCTGGCGTGACACCGCCGACGCGAACGCACGCATGGTCGCGTCGGAATTTCATTATGGCATATACTGATGTTCTTAGAGGACACGCATCTCATGATTATCACGTGTGCACCAGTCACGCACCTTCATCATCTATTCACGTTATGTAATACCAAATTCGGCATACGTGAAGCTAGCAAAACGGCCGCGAGCGCATCATGAGTGTGGCATACAGTCATATTGTTACTTTACACGCATGTCCTGGTATTCGTGTTAGGGTCTGTAGTTTGTGTTCGCCATGCAGTCATGTCATACCACACCGGTATTGCAACATGGCATGTTTACGAAACCACATAAAGAGCAGCAAGACTATGGAATGTAAATCATGACATTGATGACAAAAATGTCATGACTTTCATGTTATGACTAGTCTATTATGCTCGTCATACGGTCATGTTTTGACATACCTAGTTTGGTATTGATAGTATCACCGGAAAAGTGGATAGACAGACAGAAGGATAGATAGATAGATAGATAGATAGATAGATAGATAGATAGATAGATAGATAGATAGATAGATAGATAGATAGATAGATAGATAGATAGATAGATAGATAGACAGATAGATAGATAGATAGATAGATACGCTCAATGTCGCCGAAGTTCGCTAAGAAATGCTTAGCATTTAAGAAACAACATTTGCTCCAGAGTTTGCAGAGAAGCACCTGAAATTCACTACGCGGACCCCCACGCAGTCTTCATTAGCCCACACTCTGCATTCCACGCTATGAATCCAGTGAGAACCCGGCTCTGCGTTGCTCCAAACGCCTAGCAGATCAAACACCCCCAGTCTCTCTTTGTGCTAATGGTGTGTTGTGTTGAACGCTTGCACTTTAATAAATTATTCAATGATTGGAAGCTAGATTTGTTTTAACGCATCATTTTCACTTTTTTTCGCCGTTTCAATTCAGAACTGCACGGGTATTCTATTGCTTTAAACTTCGTCATCCGGGCTTTGTGAGACGATGAATTGCGAATTTTCTAATATGTTTTGTTTTTAAAACTCCGCTATGAGAAAAAAGAGGCAGCATATCCACGGAGTAAATAATGGAGGGTGGGGCGAAGCAATCGTCCGTTCACTTGTTCTTGCTTCCGTCCTTCTATGCGTCCGTCTGTGGGACCGTTCATGCGTCCGTCTGTGGGACCGTCCATGCGTCCATCCACCCGTCCGTGCGTCCGTCCCTGCATTTGTTCATGCATCAACCCCTGCGTCCGTTTATGTGTCCTTCCGTGCATCAGGACCGCCAGGTGGCGCCGAGGAGTGCACACGCGTTCACATCGGCTCCGTCAATCATCGTACCTAGCAGCGGTTAAAATCATGTGACTACCAGTGAAACTACGGGAATTGTGCAGGAAGACGTCAGGTACACGCTGACACCACCTTTTTGGACAAGCGATCCCGGTTTCCTCTGGGAAGTGAAGACCTTCGGCAGAGCATGCCAACCCGCCACGCTAAGCCTCGCGGCGAACTGGAACGCGGAGTCCTGGCAGCCAGCTCTCGGCCGACGCGTCGCGCTGCACCTGCCCGAACCCCAACGGACAACGACCCGGAACTAGCCCAGGCACTTATGGACATGGATGACCAAGACATCGAAACCCAAGTGAGCTCTGCGGTGGACGCCAACGAAGATTTCGTTTCACCTGACGAGGTGCCACAAGGGGAATATACTAGCGACGCCGAGAACAAGGAAAAATACCCTGCGGAGGAACGCGACGACGAAGCCAAGAATGGTCAGTGGCAGGTAGCAATGTCATTGCGACAGCGAAAACGCACCAGGAAACAAGAACGTGCAGCGAGTGATGACAGCGTTGCTCGAGGGGTAACTGAGAGCAACAGCTCCGGCGCTAGAACGCTTGCAGAAGAGCAACGCGGAAGAGCATCTGACAGGGGCCGACGACGAACGCGCGCGGCGCCGCTGCCCAAAAACAATATGAAGATTATCATGCGGCCCAGACCAAGGTTAGTTGTGAAATAACTGAAAGCATACCAGGTTGCGCGAGCGATAGAACATGCGAGCGGCGACCCGGAGGCCGGTAACAGCCACAAAATTCTGCTTCCCCTTCGCAACAGTTCAAACATAATTATTGCAAGCACTCCGTACGAAGATGTAGCAGAAAAGATCTTGAAGATAAAGACACTGGAGCTCAATGGCACCAACAATCCCGTAAACACCTACATATCCACTCCTGCCGGATACTTGAAAGGAGTGGTACACGGATTAGAACGCGAAACGCCAGAAGCTGAACTCCTGAGCCATCTCCGAGTGCGCACTCAAGGAGCGACAATTGTTCAAGCCCGCATGCTTGGAAAGTCACAAACTGCAGTGATCACGTTCGATGGACCAATACTGCCGCGCTTCGTGTATTATTACGGTGGCGAAATGCTGTGCGTGCCTTATCAACCTACACGGCAGTACTGTAAACTGTGCAAGAGCCAGGAACATAGGACGGATGTTTGTCCCACACCAATGACAAAGGCGTGCAGCAACTGTCGCCTAAGATTGATTGATTTGTGGGGTTTAACGTCCCAAAACCACCATTTGATTATGAGAGACGCCGTAGTGGAGGGCTCCGGAAATTTCGACCACCTGGGGTTCTTTAACGTGCGCCCAAACCTGAGCACACGGGCCTACAACATTTCCGCCTCCATCGGAAATGCAGCCGCCGCCGCCGGGAATCGAACCCGCGACGTGCGGGTCAGCAGCCGAGTACCTTAGCCACTAGACCACCGCGGCGGGGCGTCGCCTAAGAGGCCCACCTCAGTGGGTCTGTTAGACCCACTATCTATTAACCAGCTTCAACCTCTTCTCCACTTCGTATTTGCTGAGTATGAGTTTTCTTTGGCCTTGACGCTGAAGAAAATTGCAGAAATTAATCTTGGCGTCCAGCCGTCTCGCCAGTGATAGATGTAACCACACACGAGACCGGCGTAAGCTGGCGCAAGCCGGCTGCGTAAGGGTCGCAGCGCACGTGGGACTGTTCTCGTTACGGGGCGACGTTGCAGGCAATGCAGGAGAGCGAGTGAGGCTCTTGCAGAATGGCGGACGCCGCTTTATGAGTTGTGGTGGCATTGCGTTCCGGGGGTCGCATCAATAATGCGCCAGATGCGTAGCCCTCGGAGGGCTCACTTCGCCGGACCTTAGTTTCGACATTTTGCTGAAGCCCGCGGGACCTCTGCTAGTCAGAACTTGGCAACGCCACGCATACGTACGAACCAACGAGGCATGTATCATGGCTACTGGTAGAATGCTAGACACATGAGTGTCACTCAAAGGCGGGAGCGAGAGCCCTGCGAAGACGGCGTGAATATGATTCATTGCAGCGCTGAACTTCCGCGTTTACGCTGTTTCCGGCGTAGCGTAAAAAGTACGCAACAAAAACAATCCGTGCTACTAGGAATGATTATGACGCGTAAAAACATTCTAATGCAAAAGTAACGTAATAAACATCAATTATCAATACAGAGTTTATGAATATACAGGAAAAAATAATTTGAAAGGAGGTTAGGATAAAGTATTGCATTAGACACAAAACTGCAATCGAAGTGAAAAATTCTCTTCGTCGTATGTTTCGGCAATATCTTAGATATCGCTGTGAAAAATTAAGTTTGAATGAAATTTTATGTTGTTCAATGATGGCTTCCGCGCTAAGGTACAAATACTGAAAATTGATGCTTTTACCTGGAACACCCGAAGATTTTTTTGCAATGAATGCTAACTAATGCGTCAGCAAATGAAAACTTAATTCTATGTTTCAAAGTGGTACTACTATTCAGGCAATGCATTAATGGTATGCACTTCGTAACGTATGCACTGCAAATGGGCACTCAAACATGTAAAGGCCGCTGTTCATCAACTAAAGAAATTTACATCACCCCTGACCGGGGCGTTAACTTGAGAGTTATACCATACTCACATATGCGAAGTATTTCGGGCCTACATTTCATTCAACGCATACTATGACGAAGATTTTTGTCTTTAGATTTTGGATGCACCTCATGTCCACTAAACCGGAATATGAACTCTAATATGTGTTTGTGCCATTCTCTCTTTCCCACTACAAGTGAATTCTATTTTTATGAATTCAGGCATTTGATACTTTCTGCTGAATCTTAAGTATCTTGCAGGTCGCACTAAAACTTTTTATGAAAAAGAATGTACCTCTCTTCTGGCATGCTTTTTCAAGTGTTAATGCAATTTTAGACGGGCTATGACAGGCGTCAATCCGGATTCATCCACCGCCCTCTCCCATAGCAACAGCTGCGGCTGCCTGCGTCCCTAGCAACCAGAGCTTCCACCTCCTTGACTTGAGCATGACTTGCCAACCCCCAATGCAGTGCGTTTGAAATGCTTTAGTTACGTTTGTGCTACTACCGTTTGCATAGCGTTTGCGTTGATACGATGCTGGCATTATGGTCGTCAAGTACAATGACAGGTGAAGCGCTTCACCGTTCCTTCTTTCGCCGTTTGCTCTCTCTACCCTCTGCACCCCACTCTCCCGTCCACTCGCTCATACCTATATATAAACAGAGTGAAGCGCGTGCCTGACTCTCGACCGTTTTCTGGCTGATGAATGCGTAAATAAATGGTTACGGTACAAATCGCTTCGCTGTCTCGTCATCACTTTATGGCAATAAAATTATTACGCCGTGTACGATTCCATTCAAGGAGGTGGGGGCATTCTTTTACTACGGCTCATACTTCACATACGTCATCCTTTAGAAGCACACACACACACACACACACACACACACACACACACACACACACACACACACACACACACACATATATATATATATATATATATATATATATATATATATATATGTCAGGATCCGCCCACGGCAAGTTGTCTTTTCACGCACTTTTCTTTCTTCTCATTTACATTACAATTGGACTAATAACTTCCCCTATACTTTCCTTGGCATTACTGTCTGTTGGATCTCATTAATTTTGTGTTAAAACACGGAATAACGAGCCTTTAGGTATACACTTCTTTCCCTTATATATATATATATATATATATATATATATATATATATATATATATATATATATATATATATGGTGCTCAAACGCGTGGCTTCTGCAAGGTTCTACCGTTTGTACTCACTTCTCTCACCCGTTCCCACCCCATTTTGTTCAAGGCTATGTTCTCGCAAGCGCCATTAAATTGATTGTCCCATGCTTATCATAACAACGAACAATTGCGTGTGATATTTGTCACACCTTTATAGTTTGAAATGACAGCTTCCGTTAGAAAGAAATGGTGCATTGGGAAAATAGACAAAAAGCGTGTTTATGGCGTTTTTTGAGATTGAGCTACGAAAAAAAAAACGTCGCGCCATTAACACGAAATCAATGATGATGAGTAGGTGAAGCTGCTGAGGTACATAATGAGTAGGCGAAGTCACTGTGATCGCGGAAACTTTGCTCACTACCGTTTTTACAAGTAGACCGCACTATCTCAATGTGATCTTTTGGAATGGTGGCGGCGAATTCCCGCTTTGGAACAGCGCTGGAGTTGGCGCGGAATGGCTCGTTTCTGATGCTGCAGAGGGTGTTAAAATTCTTATCGAATCACAATCGTACACAAACCTTGCTGCCATTGCCGAAACTGTGATCCAGAACGTCGCGCTGACAGCGTGCAACGGCACCACTGCCATGGAGCGATCGCTTCAGGCACTTGGCTGCAGCCCTCACTGACCCGTACAGCCACAGGATCCACTTGACGGGGCGGCTGTGCCACCGCCGCTTCGCCGGCTCTCAGCCCCAGATCTGCTTGTTTTAAAGATGGTAGTGTTTCTTGGGGAACTTCGACGGAAAAATTTTGGTCTGTCTGTCTGTCTGGCTGGCTGGCTGGCTGGCTGGCTGTCTGTCTGTACATTTGTCTGTTTGTATGCCCTAATGATACCTCAAGCAGCACCAAACGGCCAATCCCATCCGCAGCGCCCACCAATGTTGCTCAAGGTATAGCGTACATATGTGTGCGATTGGCAATTGAAAAAGTAAATAGTTTGCATTTCTGAGGCGCCATAACAGCACATCTATGTTTTCTATGTCTGCCTTTATACGAGAAGAGGCACAGACAAGTAACTTTAAGGACTGTAGCGTTTATCGCGCTTCGCTGACAATACAACGCGATGCCCAAGAAGCTGTTTCCAACGTTTTGCTATGACAACACGGTGGTGGCACTTGCCCGTCACTTTGCATTCTACTTTTTATCACCTCCAAGACTGGCGCGCATCTTTCTCCGCGGTCGCGCACGCCTTCGTTTTCGAAGATAACTGCCAGATGGTGCTCGGGTCTAACGTACCTAGATGCCCTTGTTCGCGTCTGCTACACGCTCGAGGCACTCTAACGCAGCGCCTTCAGAATACCATTTACCGATTTTCTTGCACAAAACATCAAATAAACGTTTTGTTCTTTCTCTCCAGACGCAAGAATATCGCCTTTCTACGACATTTACAGTGTAACATGTAGATGCAGGCCAATTTTTTAAGTGCGTTTCACCGCCGTTTAGTGATTCTTACCCTCGATCGGAGTCTTGTCGTTGTTGAAGTCGAGCATGTGTCGCTTCGGCTTCTCGAGCTCTCACTTCTGAGTCCACAGGGCGAGCTTGTGCTGTAACCGCCATGTGGGCCCTCCGCTCCACCGCCTTGTCTTCTTCGTTAGTATTATCAATATCGAAGTGTACAGAGTGAAGACTGTCGAGAGAGAGAGAAAGATTCTTCGGTGGCACGTAGGAGTGGCTCGTGGGAGGTGAGGGAGCGCCACAGGGCCATTTAGTGGGCGCTAAAGTACCACGGCTGTCTACGACGCGCCAACCGACAAGCCACGACCTTAAGCACCTTCACTCCTAACAAAAATTAGGCACGATCGGCATCCTTTTCTATGATCGTAACTGGAACCGGTATTTGTTGCCGGGACCGAATCAGCAGCACAATAAAAAACCTACTACAAATGACAGGCAAACCAATACCAGAGTACAGAATGAATCATCTTATGCGCTCTGCGAGATAGGCGCGTTTGGTTTACAATACTGATGGCACGTGTTCACATACATCTCCAGCGTGCTAGTAAAGTTATATTCGTAACACAAATATCATGTCGCAGTGCTTACACTGCCTATAATGAGAATATCTGGACTTGAAAAAAGATTGTTTGGATTACAATAATATTGATACGTGTTGACACGCGACTCCACTCTTTTCATTACGTTTTATTGCGAACTAATTTTACCCCCTTATTTACGTCGCCAATCATTAGAATGTATGGACGTAGAAACATGGTAATTTACTGGTTCAAGTAATGTTAACAGGGCTTTTAAAGCATAAACACTAGCCGGATGTTTTTCTCTGGCTGGAAACCTGGTTACTCAGAATACAAGTGGTTTGTGCAACAGGAGACGCACAGAGAGAGCTTATTAGAGAAAAGGAAATCTGGTTGCCTTCGTCTTGTACGCTTTGGCAGACTACTCTGTACGGGAGAGTTGGGAAAGGTGAAAAAATGCTGAAGCAGGATGGTGAGGACACTAAGAAGGCATGCATATATGAATATCCACGAAACACTGAAGTTTAGTTTAGCGTGGCGTGCGGTTCAGTACTGTTCACACAACGTATAACTGCCCTTGCCGGAATTGGTGATGTTAGCTGGCAGGACCATGGAAATGAACTTCAACGCCCTGGTACAGCTTGCACTGTATACGATTGCTACTGGTCCCATTAATTTGGGAGGCAATTGCCGCCTTCCAAGGGCCAAAGTATTGGCCCTCCGAAGTGCACTACGAAAGCAAGGACAATCTAGATGTGGACCTAATATGCGCGCCAGCGAGCGCTGGCTGCGGTACAAAGAACAATTCAGAGGCAAGAGTTGATAACAAAGCAAAAATATATATATTCTCAAAAACGACAGAACAAACAACACACACTTATGAACACTCGGAAATAATTCAACACAATGCGTCCCCAATAAAACAACGGGCTACACAATACAACCAGTTACACTCAAAACAACAGACTAAAAGATGCCTTTGGTTGGTCATGGTTGGCTATTGCCTTCTTAAGCACCAAATGCAGATTCTGCACATTTGTCGTCTGCACTGATGGTTGTATCGGCCTCGGGACGGCTTTTAGCTCTCCCATAGTAGAGTACCCTGTGCTCTAAATCGTTACCCCCTTTTTCTAACCCCCACCAACCAAGACACTTCAAGACTAAAAGTTCGTCAAACTTATTCAGTCCAAAGTTCTTAAAATAAAGCTTGAATGCTTCTCTTCTAGGAAACACTCAAAGTTCAGCACTGTTGTCGTTCCGCTTCTCCCGAAGTTTCTCTTCCAGAAATTCTCGCGTCGGCAAATATCCGCACGCCAATCACCAAACGTTTTCACCGGTAACACATACAAGCCAAAAAGCCGCTATGATAGCGGCTTTTTACACCTGTCCTAGCATTTGTTTTAAATGAATGCTGAAATAAAGAATCAGAATCAGGCCTCTCATGAGCTGCGGCTGCAGAACGCGTCTTCATCCACTAGTGGTAGACACCCACATTTATTCTGCTCTTAGCACAAACCTTCACGCGCACGTGGAAAACCTCTTCTTCTCCTGCTTCGTCACTGAAAACATAAGCCTTCTCCCGACGGCGGAAAAATTCTCTTCACCTTCTACCCTACGCACACTGGCGAAAGACTTTCTTCATCTCCCGATCACCACTGTCCGCTGCTTGCTTATATACGTTCGCCCTGGGTTTTAGAAGCTTCGTCGGCGCACTGCACAGTGAAAGCTTGGAAAAAGGCGAGTCTTTTCTAAAACCATCGGTGACACGTGACGCACCCAGAAACGGAGAAGTGGTTATAAGAGGGAAAAAAAGAGAAAAGTTAGCCCCGTAACTGTCTGCATCAGGGTGCGACACCTCAACAGTAGCTCACAAGGGATGGGGGTGAGGTGGAATTAAAAGTATAGCAATAAAGGTAGAGAGAAAGAGAGAGATGCGCTGGGACAGCGAGCGAGGACATATGAAGGGTAGGAGAGATGGTAAAGATGGAAACACGGTCACAGGAGTCCGAAGATGGGGCACCACTTGCTAGAGCTTTTGTCGGCGTCAGGAGATGGCGTAGGGCAAGCC
This sequence comes from Rhipicephalus microplus, assembly GCF_043290135.1. Taxonomy (NCBI): domain Eukaryota; kingdom Metazoa; phylum Arthropoda; class Arachnida; order Ixodida; family Ixodidae; genus Rhipicephalus; species Rhipicephalus microplus. The sequence goes on from NC_134701.1 coordinate 153,174,812, forward strand.
CAATAGGTCAGAGCCACGCTGTCGTCGGAGATCGGCGTTGGGAGATGACGTACGGCCAGCCCAGTCAGCCAGAGCTACGCTGACGTCGGAGATCGCGAGGGTACAACCTGTTGGCACATAATCTAGTGAGCCAGCAAGAGAGTGACTTACGCGTCCTTCTTGAAGCCTCTGGTGTTCGCTCGGCCATCGGTGGTAGCAGATCGGTCAGCGCAGCGACACGCTTTCGAGGAGGGTGAGCAGCGCGCCCGAGAAGTCCTTTGATGCTTGTTTTCTTCTTTTACGCTGGCTCTTAGCGCAACAGTCTGGCGCCTGGTATCGTCGCCGTCACCAGAATTTGGAGGCGCCACTTTTTTGAGCACTGGTTTGTGACACTGATGCTTGCCAGCGTAGAATCTCGTGTGTTTTTTTCAGCAAGACCTGAAATATTGAACACGTGCGTTCACTTTTTTTATGAGCCTTGTAGTTGAGGTTGTAGACTGCAATCTGCGTAAGTGTAAACCCTCTAGATTGGGTGGGCAGCGCCTCTGCGCAGACTCTATACCAATATACCATCTTAGAAAACACATCAAAGACAATTTTTGGTTCTGCGCCCTTCGAATTTTGCCGCACAACATAAAAAAAGCCAAGATAATACAAAAATATCAACCGGACGTGCATGTTAGACCTTTCGTGGAACCAGCCTACTGTAACTCGCATAAATTTATTTCAAGCTATGCACGAAATGAACGCTAAATACAGCATAATTTTAGCACATGGTGTTACTAAACTTTTGATTGAAGATGATGCTCAGGGAATTGGATGCCGTCAAGAGTAATTGCTCAGTAAAACATGCTTCGATAGTGGAGCGCAGCGATGAGATGACCACGAACCTGGCGTTATACTTTCGTGCCATCACATGCCAAACGTGTTCTGCTACCTGTTGGCAGCCTAAACTAAAGCCCCGATCAGTGGTTTAGTGAACTCGTCAAGTCACAATGGGCTAATTAAATATTTAAAGCGCAAAAGCTCCATAGCATACCTTTAAGCATCAATGCGTTCCCACAGCACTAAATGAATAAAAAGCCGCCCGCTTCTTCTAACGGAGGGAACTTTAGTAAATGCGTCGCGGATAGGGGGAGCGGGGTGCTATCGCGTGTATTCTGCGTAATAAGGCATGCTTTGAGAATGCTGAATTCTTATACAATGCGAAGCATTTTTAAGCGAACTTCGGTGACCTTGAGCATATTGCCACGTCCCATTTCCCAAGTTTTTGTTATCGTCCCAAAACACCACACGATTCTCAGCGCAAACCGCGCCTGCAGTTTTCGAGAGGGTTCCGGACTGTAGTAGATCATTTCGATAAGATCACGCCCACTGTGCGAATGGTACAGATTGTTCTGGAACGTACGCCGCCGCCCGCAATAGCGCTAGAACATTCGACGGCGGGAGTATAAATGCCGACGCGCTTCGCCGCTTGTCAGTTGTTGATCGAAGGCCGACGCTCCGTTCGCCGCTATCAGTCTGAGACTGCTATCTGTGCGAGACTGTTGCTGTAATTGGACTTTCTGTTTACCGGGCACAGGTTCGCCCAAATAAACAGTTAAATCGCAACAAGAAGTCTCCCGTCTTCGGCCACGTCACGACCCCGTGACATTTGGTGGAGGTGCTGCTTCGTTCATGTACCGGACGCCCCCGTCAAGCCGTGTGGCGCAGGGCAGCGCTGCACTGCGCCACAACGCTGCACTGCGTTGTGGCGCAGTGCAGCGACGTAGCTCATAGCTTCCGGCTCGGGCAGCGGTGCGTGGGGAATTTGAAGCGATCGCCGACATTGTGCGAGAAGAAGTTCGGCAATCGCTTCAAATTCCCCACGCACCGCTGCCCGAGCCGGAAGCTATGAGCTACGTCGCTGCACTGCGCCACAACGCTCCTCCCCGTCCACGCCAGAACGCCGCCCCATCGCACTTCCGTCGACAGACGCCACCGCCGCCACCACCCCCACCGACGTCATACCGTTCGCCAGCGGCCCAGCGCAGTGCACCGAGGAAGACTGACGTCTGGCGCACCCCTGACCATCGCCCGCTCTGCTACCACTGCGGCGAGGCCGGACACACATACCGCCGTTGCCAGTACCGACAGATGGGATTGCGTGTCTTCGCCGTCAATGCACCGCGCCCACAGCCAGGAGAACGACCACGTGACATCGCCGACTACCTGACAGGAACTCGGTGGACACCACGAAGCCCTCCGCGTTCGCCGTCGCCCAGCCGCCGCAGGTCACCGCACCACCGACAGTACTCTGGCCCAACGCGGGGCCGGTCTCCTAGCCCGTATCCGGGAAACTAAGGGCAGCAACCGGTGGAGGTGCGGTTGCTGTGCGACGAACTACCGAAGATCCTCCGACGACGACGACGCCGCGACGGAGCTTTCCGAACACAACGCCAACCAGGCAAAGCCCTGACGGCGAAAGCTCACTTACCGAAGGTGGCCTGACGACGCAACATGGAAGCAGCGGAACAAGCCGACGCAGCCGTGACCCGATGTAATGCGAGACGGCGAATTAGCGACCTCGACGTTCTTATCGACGGCCGCAGTGTGACCGCTCTCGTCGATACTGGAGCCGACTATTCTGTCATCAGTGGGTCGTTCGCCGTGAAGTTAAAGAAAGTTAGGACAGCTTGGAAAGGCCCTGAAATCCGCACAGCCGGAGGTCATCTCGTAACGCCTGCAGGAGTCTGCACAGCGAGAGTCACCATTAACGGCCGTATTTATCCTACAGACTTCGTAGTCCTACAGCGTTGCTCGAGAGATGTCATCCTTGGCATGGACTTCTTATGCCTCCATGGTGCTGTCATCAACATAAAAACAAAGTCGATAACGTTATCCACAGAAGAAGCACTACCGCCGCGCACGCCGTCTGGACACCATGCCTTGAATGTGCTGGAAGAACAAGTCACCATTCCGCCTCGCTCAAGCGTCATTATTTCAGTCGGCGCTCCTGAATCACCTGACTTCGAAGGCGTCGTTGAAGGCAGTCAGCATCTGTTGGTCACCCGAAATATTTGCGTCGCAAGAGGAATTGCAGAGTTGCGGGGAGGCAAAGCAACGGTTATGCTCACAAATTTCAGCAATGAGTACAAACATGTGAATAAAGGAACAACGGTCGCATACATCGAAGAAATCGTCGAAGCCACCAGTGCTTTCGCCCTCGCCGATTCTGCGGAACCTGCTCAGAGGAACCAAGCCCCTCTCATAGCTTTCGACGTCAATCCCAGACTTGCGAACGGTAAGCAAGAAAAGCTCAACGCCCTGCTCCTGCAATACGAAGATTGCTTTTCGCCGTCATCGAAAATTCGGCAGACCCTAATCACGAAACATCGCATCATAACCGAAGAAAATGCCAGACCGCTCCGTCAGAATCCGTACAGGGCTTCGACGCGAGAACGTGAGGCCATCAAGAGACAAGTTGATGAAATGCTGCGGGATGACATTATCCAGCCATCCAAGAGCCCATGGGCATCCCCCGTGGTGTTAGTGAAGAAAAAGGATGAGACCCTACGTTTCTGCGTCGATTATCGCCGCCTGAACAAAATCACAAGAAAGAACGTGTATCCTCTCCCACGAATAGACGACGCACTTGATCGGCTCCATAACGCCAAGTACTTTTCCGCAATGGACCTCAAGACTGGCTATTGGCAGATCGAAGTCGACGAAAGAGACCGAGAGAAGACGGCGTTTATAACACCGGACGGCCTCTTCGAGTTTAAGGTGATGCCCTTCGGCCTTTGCTCAGCGCCTGCAACTTTTCAACGCGTTATGGATACAGTACTGGCAGGATTGAAGTGGCAGACTTGGCTTGTGTACTTGGACGACGTCGTCGTGTTTTCCTCGAGTTTCGACGAGCATCTTCGGCGCCTTGAAACTGTACTTCAAGCCATCAAGACTTCCAGACTCACACTGAAGCCAGAAAAGTGCAGATTTGCGTACGAAGAGCTCTTGTTTCTGGGGCACGTTATCAGCAAGTCTGGAGTTCGTCCTGATCCACGGAAAACAGCCGCCATCACCGAATTCCCGCCGCCCACTGACAAGAAAGCCGTGCGCCGATTTCTGGGCCTGTGCGCCTAATATAGGCGGTTCGTGGAAAACTTCGCCCGCATCGCCGATCCTCTCACTAACCTTACCAAGACCGACGTGGAGTTCAAGTGGGAAACGCCACAGGAACACGCTTTCCAGGAGCTGAAACATCGCCTCCAGACACCTCCGTTACTTGCCCATTTCGACGAATTCGCCGAGACAGAAATACATACTGACGCAAGCAGCGTAGGTCTTGGCGCCGTTCTTGTGCAGAGGGCTGACGGACTTGAAAGGGTTATTAGTTACGCCAGCCGATCGCTATCCAAAGCAGAAGCAAATTATTCCACAACAGAAAAGGAGTGCCTCGCCATCATCTGGGCTACGTCGAAATTTCGCCAATACCTCTACGGCAGGCCCTTTAAAGTTGTGAGCGACCACCACGCCTTGTGTTGGCTAGCCACTTTGAAGGACCCTTCAGGTCGCCCCGCACGATGGAGCCTGAGACTTCAAGAATATGATATTACTGTCATTTACAAGTCTGGCAAAAAACACTCCGACGCCGACTGTCTCTCTCGTGCGCCTGTCGACCAACCGCTACCCGACGACCCGGATGACGACTACTTCTTGGGAACGGTAACTACCGACGACTTCGCTGAACGACAGCGGGCCGACCCGGAACTTAAGGCCCTAATAGAATACCTCGAAGGCAGGACCGCCGAAGTCTCGAAGGTATTCAAGCGCGCACTTGCGTCGTTTTTTCTACGGAACGGTCTTCTACAAAAGAAAAACTTTTCACCGCTTCGGGCTAAGTATCTCCTTGTGGTGCCTTCAGCTCTGCGACCAGAACTCCTGCAGGCCCTGCACGACGATCCGACGACAGGGCACCTCGGTGTTTCTCGCACGCTCGCGAGGATACAAGAAAGGTACTACTGGCCGCGTCTTACCACCGACGTCACTCGTTATGTGAGGACATGCCGGGACTGTCAGCGACGCAAGACACCGCCGACAAGGCCAGCGGGACTTCTGCAGCCAATTGATCCACCTTGCCGACCTTTCCAGCAGATTGGTATGGACCTACTGGGGCCGTTTCCGACGTCGGCTTTCGGAAACAAGTGGATCGTGGTAGCTACCGACTACCTCACCCGCTACGCCGAGACAAAAGCCCTGCCAAAAGGCAGTGCATCCGAGGTAGCTAAGTTCTTCGTCGAAAATATCGTCCTACGTCACGGCGCCCCGCAGGTCCTTATCACCGACAGAGGAACGGCATTCACTGCCGACTTAACTCAAGCGATCTTGGCATACAGCCAAACAAACCACCGCCGGACGACAGCGTACCACCCACAGACCAACGGCCTCACCGAGCGGCTTAACAAGACGATCGCCGACATGCTGTCAATGTACGTCAATGTCGAACACACGACGTGGGACGCCATTCTTCCGTATGTGACCTTCGCATACAACACGGCGGTGCAGGAGACGACGCAGATATCTCCATACAAATTGGTCTACGGAAGGAGCCCGGAAATGACGCTCGATGCCATGTTACCCAACGTCACCGACGAAGAAAACCTCGATGTGAGCGAGTACCTTCATCGCGCCGAAGAATCCCGACAACTTGCGTGGCTCCGTATCAAGGATCAACAGACGACCGACAGCCACCGTTACAACCTTCGACGACGCTTCGTGGAATACCAGCCCGGTGAACATGTTTGGGTGTGGACGCCGATACGCCGACGTGGACTAATTGAAAACCTTCTCCGACGGTACTTCGGACCGTACAGGGTGGTTCGATTCTCGGCCCACTTGATTACGAGGTTGTCCCCGACGGCATCACGAACTCTCAACGACGCCGATCGCGACCTGAAGTCGTCCATGTCGCACGCCTCAAGCCGTTTCATACGCGTTAACAAACTGAAACAGTGTTTTTTTTTGTATTATTGTTGTATCGTAATTTATTCATTGTACTTTCTTGCATTATTATTGTACCTTCATCTTTAGTTAAAGCATCGAGACGATGCCTTTTTCAGAGGGGGGCAATGCCACGTCCCATTTCCCAAGTTTTTGTTATCGTCCCAAAACACCACACGATTCTCAGCGCAAACCGCGCCTGCAGTTTTCGAGAGGGTTCCGGACTGTAGTAGATCATTTCGATAAGATCACGCCCACTGTGCGAATGGTACAGATTGTTCTGGAACGTACGCCGCCGCCAGCAATAGCGCTAGAACATTCGACGGCGGGAGTATAAATGCCGACGCGCTTCGCCGCTTGTCAGTTGTTGATCGAAGGCCGACGCTCCGTTCGCCGCTATCAGTCTGAGACTGCTATCTGTGCGAGACTGTTGCTGTAATTGGACTTTCTGTTTACCGGGCACAGGTTCGCCCAAATAAACAGTCAAATCCCAACAAGAAGTCTCCTGTCTTCAGCCACGTCACGACCCCGTGACATCTATCTATCTATCTATCTATCTATCTATCTATCTATCTATCTATCTATCTATCTATCTATCTATCTATCTATCTATCTATCTATCTAGCATGAACAGCGGGCTGTGTAATGCTGTTCATCCTTGTGTGAAGGCGCTGCACCACGCTCCCCTCGGCGCAGGTGTTGGGGTGGTATCAAGTAGGTTACGTCTTTCCTAGCAGTGCGCGGAAGCTTCCCTATCTCCCTCACCTGTCGCGCGCTCGCCACTTGTCACTTCTCTTTCACTTCACACTTTCCACCGCTCGCAAATTTCGAGCACACAGAGTGAATACTCTTTGGGCTTGCTTAGCTGCGACAGGAAGGATGCCGGAAAGCGAAGCATGCATCGAAATCATTTGAACTAAACTGGCCGTCACTGCTGTTGTAATGGTCAGCAGAGGCAATTTACGTTCGCGAATGATGACGTCACCCTGCAACACCAAGGAGGCGCGGGCCAGGGAGGGAAAGAGGTTAATGAAAAAGAAAGAGATAAAAAAGACGCCATTTTATGCCTCCCGTCGCGAAGGCATAGCTCAGTGCCTTGGAAAAAGGGGGAAGTACGAAGATGTGAGGAAGAGAAAAGAGAAAAAAATATTGTCAGATTCCGCGTACGGTGCGAATAGCTAATATGCGAAGCACGAATGAGGAAGGTTGATATGTCACTCTAAAATCAGCAAAATGATATGAGGTGGAGGTAAATTATGCCGTACATGACTTACATGTAATGATTAACATGTTTAGATGTGTCGTTTACCTCCGTCCTCTATTCACGTCACATGATGCAAAATTTACTTAGTATCACGTCACGTGATACCAATTTAAAGCTGACAAAACGGCCGTGAGCACGCAATTAGCGTGGAATCTTGTCATCTTCCTAAATCATACGCTTGTCAGCATTATCAAGTTTCACCAGTCATATAATTTAGCCATTCATTGACGTTACGTAACAACAAATTGGCTATATGTGGAGTTGGAAAAAGGACTGCGAGTGCATCATGAAGGGCCCAATGTGCTCCGATGTAGCGTTGACGCGCGTGCACGCTGGGCACACCGACGCTACGTTAACAAAACACGAGCGCTCTATAGTCTGACGCCAGGCGCGACCTGTGCTACCAGCGTCCATCGGCGCGGCCCGACGGCAACCGGCGCGAAATGCGACATGCTCACGCTAATGCGTTACCCAGACAAAACTGCGTCTTCCTCTTCTCGGGATATATAGGCCCGCCCGACGCGCTTAAACGCACATGCTTCAAAGCAACGCAGCACGGCGCGCGCCTTCGAGTATATGGCAAGACCGGCGCCCTGCGTGGCAACGCTGCGTGACGCGACGAAACAAACGCTCGCGAGCGCGCGCACCGCGTCACGTCGTAATGTATTAGCCCCTTGACTGCGGTATGTAGTCATGTTCTCCTATGACACGCATCTCATGATTATCATGTTTGCCCAAGTCCCATAACTTTGTCATCAATTGGCGTCACGTAATACAAAATTTTACATATGTGAATCTGGTGACACGGCCGCCAGCTCATCATAAGTGTGGCATGTAGTCATGTTGTTACATGGCACGCATGTGATTATCATGTTTGGATGTGTGATTTGCCTATATCGTCTATTTACGTCGCGTAATACTGAGTTTGGTTCATGTGAAGCTATCGAAAAGACCACCAGCGCATCTTGAGCGTAGCATGTAGTCATGTTGTTACGTGACGCGCATCTCACGTTTATCAGGTTTGCACCAGTATCATACCTTCGTCATCCATTCACGTCCAGTAATACCAACTTTAGTATAATTGGAGCTAGGGGAATGGTCGCCAGCGTATCGTGAGCGTGGCATGTGGTCATGTTGTTACATGACAAGTATATCAAGATTATCTTGTTTGTACCAGCCACATACCTTCGTCATCTATTCAAATACCGTAATACCAAATTCGATGTATGTGACGCTAGCGAAATGGCCGCAAGCGCATAATGAGCTTGGCATGTAGCCATGTTGTTACATGACACACATGTCATGATTTTCATGTTAGGGTCACTCGCTCGTGTTCGGCATGCAATCATGTCCTACCATACCAGTTTTGCAACATGTCATGTGAACGATTCACCGCAAGAGCTTCAGGGTCATGAAAAGTAAATCAAGGCGTTCACACATATGTGTCATGATTTTCATGTTATGACTAGTCAAATATGTTCTTAATACAGTCATGTTGTGCCATACGAAGTTTGGTATCGATCTCATTATCGAAACGGCCAGAAGAGCTAAAACTAATAGGCGGCTAAATAGATAGATAGATAGATAGATAGATAGATAGATAGATAGATAGATAGATAGATAGATAGATAGATAGATAGATAGATAGATAGATAGATAGATAGATATGCTCAAAGTCGTCGAAGTTGACCAAGAAATGCTTAGCATTCAAAAGTGAAATGCATGGGAAGAGAACTGTCCGTCTTCTCAGTCCTGTCAGTGGCGGAAAACCAACGACTCCGACGAGGTGCGAGTTTTAAAAAAATGCTGTCCGCATCTTTCCGCGGGAAGATCTGAACTAAATTAGCAGCAGATCTGATGGGGGCGTTATGTGAATGTTGTCTGATTGGATAAGGTTTGGGAATGCCTAATTATTATTTCGTCTTTTAAATTGGAAGCATTTCTTGGCGAACTTCGACGACTTTTAGTGTATCTATCTATCTATCTATCTATCTATCTATCTATCTATCTATCTATCTATTTATCTATCTATCCATCTATCTAGCCGCCTACGACTTTTATCTCTCGTGGCCGTTTTGATAATGGTATCAATACCAAACTTGGTATGGCATACATGACTGTACGGAGAACATATCTGAGTAGTCATAACAAGAACATCATGACATGTATGTCATTATTCTCATAATGTACATTTCATGGTCCTGCAGCTCTTGCGGTGGTTTCGTTCACAAGGCATGCTTCCAAACTGGTATGGTATGACATGACTGAATGGCGAGCACACGTGACAGACGGTAACATGCAAAAAATGACATGCGTGTCATGTAACAACATGACTACATTCAACGGTTATGATGCACTCGCGTTCGTTTCGCTGGCCTCACATATACCAAATTTGGTATTACGGTACGTGAATGGATGACGATGGTATGTGGCTGATGCAAATATGAAAATTATGAGATGCCATGTCATGTAACAACATGACTACATGCCACGCTCATGATGTGCTTTCGGCCATTTCACTGGCTTCACTTATACCAAATTTGGTATTAGGAGCCGTGAATGGGTGACGAAGGTATGATACTAGTGCAAGCATGATAATCATGAGATGCGTTTCATGTGAGAACATGACTACAAGCCACAGTCATTTCGGCGTGACGCGGTGCGTGTGCTCACCGGCGTTCATTTTGTTGCGTCACGCCGGCATTCCACTCACGGCGCCGGTCCTGCGACATACTCGCAGGCGCGCGCCGCGCTTCGTTGCTTCGACGCATGCGCGTTTTAGCGCGTCAAGTGCCCCTCCGGCACGAAAAGAGGGAGAGGCTGTGTTGTCAGGGTAACGCATCGGCACGAACTGCAGCATGTCGCATTTTGCGCCAGTTGCCGTCGGGCCGCGCCGACGGACGCTGGTCGCGTCTGGCGTCAGGCTGTACAGTGCTCGCGTTTTGCTAAGGTCGCGTCATTGTCCCCAGCGTGCGCACGCTTCACTGCTACATTGGAGTATATTGGGCCCTACATGATGTGCTCGCAACAGTTTTGCTTGCTCCACATATAATAAACTTGGTGTTACGTGACGTCAAAGGATAACGAAATGTATGACCGGTGCAAACATGATAATCCTGACACGCATGACATGTAAGAACATGGCAACATACTACGCTCATAGCGTGCTCGTGGGCGTTTCGCTAGTTCCGCATATACTAAATTTGGTATCACGTGATGTGAATAGATGACGAATGTAAACGACACATCTAAACATGATAATCATGACACGCAAGTCATGTACGGCATAATTTACCTCCACCTCGTAACGTTGTGCTGATTTTAAAGAGACATATCAACGTTTCTCATTCGTGCTTCGCATATCGTCGATTCCCACTGTACATGAGATCTGCCAATTTTTTTACCCCTATATTTAAATGAAGGAGAAACGTTGCCTTTAGCGAGTGGTGGGACGCTGATGTGTCATTCAGTGCCTACCAAGGAGGTTGGCGCCTACACATTCGGGGTGACCAGGAAATGTTTGTGCTGTTCGAGCCATTGCTTTTTACTAGCAGACGTTGCTTGCGTCAGCCTTGCAAGGTGAGAGAGGGGGGTGAGCAAGCAGTTTGCACGAGATCCATATATTCGGCACGATACGCGAAGTGCGAGCATGTGCATCGGTGGTGTGAAGAAAGCCGACGCACAAAACATGACAACGTGCGACTGAGGAATGCTCCGCATTTAAAAGGATTTATCAACAGGAAGTACTCAGTACTCAACTGTGAGAGAAGGCGCATGAGTTGCAGACCTACACCTCTTCACCTATAGGGGCGATGTTTAGTGAAAAATCACAGCATATCCATGGAGTGAATGACGATGAGAGATGCAAAGCATCCGTCTGTCCATCCATGCTTCAATACATCTGACTTTTCGTGCTTCCGTCCGTCGGTGCATCTATGCTTCTGTCTCTGCATCCGTGAGTCAGTCCGTGTGTCTGTCTGGCTGTCTGTCCGTGTATGCTTCCAGGTGTGCGTCTCTTCGTCCATCCGTTCCTGCTTTGGTCCGTCCGTGCGTCTCTCTGTCTGTCCATCCATGCTTACGTCCTTCCATGCTTCTGTCCATCCCTGCTTTCATACGTCTAATCGGGCGTTCATCCAATCTTCTGTCCGTCCGTGCATCCCTCCGGCTGTCTGTCCGTCTTTTCGTGTATCCGTGCGTCCATTCATGCGTGCTTCTGTGCGTGCCTCAGTCCGCCCGTACTTGATTGATATGTGGGGTTTAACGTCCCAAAACCACTATATGATTATGAGAGACGCCGTAGTGGAGGGCTCCGGAAATTTAGACCACCTGGGGTTCTTTAACGTGCACCCAAATCTGAGCACACGGGCCTACAACATTTCCGCCTCCATCGGAAATGCAGCCGCCGCAGCCGGGATTCGAACCCGCGCCCTGCGGGTCAGCAGCCGAGTACCTTAGCCACTAGACCACCGCGGCGGGGCTCCGCCCGTACTTCCGTTCATCCGCCTGTCCATGCGTCCGTGAGTCCGCCTGTGCCTCTGTCCATCCATTGTCAGTCTATCTGTCATTCTATCCGTCCGTCTGTCTAACACTCATACTAGCACAACCTACCTGCTGAGAGTCATTCAACTAGGTGGTTACGAACCGGTCACAAACAAACCTGCATGGACACCCCACGGCTTTAGAAAGCGGACCTTAGAAAAATTTGAGCTTATTTATCGAGTGAGTGATGATGAGTGCGACGAAGCGTCCATTCATCCGTACATGCGTCGTCTGTTTTTTCATCTGTGCTTCCGTCCATCCGTTCGTTCTAGCTTTCGTCCTTGTGTCTGTCCACGTGTTCACCTGTGCGTGCGACCATCCTTGCCTGCATCCTTCTTTCTGTCTGTCTGTCTGTCCGTCCGTCCGTCCGTCCGTCCGTCCGTCCGTCCGTCCGTCCGTCCATCCGTCCGTCCGTCCGTCTTTTCCTGTGTCTGTCTATCCGTCTTTCTCTCTGTTCTTCTGTGCATCTGTCTACCTGTGTTTCTGTGTCTCGGTCCATCCATTTCCCGTCACTCACGCTAACGCCAACTGTGGAGTGAGGCATACAAATAGGTAATTACGAACCAGTTACGGACGTGCATGAACAACTCCATGGCTTTAGGAGCTTCGCCCCTAAAGGTGAATACCGATTTAGAGAAGGTACTCAGAGCACAAGGCCGTGCCATGGGCCTCACAATTGATGAGACCATGTTGACAAAAATTATGCTGTGAACGAATTGATTGATTGATTGATTGATATGTGGGGTTTAACGTCCCAAAACCACTATATGATTATGAGAGACGCCGTAGTGGAGAGTTCCGGAAATTTAGACCACCTGGGGTTCTTTAACGTGCACCCAAATCTGAGCACACGGGCCTACAACATTTCCGCCTCCATCGGAAATGCAGCCGCCGCAGCCGGGATTCGAACCCGCGCCCTGCGGGTCAGCAGCCGAGTACCTTAGCCACTAGACCACCACGGCGGGGCTGCTGTGAACGAGTTCACGCCGAGTCAGCGCGGAGATCGTAACGATGAACGATCCTCATTCACTAGCAAGTGAATTGAAGTGTGTTCATAAAACGTGGTTCACGATTTCGAGTACGTGATACTCATATATGGGACAGCAAAAAGTGGTTCCGTGAGCCTCACTCTCGATGAGGTGTATGAAGACTTATCACTAAATTGTGTTTAGAAAAAGTGGGTAACGAGTTAGAGTACTAGGTACTCTACTATGGAAGGGTTTAAAGCCGTCCCATGGGCCGCACATTTGGTGAGGCCCGCTTTGTGTTTAGATAAAAATTACTATAACGCGAATAACAATAACAGAACAATTTCTTCTTAGACATATTCTAACGATGATGACACAACAGACGTCATTTACATGTGTTTAGAAAAAGTGCGTAACGATTTAGAGTACTTACCAGTACTCTACTATGGGAGAGCGTAAAGCCGTCCCACATGATGGATTACCAGGTATACTCGGCGACAGCTTTTCTTGACAGCACTGTGGAAGCTATAGAGCCGAACCGCCTGCATGCGCACGCGCCAGGAAATAGTACCTATTTTATTTTCTGATTCTCATAGCTACTTGGCCCGAATAAATAAAACTTTCTTCATTATAAGGATGGAACAAGTATGGGACGCTGTTCATGGAAAAAAAGTTATCGTGCGCCTTAGTTTTTTTTTTCTTTTTTTTCTTGGACGGCGCTACGTTTTCCGCATGCCGGCTGAGTCTGCTGCTTGTTCTTCCAGCGGCGAGCACAGACAGCATCAGCCGTGGAAAAGCTACTCCTCGTTGGGACGCGCCGTCTTTTATACATCACGCATCGAACTTTCCAGCCTTATCACTGGTGGCGGCGCAAGCTCTGAAATAAGCTTCACTGTTCGCGTCTTGCGCGCAATCTTAACAACAATCTACAACAATTGTGAGGCTTCTCGAACACTGAGGCGCAGTCTGCGCCGATCATTGCTGACAGCCTTTGAGGGCGTAAACCGAATACAGCAAAACTGAAACAAGACAGGCCCGTGGCCGGATCGTGCCACAACCGGCCTTCCATTTCGCCTGTACCAGAGCTCAATACCGTAAACGTTAACATTTGATCACGTGTGGCGCGTACCCGTATATACTGGGCTGAACACGGAACCTAAACTTCACTGTTGTAAAGGCTGAATAATGATGGGAAAACGTTCTGAACAACGAAAAATTTTATACGTACCAGTATATAAACAGCACAGTAACTAGCTGCATGTATACACTCTCATCAAAGTTTAACTCTGACGTTCCCATTTTGTATGCACACATTTTGCTAAACACACTAGCGCAGCGAACAAGCGAAAACCGAAACTGGAACCGAAATCGGCTGCAAGCTGCCGGACTACTTGCGTAGTAACACAAATGTGTGGAGGCCCCGCCTCCGTAGCCTTCGCTCCAATGTCAAGAAAAGGGGGGGGGTAGAAAAAGAGGAAAACGATTTAGAGCACAGGGTACTCTACTATGGGAGAGCTTAAAGCCGTCCCGATCGCACACGAGCAAACACCGAAAGCTGTCGCCGAGTATAGTAATTTCTCGCTGAAAAAACGAATTTTAACAGTGGCTATGTTGCGCATGTCACTCTACATCTCCTCCTAACATGTGACAGGTACATTCGATTTACGAAATATGCCACCGCATCTGATTCTAGCTTGATTTTATTTTCAGTGACATATTTGTGTACGACTTCAACTTGAGCATATCACTTTTATTTGAGGATTTATTGTGTTGGACATTCAAAGAAAGCAGAGGCTCTGGTGCATGCCTGCGAAATTGTACAGAAAACTGCACCCCGGGTGAGACTTTGAAATCAAAACTGCCAGATTCCACCTACAGTGACAATCGATCATATTGCGAAGTGTGAACGAGGAAGGCTTATATGTCATTTTAAAATCAGCACAACGTTATGAGGCGGAGGTAAATTACGCCGCGCATAACTTCCGTGTCATGATTACGATGTTTGGACGTGTCGTTTACCTTCGTCATTTATTCGCACCACCTGATATCAAATTTGGTATATGTGGAGCTAGCGAAATGGCCCCTAGCGTGCTAAGAGCGTAGCATGTAGTCAAGTTTTACAAGAAACGCATGCCATGATTATCATGTTTCGACGTGTCATTTAACTTCGTCGTCTATTCATGTCACGTAATACCCAATTTAGTATATGTTGAACTAGCAAAGCAGCAGTGAGTGCGCTGTGAGCGTAGCATATAGTCATGTTTTACAAGACACGCATATCATGATTATGATGTTTGAACATTTCATTTAAATTCGTCGTTCACACACGTCACGTAACATGAAACTTGCATATGTGGAACTAGTGAAACGGCCGAGAGCACGCTATATATATTTAGTCATGATTTATATGGCACCCCTATCAAGATTATCATATGCCATTCTCCTTCGTAGTCTATTCACGTCCTGTGACACCATATTAGGTATATGTGGAGCTAACGAAACGGCCGCACAGCCATCAACAGAGTGGTATGTTGCCATGTTCTTACATGACACGCGTGTCATGATTATAATGTTTGCATCCGTCGTGTACCTTCGTCATCCATTGACGTAACGTAACACCAAAGTTGGTATAAGTGCTGCTAGCGAAATGGCCGCTAGCGCATCATGAGCGTGGCATGTAGTCATGTAGTTACAAGACATGCATCTCATGATTGTCATGTTTGCATGAGTTACATACCGTCATCGTCGATTAACGTCCCATGATACCAAAATTGCTGTATGTAAAGCTAGCGAAACAGCAGCGAGAAATTCATGAAGGGCCAAATCTACTTCGACGGAATGTTCAGGCGCATGCATGCTGGGCGCAGCGGCGTTACGCTGCAGAAACACGAGCGCTCTGACGCCAGGCGTGATGCACGCGACCACCGTCTGTCGGCGGGACCAAACGGCAGCAGGCGGGAAATGCGACATGCTGCATTTCGTGCCGACTTCGTTACCCAGTCCACACTGCGTCTACCTATCACAGGTACGCCTGGCGCATTCAAACGTGCATCCGTAAAAGCGACGCAGCGCGTCGAGTGCCTGCGAATACAGGGCAGGCAATTTGGTGCCTGGCGTGTCATCGCCGGCGTGACGCGACGAAATGAACGCTGGCACGCCAGCGCACTGGGTCACGTTGAATTGTAGTGACGTCATGAGTGTGGCAGGTAGTCATGCTATCACATGATATTCATCTCATGATTCTCATGTTTGCACCAGTCAGATACCTTCGTCATCCATTCACGTGACTTAATACCAAACTTCGCTTATGCAATTCTAGCGAAACGGCCGCGAGCGCATCATGAGTGTGGCATGTAGTCATGTTGTTACATGATACGCATGTGATGATTATTATGTTTGAACGTGTCATTTGGCTTCATCATCCATTCACGTCCCGTGTTTCTGAATTGCTATATGCGAAACTAGCGAAATGGCCTGTGAGCGCATCATGCGCGTGGCATGCAGTCATGTTGTTACATGACATTCATGTCATGATTTTCATGTTACAGTCTGTTGCTTGTGTTTGCCCTGCAGTCACGTCATACTACACCAGTTTAGTAACATGTCATGTGAACGAAACCAGCGCAAGAGCAGCAAGACCACGAAATGTAAATCATGACATTCATGACATACACTCATGATTTTCGTGCTATGACTGGTAACTTATGCTCGTCATACAGTCACGTTATGCCATACCAACTTTGGTATCGATATCATTATCGAAACGGCCAGGGGAGCTAAAACTGATAGGCGGCCAAATATATAGATAGATAGATAGAAAGATAGATAGATAGATAGATAGATAGATAGATAGATAGAGAGATAGATAGATAGATAGATAGATAGATAGATAGATAGATAGATAGATAGATAGATAGATAGATAGCTAGATAGATAGATAGATAGATAGATAGATACGCTCACAGTTACTGAAGTTCGGTAAGAAACGTTTCAAGTTTAATAAAAAAACTCCCAAGCATTTCCTCGATGGTGAACATGGTTAAGTGCGAATGCACGGGGTGATGCTATGAGGGGGAGTAAAGTTAAAATCCGTTGGCTTTCGCCAATGAGTTAACGTAAACTTCCCCGTGTGATCACATTGCGATTCCCAGAAACCATTAGACCCTCTCGGGAAATCTTGGTGACTTTTCGCGTATATGTGAGAATAAATTCGCAATATAATGATGTTTATGTCCGCAGCTCGCTCCGCCCGCTTGCGCTCGGCCTCACGGGCCCTTCGCCACGCTGTCTTGGCTTCAACCAATGCGACATCTTCAACGACACGTGCAATGCTGGCATTCGGTGGCGTTGTACTCGTTGTTGAAGGTATCGCAGTCGAGGTTGATGCCTGCCATGGATCCATACCTATGACGTCTTGCCGATCTCGAGCAAGTCGTGGCTGCGTGGGCGCGCGCAGCCACGGAGTGGAGGGCGGAGCGCCCGCAATCACGTGGTGTGTGACGTCGCTGCGCCGTTGCTATGAGCGCTCCTCTCCGCTCCTCGCGCTGTTGCTAGGGGAGAGGAGGCGCATCTTGGACGGCAGATTCAGGGTCTTTCAAAAAGTGCATTCGCACTTAATAATTCCACCTCACTGTCCGATTCCATTTCAGCCTTCAGCGTCATTCGAAGCTATAGATATTTCTTGGTACAGAAGAGAAAGCTACGGGGGCAAAGCTTGTGCACATATAAATATAGTACTATGCGAAGTAGACCGTTTGGGCACGTGTTTCATAACGCAATGGAAAGTTACGCGGTCGCACCATCAGCCTTTCATGTAGACGCAGACGCCGCTTAGCGTTTGAGGTGCATGTAAGAATTGGCAGATCCCACGTGCAGTGGGAACCGATGATATGCAAAGCAGGAATGAGGAAGGTTGATATGTCACTTTAGAATCAGCCCAACGTTACCACGTGGAGGTAAATGATGCCGTACATGACTTTCGTTTCATGATTATGAAGTTTGAATGTGTCGTTTACCTTAGGCATCAACTCACGTCACGTGATACTAGATTTAGTATATGTGGAGCTAGCGAAACGCCCGCGAGCATGCTATGAGCATGGTATGTTGACATGTTCTTACATGACACGCGTGTGAGGATTATCCTGTTTGCACCATTCATAAATTTTGCCATCCATTGACGTTGCGTAGCACCGAATTTCATATATGTGGATCTAGCAAAACGGCCACCAGCGCATCAGGAAGACCCCGATATACCGCAAGGTAGCGTTGACGCACGCCCTGCCGCGGTGTTCTAGTGGCTAAGGTACTCGGCTGCGGACCCGTAGGTTGCGGACTCAAATTCCGGCTCTGGCGGCTGCATTTCCGATGGAGGCGGAAATCTTGTAGGTCCGTGTGCTCATATTTGGGTGCACTTTCAAGAACCCCTGGTGGTAGAAATTTCCGGAGCCCTCCACTACGACGTCTCTCATAATCATATGGTGGTTTCGGGACGTTAAGCTCCACATATCAATCAATCAAGCGTTGACGCACGCGCAAACTGGGCACAGCGATGCAACGTTAGCTATACGCGAGCACTCTATATTCTGGCGCCAGATGCGACTGGCATGGCCCGACGGCAACTGGCGCGGAATGCAACATGCTGCATTTCGTGCCGATGCGTTACCCAGACAGCACCGCGTCTCTCTCTTTTCGTGACGGAGGGACGCCGGACGCGCTGAAACGTGCATGCGTCAAAGCAACGCAGCGCTTTCGCACCTGCGAGTATATGGCAGGACTGGTACCTCGTGTTGCAACGCCAGCATGACGCAACGAAATGAACGCCGGTGAGCACGCGTGCCGCGTCACGTCAAAATGTATTGGCGCTTTGAGTGTGGCATGAAGTCATGTTCTCACATAACACGCATTTTATGATTGTCATGTTTGCACCAGTCACATATCTTCGTCATTCATTGACGTCACGCAATGCCAAGTTTCGCAAATGTGAAACTAGTGAAAGGTCCGTGAGCGCATCATGAGTGTGGCATATAGTCATGTTGTTACATGACACGCATGTCGTAATTGTCATGTTTCCATGTGCCATTTATCTATGTGGTCTGTTCGCGTCGACTAATACCGAGTTTGATACATGCGAAGCTAGCGAAACGGCCGCGAGCGCATCATGAGCGTAGCATATGGTCATTTTGTTGCATGACACGCGTGAAATGTTTATCTTGTTTGCACCAGTCTCATACCTTCGTCATCAATTCATGCTGCGTAATACCAAATTTTGTAAGAGTAAAGATAGTGAAAGGGCTGCCAGCGCATTATGAGCGTCGCATGTATTCATGTTGTTACATGACAGGCATCGCATGATTATCATGTTTGCACCAGTCACATACCTTTGTGATCCATTCACGCACCATAATACCAAATTTGGTATATGGTACGCTAGCAAAACGGCCGCGAGAGCATCATGAGCGTGTCATGTTGTCTTAAATAACACGTATGTTACGATTTTCATGTTAGAGTCTGTCACTTGTGTTCGCCATGAATGATGTTATAATATACCATTTTGCAGCATGCCATGTGTACGAAACCACTGCAAGAGCGGCACGACCATGAAGTGTAAATAATGATATTCATTACATACACGTCATGATTTTGATGTTTTGACTAGTCAAATATGTTCTTAACACAGTCATGTTATGCCGTACCATGCTTTGTATCGATACCATAATCGAAACGGCCAGGAGAGCTAAGTGTAGGCGGCTGGATAGATAGATAGATAGATAGATGGATAGATAGATAGATAGATAGATAGATAGATAGATAGATAGATAGATAGATAGATAGATAGATAGATAGATAGATAGATAGATAGATAGATAGATAGATAGATAGATAGATAGATACGCTGAAAGTCGCCGAAGTTCACTAAGATATGCCATCGGCCATATTATGCTTTATGCTCCGGTTCGCGTTCGATCGCTAAGATATGCTTTGCATTTAAAAGGCGGGACTTTTTCTGGAGAGTGGGGCGAAGCATTCGTCTGTCCATTTGTTCTTGCCTCCATCCGTCCATGCATTAGTCTGTGTGACCGTCCATGCGTCCATCCACCCGTCCGTGTGTGTGTCTGTTCGAGCGTCCGTCCCTGCGTTCGTCCATGCATCCGCCCCTGCGTCCGTTCATGCGATCGTACATGCATTTGTCTGTGTGTCCATTCGTTCATCTATTCAACATTCCAAGTACCACCATCTCGCATCTTTTATCCTATATTCCCCATATACAAGCACCGCCATCCAGCGGAATTTCCAAGACTATATGAGAGGTGGCACGCGCACACTTTCTTACGGCTTGCGCTTCGGGTCTACTTCCCCCCTTTAACCACCTCGAGTTCATGGGATATACTAGTTCACTGTGTTTATGGCATTGCGGCCCAACGCTCGCTAAACCTTTCTAAAACCAAGGAGGTTACGCCTAGCGAGTAAAACTTAGCAACCTTTTCCATTCAGATAGTGCTCAATATACATTTCAATGGCTGCTGTTGAGAAATGAGAGACAGGATAATTCAGCTTTTACTTTCTTACGGCTTGCACTTCGCATCTACATCCCACCTTTAACCACCTTGAGTTCATTCATGGCATATAATAGTTCACTGTATTCATGGCACTGCGTGTCAACGCTCGCTAAACTTTTGTAAAACTAAGGAGGTTACACCCAGCGAGTATAACGTAGCAACCCTTTCTTGTTAGATAGTGCTCAATGCACATGCTAATGGCTGTGAAAGGGGATCGCAGCATGCGCCTTACCTAAGAGCCGAATGCTCCTGTCTCTCATTCCCTATTAGCAGCCATTGGCATGTACATTGAGCACTATTTTTTTATTTTTCAACAACGCACAAAAGGGGGAGGCGCTGCGGTCACCGAGGTGAATGGACGCTCTTCACGTCGGCTCCATTCTCATAGAATGATTTTGCAGCGAATACAGCCAGGCACCACTCGGATTTATCTACCATCTGATTCTTCTCGTCATCGAGAATCCGAAGAGACCATATTCTAAAGTGGGTGATCATTTTCGAGATTTTACGACCGAAAACAACCCACCACCAAGCAGCGTCTACTATTCCTATGACCGGCGCTCCGCGTCGACTGGGGCGGCCTCACGATAGCCAGGCCTCGGCATTCGCGCCATACAGGCCGTAATCATCAATAACGGAGGTATCGCAGCAGAATAAAGACGCCACCCAACGGAGAGACGAAGACGTCACCCAACAGGAAGATGACACAGGCAACGGGTGGACAGAAGTTCGAAACAGAAAACCAGCGAAGAAAGGTAGCCAGGAACGCCGCGGTAGCCCTAGCCCTACCCGAACACCTAGAACGCACGGTGCAAATCTGATATCCCGGATAACCAGAGCCAGCAAAATGCCAAGACTGCCGACAGGCGACTTCAAGATAGTTATAAGGCCAAGAGGAGGACTGCAGCTATCCAAGCTCAGCTTAACGGAGCAAGACAAAGCTGTGTATGAAGCGGCCGAGATCTCTTATGAGGAAAGAAAGACGGACACGATTTGTCCGAATAATTTTCAGAACATCTTGGTTGTTAGCGCCCCAAACCAAGACCATGCAGACAAGTACCAAGGCATCAAGCACATCAAAGCCAACGACAAGTTGTATGAGGGAGGAGCATACGAGACGGCCCCGGAACTCACTGCCAAAGGTGTAATCAAAGGAGTTCCTTTGAACGAAACCCCACGGGACATCACCGCAGCTAGTATTACAGCCCGAAATCTTACGGCGATCGCAGCCAAACGTCTTGGCAACACCAAGACAGTGGTAGTCCTTTTTGACGGCAGCAGAGTCCCGACGCACGTTATGTACAGAGGAGTGCTCACACGCTGTTCACTATACAGGAAACAAGTTGACTTTTGCAAACAATGCAACAGACTTGGCCACAGGAGTGACGTGTGTTGGAGGCCAAACGACAAGCTATGTGCGTGTTGTGGAACACCTGATCTGAGCGAGGACCACCACTGTCAGCCACGATGTCAGCTGTGCGGCAAGGATCATCCCACGGCTGACAAACTCTGCAAGGCCAAGTTCAAGACACCCTTCATCGTAAAACAACGCCAGTGGTTCCGACAACTTCAAGAGACGCTCGAGGAGAACTACCCCCCTATTACCAAGCCAACTGAACGCGGGAGGTCCAAATTCCGGACGAGGGCAACGCCTGGGTCCCGATCAAGGTCCTGGTCCTGTGCAACGCCCCGCGGCCACACCACCCAGTCTCCGGGACCAAGAAGGCGCACTACATCCCGTTCCAGATCCCGGTCTAAGCCAAAGGTGGCAATGGCCAATAAGGGAACCCGGCATTCACGGTGAGCTGGTCAGACGTGGCTAAAGAGACGCGCCCTGAGCCTTCGGGGGAGACTGCGCATAAAGTCAGTTATATAGCGGTGCTGAAAAAAGAAAACGCTGAGCTTAGAGAATTGATATCACAACTCACTCGAGAAATTTAAAGTCTTAAAAACTGCACAAATAGATCTTCTACTCAAATGCGTTCCGCGGCCCAAGAGCGCCTCGAAGAAATGCCAGATAACCGAATGGACGAGGACAGTACCCCGCCACCTCTTAAAAGGAAAGCTCAGGTGTCTAATGACAAAACTACGGCGCAAACCTCGAACATTAATCAAAGATTGTCCAAAATACAGAAACCAGTTAAGGAACACGCAGAGGCAACCAACAACCTCTCGCTTGCAATATCCATGATCATGAATAGACTAGATAAACTCGAAGCTAACGTAGCCAATCTCAACCCTAGGGCACTTCCGGTACTTCCAGCTACCAACCTTCCGATAAGCACTGAATTGGAAATTCACACTTATCTCAGGGCACCACATCAGTGGCTATATCAACTAACTTCATGAAGCCTGCCTCCTTTCATCCTGTTCCCTCTTCGATAGCCAAATCAAAATAGGGAAGCCCAGAAAAGGGACTTAATTATTTGGCAGTGGAATTGCAGGAGCTATGAGGGGAAGAGAGCCGTCTTGCAACAACACCTTAGAGCCAGAACCGAACCGGATGTTCTAATTTTGCAGGAAACTCATGCTTTAGCTAAGCTACCGGGATATCAGCCGATCGGCCCCTCAACAGGGGATATTAGAACACTAACCACTCTAGTAAGGAAGGGACTCGTAGCAATCTGCCACGACACCCGAGCCGCCTCTATCCGGACCCCGCACGCGGTTTGGAGAAAGCGGACGAACGACTGCTACGCCGCCTGCAGACGAACACCTTTATCGGTCCGGCGGTCGCCGGGCACTTTTTGCCGGAAATCAATGGCACCTGCTCGACCTGTCATGTCCTCGCCGACACATATCACGTTGTAGCATCATGCCCAGTTAATCCCATCACTTTCTCATCCCCTTTTCCTATCCCAACTAGAGAGGCTTGGGAGGAGCACCTGCTCGGCTGCTCTACCTTGGCTGCACAACGCTCCTCGGTGGAGCGCGCACGGGCAGCTTCCAGCTCCACTGGCGTCCCGGAATAGGGTCTTGCCACTCTAGCACGCCGATGGGCCCCGTCGGCACTCTCTAGTAGACTTTTTCTGAAAAAAATATTTTTTACCACCACCACCACCGCATCACAGAAATGGAGCTTATACTCGTACAACTTGCCCCTAAAAGAAAAAAATCTCCGAGTATATTTATTCTGAATTTGTACAGCGATCCCACACGCATACGACAACGCTTCCTTCTTCTTTTTAAGAAGGCCGTAGATATAGCGGGACCCAATCCACTCGTCATAGGTGGAGACTTTAACGCTCCACACAGTGCTTGGGGATATGGATACACAAGAGCCAAAAGAAAAACGCTATGGCAGGATATTCAAGAAATAGGCTTAACTCTCATCCCTAACCCCGACTCCCCTACAAGTATGGGAACTGGGCTTGCAAGAGACACCGTTCCAGACTTAACATTAGTTCGTAACGCGGGGACTGTTAATGGAAAAACACAATCGATGATCTGGGGAGTGATCATCGAATATTAGAAATCAGGATAGAAACCATTGCTGCCGCAAAAAATTCAGAGACAGATTAGATGGACTGACTGGGATAAGTTTCGGAAAGTCGGAAACGCGAAAAAACAAGACCCTATCAGGAATATAGAAGATTGGATCAAAGATGTCAATAACGACGTCAGCGAGGCAACGCGAAGTATCACTTCAAGTCCACCCCTAGAGCAGATTGATAGCCGTCTCGCACACATGTGAGAGGCCAAGCAATCACTGCAGAATAGATGGCGGGGACAGAGGCACAACAGGCCCTTGCGCAAGCGCATAGCCAAGCTGAACAAACAGATCGAAGAACATTGTAAGCAGCTAAGCAAACAGCAATGGGACCAAGTTTGTAATAGTCTCGATGGCCAAATGAATGCTGGTTGGACATGGCGCATGCTCAAACACTTGCTTGACCCAGATAACACCAAATCAGCACAGAAGCAAACCTTGCGTAAACTGGTGCACCAGTATAACGGTAGTGAGGAGCACTTTATCGCTGAGGCTAGCAACACGTACATTCCCGCCATGCCTGTCAGAGAGCACGGACCATATTCTGGAGGCCCAAACGAGCTGTTAGATGAGGAGTTTACTGTGGCTGAAATCAGGGCCACGCTACTGAAGCTAAACACCAAATCTGCACCGGGACCAGACGGGATCACAAACAGAACACTACGGAACATTGATGACCAAGCCATAGGGAACATCACACAATATAATAACGAGTGCTGGACCGAGGGCACTATACCAGAACAATGGAAAAAAGCTAAAGTAATCCTCATACCCAAGCCCGGGATAACCCCCGATCTATCAAATTTACGCCCCATATCACTAACGTCTAGTGCTGGGAAGCTGATGGAACACGCTTTTCTAGACAGAATCAACACTTATCTTAAGGAGAACAAAATCTACCCAGATTCCATGTTGGGGTTCCGCACACGGCTCTCCACGCAAGACGCCATGCTGCAAATTAAGCAGCAGATTCTAGACAACAAAACAAGAGCTACCCCGGCGATCTTAGGGTTAGACCTTAAAAAAGCCTTCGACAAAGCATCGCATACGGCTATCTTACATCAGATCTGCCAATTAAGCTTAGGATCAAGAGCATATAACTATGTCAAGGACTTCCTAACAGACAGAAAGGCATCTATCGTAATGGGAGAACTGAGATCTGAGAAAGGCTTATGGGCAGTGCTGGTACCCCGCAGGGTTCGGTCATATCTCCAATGCTGTTTAATCTCATAATGATAGGACTCCCGGCGCGGCTGAACTCAATATACGGAATACATCATTCTATATATGCAGATGATATCACCATCTGGGCGTGTGAAGGTAGTGACGGAGAGATAGAGCAGAGACTACAGGAGGCCGTCACCACTATTGAGGAGTATCTTGATGGTACTGGCCTCCAGTGCTCGCCAGATAAATCCGAACTTCTCCTCTATCACCCCACGCTTAAAGGCAGACCACCCAAGGGATACAACCGGGACCGTGCTTACGAAGAGATCCAAATTCACACCAAAAACAGCAGGACTATTCCTATAGTGCAACAAATCAGAGTCCTTGGACTCATCATCGAGTCTAAGGGTACAAACGGTGAAACCGTCAAGAGGTTAGTAACCAATGTCACCAACGCAATACGGCTAATCAAGAGAGTCACCATCAAACACCAAGGAATGAAAGAGGCTAACGTCATCAGGCTTATTTATTCATTCGCCATAACTCACCATATATACGTAGCGGCGTATCTAAAGTGGTATACAGCCGAAAAACTCAAAATCAAGGCACTCATACGAAAGGCGTACAAACAAGCTTTGGGCCTTCCAGATAGCACCAGCAACGAAAAAGTGTTTTAACTGGGCTAACATAACGCTTTAGAGGAGCTGATAGAAGCGCAACAGATTGCCCAGTTGGAGAGGCTAGCCAGCACGCGCACAGGACGGAGTATCCTTGACAAGTTGGGGATAAATTACCATAGGCAACAAGGAAGTAAAGTGTCGGTTTTAAAGGTAATCAGGGAAAAGATCCAGGTCCCCAATCTGCCCAAAAACATGCACCCCGAATTTAATCAGGGCAGAAGAGAAAGGCGCGCTAGAACTCTGCTTAAGGCCTATGGTAGAGACAAGGAAGCGTTGTTCGTAGACACAGCGGAATACCCTAGTCACAAATCCCACGTTGCGGCAGTAATAAACACCGACCGCAAATGCGTAAACGCGTGCTCCATACGCTCGGATAATTCAGAAATCGCGGAAGAGGTGGCTATTGCACAGGCCATAATTTCCCTAAAGTGTAGGTATGTCATCAGTGACTCACAGTCAGCAATCCGTAACTATGCACGAGGAAGAATATCTCCCGAGGCAGCCAACGTATTCATCCGCAAGGCAAATCTCATATCATCTGAGGAATTCGAAGAAAGGTATATTATATGGTTCCCAGCCCACACCCCGTGTGCGTAGCTCATTCCCAACCTCAACGAGGAGGCTCACCGCGTAGTGTGAGGTCTCACTTACCGCACTCGCAATGGAGCTTCACATGAGGTACTGAAAGGAGATGAGTGGTGGGAGAGAGACAGAAGGTTTAGGTTCTGCGACATTATCCAATTCTACCAAAAGTCGAGGCGCAGATTTCCACCACCTAGCTCCATATTAGACCGATCTCAGGAGGTTGACTGGAGGCGACTTCAAACTAGAACATTTCCCAACCCGAAGCACCTAAATCGCATCTACCCCGAACTATACCCAGATGACTCGTGTAAACTATGTAGCATGAGATGCGCCTCCCTAGAGCATATGTTATGGGAATGCACACAGATACAGGACGCCAATGCAGTCTCTCCAGAACAGCTTGGGGCGCGGGGGAGAGCCGCGCTGATTAGCTCAGATCGGACAGATAAAGTATGGGCCATCCAGCGAGCACGGGAGGCGGCTGAGAGACACGGTCTCTCCACCGCCCCTGGTGCGGCTTAGGCCCACGCCTCAATCCGCTGGTTAAATAAAGTTTGCTCACTCACTCAACGCACAAAGGAAATCTTTCACCGGCACCACCTTGGAGGTCAAAATGTTATACTTGTTACATTCTACAACGGCTACGAGGGATGAACGGGAGCCGTTATAAAAACCTTCGCTTCTAAAATGCAAAGTCTCAACTAATGAATTCACTACGACTATCCAAATTGCGGGAGCTGCGTCCTGTCTCAAGTAGCTCCACGTACGAAATAGAGGGGGAACATTTATATTTCACGGTGAAATTACGGGTGCTGTTGTGTATCTACGTTCACTGGTAGTAGGATGCCCACAATTTGGCTCTGTAGCTTTCGCTTCATTGCCAAGAAAAGTTGTCGCCGAGTATAACAAGATCGCAACGTGAGATACATAGCATGCCCTGGAACAGGGGCGGAGCATGCCATGCGACACAACATTTTGAGATGGGTCGCTTACTTCTTTCCTGTCTAAGCGTGGGCTACCCCGCACGCGTTATGCCCCAGCAACCCCCGATTTGATTTAGGAGTGAAGCATCCTGGGGCCAACGCTTGTCGGTTGGTGCCCGCCACAAAACGGTGCAACACCATGTGAAATGGCAAATAAATGTTTAGAAGATCAAAATAAGTGGTCACACTACCCTAAAGACGCCGCTTTTTAGTACCTATCTATGAAAACATATGACGAAAAAGGGTTAACAGAATAATATCAATCATAATTGTGGCCAAATATGAAACACCTACAAGCATGAACTCTTCATACTATTTGGCAAATTCAACGTACTTATTATGAACCTCAACATGTAGTTTTGTTGTCGACTCTATACGTGACCTCATGTCAGTCATTTTATGGGGCCAAACTTCCATTTGCAGGGATATGCATAGATACAAAAATTTGGTTTCGAAGAAATTCACCCCTTTTTGACTAGTCACCAACACACGTACACAAGCAGCTTAGTTTCTGCCGCGATAACGTTGTGAGCAATACACTTCCAAAGGTATAAAAGTACCAGCACTTACCTTGGAAATGAGAAACAAACCAAACAGTTTTTTAATAACTACAGAGGCTAGAAAATTTGAAATGTCGCGTTTAGCCCCATATCTCGTTTCATCCCCCCCTAGCCTGATCAATATAAGTGACTAACGTAGTGCACAGCAGAGTTAAATGTATTTCTGGTATGCTGGGCTCTGCTTATTTTTTGGACACACTGCGAGGTACTTGGGGTGTAGCTAGTACAGGAATTTGCAAAAGAATGCAAGGGCAATGACGTCACGTATTCTCTACGAACAAATGGTACTGCATCAGTCCGTCATTCGGTCCCCACATGCGGGGAAGTTGTGTGAACTGAGTGGGAACGTCTATCGCCATATCATCTTCAATATATAAATAAAGATTGAAGGGCTCTTCCTTGCTTTGACCAATTATGGATACTTTGGTAGTGTATTGAAAGGTCCAGTTACCTACACCCGGCCTCTTCGTAGTTATCGTTTGTTCTCAGAGCCCCACTGCTGCCAGAACTCTGAACCACCGCGAGATGCCGCACCATATTAATGACGTCATGCCTGACTTTTCTGCACAGGTCATGTGACAACCCTACATCACACATTGATCGGAAGTTCTGCGACTGTTCGCTTTGAGATATGAATTTGTGCTATGGTGTTGGGTCATCGAGCTTCATGTGACCGGCGTGGACTGTCAAAAAGTATTATTGCCCTGCTTGATTGTTAAAAGCACAGCCTATCTAAAATATTTTTTTTGAGAAAACATTGCAGGCCTTGGAAGGCAGAGCATGAGTGGGCACCTGAGAACCCTTTCATAATGAATACTCATTTGCCCTGGTAAATGTGATAACGTGGCTCTAAGTGCGCCCTTTTTGTGTTGTGCCTAGCATGCCTTTCTTAATTATTCATGATTGCAACTGCGTGAAAATTTGCCTGAACAATAGAGGTTTGTCTCTACAGGCTGGACGGCTTAGTGAACTAGGTTTGTTTGCTCATTTTGATAAATGCAAATGTATTCTTCTAAATGAAAGGGGTGCGTAGAGGTGGAGCACTTGGATATATTTTAATTTCTCCTTTCTTGAGGTTGCAATATATTGTGATATTATGATGTACCAGAGTGTGCATAAGACAATGAATGACCATTAAATTACGTGGCAGCTCAATATTAATTTTTTAAGGAAATCGAATATTCTGCAGTTCAATAATCAAGTTCCGTAGTACATGAGCATCAGTACAGACTAAGCGTTTTATTAAGCTACTATCTCTGTGTACAGCCTAATAGCAGTCATCCCTCGTCTGCAAAGGTACTCGTAATTGCGCACTAAGTGTAAAAACTTGTTTGACTTACTTGCATTTTGTTCAAACCTAACATGTGTAGCAGGCTTCACTTCTCTGGAGGACTTGTGTATGATCGAGAAGCTTCCTTGCATTTTGGTTGAGGCAGTGCAAGAAGCAACTGAAATATCTAAACTTACTGTAGAAGGAAAGATGTCATAGTTGAGAACCAGCCATGAGGGATTACCTATAATATATGTACTCATTCCTTTACTAAAAGCAGAAGTAATCATTGAAAATATAGCGTGTTCTTTGTGTACGCGTTAACATCAAAGCATTTTTTCATACACAAAACATATTACGGTGTAAATGTCGTTTAACACAAAATTCAAATGGAGTCATTCAGTAAATAGTTCTAACGACAATGTGAGTGGTTTCTTCGAATCGCTAAACGCACAGGACAAGGTTGCTAGGACGAAGACATCGAGTGAACAATTTTCTGCCTCAGCTTTAACTACGCATCCGTTGTAGAACGTCAATTGTCTATTGCGTTGTCAGCTACAGTTATTTTGTATCCGTGTTTACTTAACTTACTTTCTTATACAACGAATGACAGCGAAGTATCTGTACTTTCTTACGCTCCAAGCTCTTATCATCTCTTCAATCTACTTCCCCCGAGCCTTTGAAGAAAGAACTGAACAGGCAAATGAAAAGAAATTGACAAAAATGTACAACGCGAGAAACAACAACCTGATCGAAGCTCAGATATGCCGGTCGCATTCCAACTTACAAACTACGCACGTAGAACACTGTAAAAGGCAATATATAATGCGCTCCACGAGATGGAGGAAAGACGCCATGATCATTTCGATAGTGCCTATATTTTTATTGACCCTCGAGTAGCCGTGCAGCGGTACATACGTGTCCGATTTTTTAGATATTCTACCAATTTCTTAGTTTACGAACTCTTCATTCCCTCAAATATTCTTTCTCTCCCCATGAGAACTAGCGTTATGGACCTCTCACCATTTTCTCGTGCCCGTAGATATCGCAGGAGGCACCCGATTGCTTCACTTTTATAGATGACGAGACATTAATTTCGCACACGAATGCACAAACACCAACAGAAGCAGCTTCCCTGTCGTGTTATGGTACAGAAGCCATCGTGCACTGTATGAGATTCACACAAACCTCTATATACGAGTGGTGGGGTATAAATATGGTGATGCACTTATCCCAATTAAATGAAAAGCGGAACACTTCGGCGTCAGCTTGTGTCTAGGTGCCTTTCTGGATAATATGTTCATTCAGTAAGCAAATGATGGTTATCAGATAATTAAAACGTAAAGCCTCTGTGGCCTTGCTTTGTTAAAAAAACTGAATGCCAGTAAATCGAACTGTAGGAATTGCCATGCGAATCATTTATTCATTGCGGTTTACCACATTTCTGTGCTTAGTGTCACCCACCGTTCTCCGCTCTCGATAATTAAGAACAAATTAACGACTTTTTGTTCAATGCTGATAAGCCCGAAATTTAAAGTAAACGCACAACACTCACACATCCGTTTGTCGTTTGAATTGCTGCATGATTTTAGCTAGGATTTGCAAATTGCAGTGGAGTTGCTCTACGCAGCACTAATATTAGGTGTGCAGGAGCACACAAAACGGTTTTCTATTGACTATCTTCTGCTGTAGGAAGCCCCGTCGTGTTGGCGTTGTGGTTACGGCGCTAAAAAGATAACACAAAAGCCGATAGTATTAGTATTGCGTGGTAGTGATTCTAAGTGCACACTATATAAGAAAATGCCTTCCTAAAATGGGACTTTTTTTAGAGCGCATTTGCTTCTGCTTCAGAGGGTGCTCGTTTTACGCTGGAAGCATCGAGCAGGCATTAATCTTGAATGTTAATTACTGAAAGCTATACCTCTAAGTTGAAATATACGTTCGCTGCACTTCATTCATTATTGATAGTAATGCTCACTTATTCATGTTTTTTCGTCAGATTGCTTCAGCACTGAGATTTCTATCCATTTTTCTTCCAAATATCATTGCTGGTTGACGGAACACTGCATGGAGGAAAGCTCGGATGACTTTACTGTCAGTGCCATTTCCGTTCTCAATTTCCTACTCCGTTCTCTGAACCGCAATTGCTCGGCCTCTTTGAATGTTTCTTTCGTGACCACACGCATTTTAGCCACTGTCAGAGCTGTGCCATCGCTTTCAAGTTATTTGCACATCGGCCATCAGGAGGAGGGCTCATTCAATCTCTTTCAACACGAGCGAAAACTGTAAACACATAAAATACACATAAGGTGGTCAAACCAAGCATTTCGAGACACAGGTTTAGTGTTTCCTTGACACTTTTTCTCATTGTTTTCTTTTGCTGAATAAAACCTACAGCTGTCAATTTTTAACTAGCACAATGTATGGTCATTGTGCTTAAATTATTACGTGACGTGTGCTCGGCAAGAGGTACTCCTCAGGCACGTAGCCAGAATTTTTTTTTTTGTGTGAGGAGGGAGGGGGGTGAAACTTTAATTTTGGGGCGTGAACCTCCTCAAAATACATACTTATTGCTCTCTATGCCTTGGCAAAAAAAATCGGGGGGAGGGGGGGGGGGGACGTGCCCTGTTTTCCAGCGCCTGGCTACGCCCCTGGGAGTCCTAATTAAATAGTAGGGACATCAATTTAGACATTTCGCGCGCAAAACCGGTGACGAAAATTCTGAAGTTACGAAGACAAGAACTTCATCGCATGACCACATATTGTGTTTTTCAAACATAGCTATAAATGTGTGATATGATCATTGGCGTAAAATTCTTTTCAGATATCTAAAGATATACTCAAGACCAGAGCCTTCGCATCATGTGCAGTACTTAGAAACTGTAATTTGCGTCATTAAAGCCAATTCCGTCAATCTTCCTTTGAAAAAACCACATTGTGTTGTCAACATGAGCGAGTGTTGGTCTAAGGAACTGCATATTGCGTGTCATAATTTTTTCCAAGCCATTTGAAAATACAGGTAAATTGAAATAGGCCTAAAATGGTTAAGGTTGTTTTCTTTCCCCCCTTGTAGATTGCAACTACCTTTGCAATTTGCAAATCATTTGAAAAGCAGCTTTGTCCTATGCGTAAGTTACAACCTTCTGCCTAAAATTGGCGCCAGTACGTCTATATCAATTATAATTGGCCTAATTTCCACATAATTAGCATCACGTGACTTTGAATTGAAGGCTGTGAAATACATTTTTATTTTTATTTTCAGTTGTGAGAAAAAATGCCATGCTCTCAGTTAAGATTGCGGTGTTACGGATCGAGGGAATGATTATTGTGTTACAACGTCTTGACCCTTCAGCAGCAATAAAAGTATCAATTCGAATATTTGAAAGATCTAGCCCGTGTTCGCAAGCCTGCTGCCAACGTTAGTTGCAACAGTCTCTTCTAAAACCTGTTCAGCCGTTTCCACAACAGAGTAGAATTGTCTACTAGATCGTTAAATTAGGCTTGATACTTCTTTTCTTTCGTGCTTTTTACTTTGACATTGAACATAATTCGAAACACCTTGAAGGCCTCATATTTATCAACACCTCTAATTTTCACACATTACCAGTGCTCGTGGTTTTTGAAGTTTGTCTGCTTGTGAATGTAAGCGGTTATCCAAAGCTTTCGAGATTGGTTTGACATTGCGACTTTGATCTCGGGAAAACGTCCTTGATAGATAGATTTAAAATTCAAAATAAATGCTCGATACATGCTGTCTGCATCAGTACAGAATAGTTTGATTCCAGTCATAATTCTGAACCTTCATTAAAAAGTTGTACCAACTATCTGTAATATTTTGCACAAGCACAGGGCCGAGTACCCCCGCTTTCCATTATTTCCCGCAAAATCAATAACGAAGATGGGAAGATGGTCACTAAAAGCTCACAGAAGTGTTTCGCTTGATAAAACTTCACTGGAAGCGTTAGTAATAAAAACATCAAGTAGAATTTCTGTTCTATCAGTGATACGAGTTGGCTTATCAATAGCATTGATAAAGCCACCAGATGTAACGATTGAATAAAAGTCACTACTAATAGACAACATGTTCAGGTTATCACTGCGAAAGAGTAAATATTTGTTTTAGGAGACAAATTCTAACATTTTCTAAAAAATGAACAAATAGTTGACAGTGAGCCTTTGGAGGCCGGTAGACCACCGATATATTGTCGGGGCTGTTTTGTACCGTCAGTATCTCGTAATCATCGGTTGAAATAGTGAATTCCTCTTGAACTTGCATTTTGTGAGCCAGTTATAAAGAAATATTTCACTCTTATAACCAACATATAAAGTAAAAAAAATCGCCTAGATCTCTCTTGAGGTGCATTTAATTTATTAGTGATGTCCTGCATCATGGACTAAAAGCAGAAATAATGCTTGAGTTAAAAACGGCGTTACCACTTTTTTGCTCATCTTTCCAATAACTCGTAACAATAACAGAAGAGAAGACCCGTTCTAGCGATAGGATATATTTATAACTCTGCAATGGTTTTGATTGGAAAGAGACCGAATGGAGAAGTGTTTCGAGACTAGAAGTATACCGTTGTTTTGTGCTCTGGCTTTCACTGGGTGAAGCAATTGAAGGCATCGTTATTACTGGGTCACACATCACAAACACTTGCACAGCAATATTTTCACATCAGATTGCTTCAGCGCTGAGATTTCTTTTCATTTTTCTTCTAAACATTATTGCTGGTGGACAAAACAGTGCGTCGAGGAAAGCTCGGATGACTCCGCTGTCAGTGTCATTTTCATTCTCAATTCTCTCAACTCAACTCGGTTCTCTGAACCACAATTGCTCAGCCTCTTTATATTTTTCTTTCTTAATGTGACGCGTTTGAGCCACTGTCACAGCCGCGCTTCACTTTGAAGTTATTTTCACTGTGGCCACCAAGAGCAGGGTCCGTTCAAGCTCTTTCAACACAAGCGAAAACTGTAAACACATTAAAAACGCATGAGATGGTGAACACAAGCGTTTCGAGACACGGCTTCAGTGTTTTCTTGGCACTCTTTGTCATTGTTTTCTTCTACTGAATGGAACCTATGGCTGTCGATGTGTCACTAGCACAATGTATGGCCATTGGTTGTGGTTCAATTATTACGTGACGCGTGCTCCGCAAGACGGACTTCTCTAGCGCGTAGCCAGTAATTTCTTTCGGTGAGGGGGGGGGGAGGCACTTCAATTTCAGAAAGGGCACCCCCTTATTATAGCCATTATCGCTCTCTATGCCATGGCGAAAAAAATTCTGGGAAGGGGGAGGGCACGTGTTTGGTGTGCCACCTTCTGGCTACGCCCCTGGGACTCGTCATTCAATAGTAGGGACATCCATTTAGACTTTCCGCGTGCTAAACCCGTGACATCAGTATGAGGCAAGTAAGTCACATGCACCGGTACATCCTAGATTACATCTATTAAATTGTTTAAGGGTTTTCGAAAACTAGGTGAGCAGCCGTTTTTTTTTCATTTACCTTGTTCACATTGCAGGCACAGCTGCAGCAATTTGATCTTGCCTGCTCCTTTCTATTATAGGTGCGCGACACCATATCTGGTAGGTAATGTAAATCTTTTTCAAGATTGTGCTTCGTTGTAATGATTGCAGTGCAACAAGAGACAAGATGCGTGAAGAAACAAAGGCGACCGCTGAACTTAGATTCAAAGTTTATTTTGAAAAAAAAAACAGAACATGAAGAAAACGACACGTGAACGAAAGATAGCAAACCAATAGTTGCAGAAAACGAAAATGAGATATCAGTCTACGTCACTTTGCATGATCATGCGTGCGGAGCAAACAGCGAACATGTTTTTCCGTCAAGGCAATTGATGGGATGCTCACGTAGTCATTGCCAAGTCTCACGATTTTTGCTGCCTCCATTACTTCACGTGTCACTGAAGAACGCCAGCACAACACCACTGGATCCCTTTAGGACAGCGGTTTATACTCAGGAGTGTCACTCGTACTACAAAGAAGGGCTAAGTGCCCGCTGTTTATTTGGTGGACGTTATTACTGTGTTCGCGCACATCGCAAGAACAGAAGGAACCGGGTTTCCAGGTAAAGCATTGAAAACGCTACACAGAATTTGAACAGAGTAGGATATAGAGCATACTGCTTACACGCGGAAGGCTGCATGTCAGTGAAATATATAAACTGGCCGATACGTGAACGACCGGTTGTCCAGACACAGTAATAACGTTTGCCAAACAAATTGCCCTTAAGTAATTGCGTGCTTAGCTAGGTAAGTATTCTGAAAAAAAAAAGTCGCAGTTGCCAGCTTTAGGACGGAATTTCGCACTTTGCATAGATCATTGACTTCTCCTATTTTCCTGTTGCTTTATAAAATGGCATCTGCACAGTTTTGTGTGAAGCTTAATACTAGAAAAATGAGTTAATTTAATTACTCAGAATGATTGGTAAAGTTTGCGAAGCAATAGTTTTTTTTTCAATATTGTTTACAAACAAACTTCAAGTGCTGCAGTATTCCAAAATGCCTAACAGAATATACCCGTTAGCTTTGCAAAGCCTGTGTAGTTACAGTGCTTTCAGCTATTATGGAAAAAACTGCAACCCTCGGCCCTGAGTTCATGGCAGGTTAAATAAATATGCGCAGAATGACAATAAACTGTTTGAACGCGCACACGTGCGCACTATATCGTTGTATTTCTCCGGTACATGAAACTGCTTTTATATTGGTAGAGTTGGATTTCGCCACAGATTAGGATTTCGCCACAGATTAGGAACGTGCCTAACCGATCCAGGTATGTGGTAAATTGAGGTGACTAACTGGTTTATTGAGGCGACTCTATGATAACTATCCGAAGAGGCACTGCATGATGGTGCAAGATGATTCCCGCTCTAGCACATGGAGAAGCTCGTTGGTATGTTACTGTTGAGTATCGTTGTTTTGTCTTTCGTAGAAAATTTCTCCTACCTACATATTTGACAATGTACTAAACCACTTGACGTCCTAACTCACCACAGCATGTATCCTAGAAATTGAGCGGGGCTTCATAGTTAGTAAGGAGAAAATTTTAAGTGTCTTTCGCTGCTCCCAAGAGAGCTCAGAGCTCCATTTGACAAAAAGAAGGATGTAAAAATTTTAAAAAAGTGCTTGACCAGGTGGTTATTGAAGAGGCATAGCATGGTAGAAAAAAATAGTCAAATGTAGGCATAAAATCTTGAAATTGAAATGCGTGAATGAGCTCGCTATTCACTCTTTCATCGCTTCAGAGGTGACAGTCCTGGAACGACATCACCGTTCGAAGAAATACTGTTCGCCAATGACTCGAGAGGGTCCCTCGAGAAATCTTGGGCGTCTTACGGGAGCCTCGTCACCTAGTACTGGAACGCGTTCAAGAGGAACCCCAAGGAAGGCATAACATACTTCTTCTAGCTTTTTCTTTTAGCTTGTTTTTTTTTTGCTCGAAAGGTTTTACTGTGTCCAGTATTCTTTCGCACACGTGCACATGGGAGATTGTTCTAATAAAGATAGACATATGACGTCTCCTCCTATTATAAATGGGTTGGTTTCAAGGCTATGCGAGGCAGCTGCACCAAGAAACATCAAAACTTTAGGAGACTGCAAGCCTGATAGGTAGGCCGGAAAATTTTTAAACTTCTGCTCTGCTCAGCCACGACCTTGCCGATCAACTGTGGGCCGTCCGGCAAGCCAAGGATGCCGCCCGAGTCCAAGGACTCGAGGCCGTCACCTAGGCCGGGGTGCTTGTAGCCCCACCCCGCTCAATGACGCCGGACATGTTCAATAAAGTTTTTACTCACTCACTCTGCAGCAAGTTATTTTGATATACGGCAAGTGGATGCATATTAAAAATTATGGATAAGGTTTATAACCCGAGTACTCAAAATTATGTTTTTTTAGAGAGCTTCTGTAAAGTGAGATTTTAAACACCCTGAAACAACGCATTGTTCTTTATACTTTTTTAGGGGGAATAAAAGGTGATAGGCCACATAGACGGTGCAACACGAACATATTAGGTATGTTTTTCTTCTTTTCTTTGTTTAACGAATGCTGTGAGCTTCTCAACATTCGCCTAGATGGTGGAGTTTAAATTGAGATATCTTGTTCACACCAGATGAGACTTCTAAGTGTAGATAAGGGAGTGATCCGATGAACTAGAGAATTGAACAACCAAACAAAAAAGGATGCTTTAATTTTTACTAGAGAGATGGACAGTTCATTCTCACACATCCATATGCTTAACACGACTAAGGACCGGAAACTTGGTGGTCTTTGATTATAATCTGTGAAACCACGCGATCGAAGATGGACTTTACCTTTTATCAAAATGGGGTGCGATCGTAGTTTATCCCTTATTATTGGGGTGAAATAGGTGTGTTCTAGTTTTATTATAATGACGACGGTGTCATACTCATTGGTCACTCGACGTACTTAACGCACGGCTGCGGAAAAGCAGAATTCCTTTATGGTTACTTATACCAAAATAAAACACTTGCGACATAAAAGAGTGTAGGAGCGGTTTCACTTGCGTGCAGTTTAGGGAGGAAAGCAAGCTTTTTGACGGTTTTTCTTACAAATTCGAAGAGGTGTGTTTGAAATACAGGAAGCTTTTGAGCTGTTGGTTTATCCGCTGAGTTTTTCGTAGTTTGTGCGAATGATCTTTCTGGAAGTACACTGACCCCAATCAACTCATTGTTCGAAAGGTGTGGGCATATTGGAATACGTTATTCAAATTTTCATTATAAAATGACTATAGCCGTGGATTGGAATCGTAACTCTGCATATAGCACTGGAATGTAATGGGTAACTTATATTTATTTAAAGCGTTGAAAAAGCAGGTGCCCTTTCATTGACATGAAGGGTGGTGTCTGGGTAGTTAAATGATCAGGGAATATGAGGGTGTGTGGTGGTTGGTTGGTTGGTTGGAACAACTTTATTCTGGTGCTGCGGGACGTGCTCTAGCGTGCAGCGGGTAACTCCCGCGTCGGGACCGCTAGGAAAAACTTGTTCGCCCTTCGCAGGCCTCCTGGACAGCTTCAGACTCCTAATGGCGTAGTGGGCTGGATAGCATTGAGTGGATAATGGCGTAGTGAGTCCCCTACAAGTGGGCTTGTAATAGGTGCAAAAATAGTTTAAATAAGCTTCTCAAAGGTCTCTCTTCTAGCTTTCGCAATGCTGCGCGTTCCGCGCAGGCCTAGCGATTTTTTTTCTGGCAGGAAGAACTGTTCCTGAAACTGCAGTTTTTTTCCTTTTGGGAATAGTGCAGTAATAACTATTCTAATAAATACATTTGAAATAATTATTCGCTGTTGCACCAATTCAGCACTCATATTTGAAAAAGGTATGTAACAATACTCTTGAAACCCGCTGTTCACTCTAAAATACTGGGTCGCCCTCTTTTGCCTGAATTAGCTAATGTAGTCAGACGCTTACCTGTGTTTATAAAGTTTACGCTGACGTAAAACATATCACAGTTATTTTGCAAGGCCTTCCCTCTCCTATTTCATTTGCTGTATAAATTTCTCAATGCAGTGGACGTCCAGTGGTGTGTTCAAGATTGAAATTTTGAATGAACACAGAAATGCCTTGTCACATTTAGAGAGGTTGCAGACAGTGGGCGAACATGTATTGAGACTGGCTTATACGGCTTCCAAGCTTTGACGTTACTTCAAACGTCTTTTTGAAATATTGGTGGTATCACTTTGCCATCAATTTACACTTTAGTTATAAAATCGTCAGTCAATTATCTAGAAGTCCTGCTTGTACCTTTGATATCTTCAAGTCTGTTTGTGATAGCCTTTTAGCGGTGGATTCAGGCTGAATCCGAAAAATGATTTATGTCTGCTGTAGAGGAGGATTGATTGATATGTGGGGTTTAACGTCCCAAAACCACTATATGATTATGAGAGACGCCGTAGTGGAGTGCTCCGGAAATTTAGACCACGTGGGGTTCTTTAACGTGCACCCAAATCTGAGCACACGGGCCCACAACATTTCCGCCTCCATTGGAAATGCAGCCGCCGCAGCCGGGATTCGAACCCGCGCCCTGCGGGTCAGCAGCCGAGTACCTTAGCCACTAGACCACCGCGGCGGGGCTGCTGTAGAGGAGGAAAAACAATGCTTAGGTAAAACAATATCTTTGCTTAGGTATGCTTTAAATGTTTACGTGGTGCTATATAGACTCACTTAACTTCTGAGAGAGGACTACTTTGAGTGCCGAGCATGGGAAAACTTTGGTTTGTGCTAGTTTCATACGCGATCGTAACGTGATCGCTAGACATCAAGAAGGAAAAAAAAACAAAGAAGCTACTGCCACGAACAGCTGGGCAAGAGGAGGACGAGGGGAAATATTCGTATAAGAGCGTGAATTGTTTATGGCTGAATGTTCTAATTAGCCCAACTACTGCGGATCAACTCGGTCTTTGGAGATTTTAGGCGACGTTAGAGAGAAGGAAAGCGTTCTCTCTAACGCAACACTGAGCGTTCCTTAATGGGATACGTAGCGAGAAAACAGAAATTGAAGTATGATAACAGTAAAGCGGCGTACGAGAGTTTTCTTCATAAAACTTTTTTGTAGATGTTGCCAGATGCTGAGAAAAGTTTCCTGAGCTAGCTGTTGCAATAAGTTATCACAGCTATGACGGGACAAGGGGCCCTTTCTTAGCTTTATCTGCACTGACGTAGTCGTGATACGGAGCACGAGAACAAAGTGTAACGAACCAAAATACAGCAAGCCGGAGGTTAAGCCCAGGTTTGAGACCTCTTGCACGGAAATATGAACGACCGTTTTCAAAATTCTAAAATTTGTTTTTCTGCTATGGAGTTTAAACAACTAATGACGGCTTTTAATGTAGTGCAAATATTCTGTTCAAGCGTGGTTTGTCTATGCAATGACGTAGAAAATGCTGAGTTTTTCGCTGGTGATAAAAACACTAATAATATACAAGCCCCAGCAAGTTCAACTATAGGACTGCGTATCTGCTAAAAGCACGACAGCTGCCGCCATGCAGTGCAGTGCAGAACTGAGTACTTGCAAATAATGATAAAGGTCTAAATATTCAAATATTATGAGCGAGCGCAAACATTTCGATGCGTGAGCACCGAATGATGGAGCCGAGTTGAAAACAGGGCAAAGTTAAGCTCATGCCTACAAAGCTTCCTCAGCTGGGCCTAACTGCGTGAGCCGGCAAACAGTACGGTCAACTTTTTTTCTTTGAAAGATGAGCGTTCCAGCCGCAAATCAAGAAAATGACATTACAAGATACGCCCTCGCCCTTACAGACGAGATAAGCAGTAGAACGTGGTTCATCCGCAGTGCGCTGATAAGAAGGAAGGGCCTAGCAGGAGAGAAGCCGATCGAAGCGCGCTTTCTGCATGCGCGTGCTCATCCTCGACCCTTTTTTGTGCCTTGGCGCCGTACGACTCGTCCGAGTTGTACGGCGCCGAGGCACAGAAAAGTCGCTGCTCGCGCACGATAGTTAAATATGTAAGTGGTGTTACACCTCTTGACTTCCATAGCGTGTGTGTAGCTATCACATCGCTGATTACGGCGCCATGAAATGGACACGATGTACCATATGGGCAGTTCTAACGTTGCTCCCAGAAGTATGCACAGATGGGGTAAGCTCGACCCGTTTCAAATCATTCACTTTTATATTTTTGTTGGATTGGATTGGGTAAACTTTTATTTGGTCCTCCAAAACACAGAGCACTGTGTTGCGGGCAGCTCCC
This sequence comes from Rhipicephalus microplus, assembly GCF_043290135.1. Taxonomy (NCBI): domain Eukaryota; kingdom Metazoa; phylum Arthropoda; class Arachnida; order Ixodida; family Ixodidae; genus Rhipicephalus; species Rhipicephalus microplus. Next base: position 153,215,575 of record NC_134701.1, read on the forward strand.
ACGTGGGGACTGAGATGCCAAGCTCCTCAGCCGCCTCGCGGGCTTAGTGGACAGCCCAGGGCTGATCTGCGAAGGATGAGCTGCGGATTGCCGCCTACCATCTGGCAGAGGTGATGTTCGATAAATGAGCGAATTTGGTACACCGCCAACGCTTATGTTCTAATGAAGCTATTTCCCACAATCTGGGCAAAGATTACTTGGGTATAGAGTCAGGGTACATGATGTGTAACATTTTCAAAGTAGGGTACATCCGCGTTTGTAAGCCCTAATGTAAGTGCTTGGGGCCAAGTTATATTTTTGTGAGGTGGAGGGAAAATTCTTCTAGACAGGTAGAAATGTTTAGTGAGCTCGTTATATGTTGCAAGAATTTCCATTGCACAATAGCTAGCTTTTTGCTATTATCACTGCCTTGTGCTCATCCTGTGGGCGTTTTGAAAGTATGGTAGGTAGAAGCGTGCAAGCATAAAAGGGCTGTTAAAGGGAATAGCTAATTTCCCGTTGCGATCACTGTTCAACATGTGGGAAGCAGATTTTTGCGGTTGAAGAATTATCAAATCACTACTATCCGTGCCTACACTTACTAATTGTTGTTTTCATACCTTTATTACTCCTCCTTTTCATCGAATACTTACTCTCGTATTTTTGTATCGATCAATTTTGCCGATGTGTTAATATGCTACTTGCCATCTCCGCCACTGCCATATATTTCCAAACCTCACCGGATTGAATCCCGGCTGTGGCGGCTGAATTTTTGATGGAGGCGAAAATGCTGTAGGCATGTGTGCTCAGATTTGGGTGCACGTTGAAGAGCCCAAGGTGGTCAGAATTACTGGAGCCCTTCACTACGGCGTCTCTCATAATATGGGGGTATTAGGACGTTAAACCGCACATATCAATCATCATCATCGATTTCCAAACCTCATATCTTGTGTTCCAACTTCCCATCAGTAAACATTGTGCCCTCCACAATAAGAAATCGCTGAAATGTGAGTCATATGATGCTTCCTGAATCATAACACAAAACAAATGAGTGATTTACCACAGAAATGTAAAAGTTAGCAACAAAGAAATAAGGACAATATATGTAAAGCGCCTTCCTATCTTCCAAGAAAGGCAATGAGTGACTTTATTGAAGATCCTTAGAACGCTTCCGGGTTACGCGTCTATAGTTAGTTGACCATACTTTCTTAGCTCAGTGTCCAGTTGCTTAAGTTACTCTGCTAGTCTTAAATTACTCTGCTTAGCTCAGTGTACGTGGCTGTAAATTACTCTGCTAGGTGCGGAAGGAAATTAGCGGGAGGATGTCATCGCTGTCATGGCATTGGCGCGCGTAACGTCACTGCATTAGTGTCCAGACGTCCTTAACGAGCAGTGCGGAGTTGAGTGTGTTGTTGTGGGCTAAGGCTGGATATAGTCGCAATAAATCTACGCTAGTAGTATATGCTGCGCAGACGCGGACATGTTGCAGGTAATTATGTAGAGGTGCTCTCGCGCACCTACAACACATGTCGCAATACTGAGCGCTTGATGTAGTGGTCTTAAAATACTCTTCGCTACCCTGTGCTTGTTGAAGTGGTATTAGAATCACACCCACGTTAGATGACAAAGCAATACACCACGTTTTCGTAGCGCATTACGCTTCTGCAGGTACTCCTGGATAAAACAGTATTATATCCGAATATGCCAGGTCGCGAGAAAGTAAGAACTGCTTTTTTTATGGCAGCCAACAAGGACATAACAATAAGGTTGTGGCAATTACCTATAATTTTATTATGGCAGATAAAACAGGTCGAGGCATTTCACTACGCTGGCTTCATTCACGCTTTCGGTATTTGGAGAAACGAAGTGGACAAATTTTTTGCACGAATTAGCTAAAACCGGCAACAGGGCACAGTATGCCCCAACACAGGGTAATGACGGGAATGCAAGAACCCAGTTTCTATACAGAATAATAAACAAAAAGGACGATCCTGATGTCTTATACCAACCTTTATCTACTGCAGCGTTAGTGCATTGCATAAAAGACTACCAGTAATACTAAGGCTTATTGGCTTTTTCTAGCTTGTTTGTGGTTGAGGGAAAAGTCAAGACAACAGAAACAAATATAAGAAGCATAAGTATAAAAGCAGGAAGAATACTACTCTTCGGAAAGGCTTTCTTGCACATTTGAGGTCATAGTGAGAACGTCGGCGCCTTTTAAAAACATACGTCACTACCGAAGAGCTCTTACTGCGTTTTCCAAACGTCCGCACTTCTATAGGCGATAGTGCAGTAAATATATCAGTCTGTTGACATGTCAGTTTCCACTCACAGTGTTTTTGGCGCATAAGCCGAATGTACATGATAGGATATACAGCTTATTCTGATGCTCTATACATGAAAAATGCGCTTACTTCGATGATATGTACACAATCCAAACCAACGAAAATCGACTCAAATTACGTTGATGTGGTTGTTCTGTTTCTTGCCCACCTGAATGGACGTGAAGTCGCACCGCATGTCTGGGACTTTCGCGATTGTGTTCTTCAAGATTTCCGTTGGCTTTCACACGTGCACGGGATTCCACGCAGAGGGGCCACATTCGAGAATTATTCTCGCCTGGATATTTTGTTAAAGACAATAGTCTTTCCAGGAGACCTACGACGCAAAAAAATATTGGTCTGTCTGTACATTTGTCTGTTTCTGTTTAGAAAAAATGTATTGCCACAAACTTCAACAACACTCAACGGAACATTTCCGTCTTAGACATACTCTAACGATGATGACAAGACAGTCGTCGTTTACATGAACATGGATATGAGATGACGTTGAAAGAACATGTACATTCGATGGTTCACACAAACACAACCACAAAATACTTCAAGGTAAACAAGAGACAAATAAAACATAAGTATGTACATTTTGCATATTTACATGTTGGCATGCCATTCCTGCCGGCGCATCGGCAGATCAGCCTACCAATACTAGGCCGGCCGAAAGACAAGTTTCACTCGTCCGTCATAGACCGACACAAAAGGGCAAGACCAGTGCCGAAGAAATTCCTCTTCACCGACGAAGAAGAGCTCCTCCGACAAAACAGACAGCAGCTCCGAGTACAATCGTTCTAGGATCGGGTAGAGCGTGCGGCGGCGGTGGCCCGCTGCAACCGCCTCGCAGCGGTTGCGCCAGAGGCAGAAAGCGCCGGCAACAATGAGAAGACAAGCGAAGCGGCCTCGCGAACAACGCCCAGAAGAAACGAAGCGATTTACTCTGAGGCAGTGAAATCCGGCATGTTCGGCTCTCCAAAAAACACGAGCAATGATACAATGCCTCAGAAAATGCTGATTTGTTTTCCGAAGGGAGCAGTTCGGACATGTTGCTGACTGGACTATCCTCCGCCTTTCGAGGCGGTCGAGAGTGGGAAGTACACCCCATCCCAGGCGCCACATGAAGTCCCGAAGGTGTCCAGGGAGAAAAGAAGCCGTTAAGGAGCTCCAAGACACTCGTCTAGAGCGAGCACGGCGGGCTGGCGGGACCAACTAAAGCAACAAAGCAGCAGTTGTCTCAACTATGTGGTTGTTCAAAACATCTATGCCAGGACAGCTCGACTTGTCATGGCGAAAAAATGCAACAGTTGTTGCATAAAACGCAGGAAGTGTTATTGACTGTGGCCCCCTGTTAAGTTGCACATTAGGCATCAAATGGCGAAGGTGAGTACCCAGAAAGTAATATGCAAGCGTTCGTGCGGGAGATTCCTCCCCTTGCAATAGGCGCAAAAGGAAATGCAGTGCCAGCAGCCGACAGCGTATGGACACTGAAGGGAAAGCAAAGCCTCCTTGAGCACGCTGCTGTCCCAGTGCCGCGTGAGAGACCAACTCAGTGCCACCTGACCAAAAAAAGGAACACAAAGCAGACTGCAGTGATCGCACAATACGTAAAGATGGTTGCACGACGTGAGAAAGGTACCAAATGCGACCACAAAATACAGTCTGCGCAAGGTACCTCCGCTCAAGAAACGGGAAGTCAAAATCCTGTGCATCTTGAATTTTCATTCTTACTTCCTCGAAAGCGTTTAACCAAACAGATTCGCAAATGCCGTAGTGGTTGTATAAAATACCTAAAATACGAAGAGACGCGGCCGGCTGAATGGGAACACTGGCGCTAAGCCTGGAGTTTGGAGAGCCAATGAAGAAATACCGGGATTTGGAGATGTTCAACGCTGCACCTCAAATGTCGCCATACTGGGAAAATACATGCAGGCTGCGTGAAAGACTATCTTCATCTGAAAGGTACAAGGTTATAGCACCAGCGAAAGCTGTGACTTTCACGACACCGCTACCAGGAAGCGCAAGACCCCGGACACGTGAATCCGCGTCAAGAGCACGCAAGTATGGCTCAAGGCTGAGGACAAATAGCACAGGAGACAATGGACATCCCTGACGGACCCCACGTGTTATGGAAAAGGCGGAACTTTCTCAGCCATCCAGAACTAGTGTGCTTTTCAGACCAGTGTACGTATTTTTAATCATTTCCACAAACTAATGAGAAAAGCCGAAGGCTGTGAGCACATTAAAGATATACGCGTGCTCTAGTCGGTCAAACGCTTTTTCCTGGTCCAAAGTCACAAGGATACCACGCGCAGATCGCGACAGAGTGTAGGCTATGATATCCCGTGTGGTAAATGACAAGCTGTGTATTTCTCGTCCAAGCACTGATGAAGTCTGGTGATGACTTACCAGGGTGTTCAACAGACCCCTCAAACGTTGAACGGCTACCGCCGCGAATATCTTATAGTCAACGTTGAGGAGCGTGATAGGTCTCCAATCTTCAGGATTACCAGAGGAAGCATCACCCTTTGGAATAAGCACAATGCGTCCATCTCGAAAACTTGATGGAAAGACACCGTCCTCGTAGCATCGCCGTATTACCGTGGTAAATGTAGCACCAATCTCATCCCAAGATGTCAAGTAAAACTCAACAGAAAAACCGTCTGGCCCTGGGGCCGTTCCACGTTTCATAGATTTCAGTGCCGCCTTTACCTCTTCAGCCGACGGAGGGATGTGCAGGCAATCCGCAGCTTCTTGAGGAATACGGGGCAAACTTCTAAGCATTGGCGGTGTTTCATCACAGTTAGTCCGCATGGCCGAACACGACATTGCTTCAAAATGCGCCAAGAAAACAGATCGATCACGCGTAGGAAGCCGCGGCGCAGGTGGTATTTGTGCTGTCATAGAGACAGATGGCTCTGATTGCCCAAAAAAGGAATGTCTCGCGTAGCGCAGCACCTCGGGATGTGCACATGGATTGTGTCTACAGCGCCGTGCTGCTGCCGCCAGGGACGAAGCAGCAGTCAAGCGCTGAAAGCGTTCACGCAGTTCACGCTGCCACACTCGCATCAGAGGAGAAGGCGTCTCGGCGCGCAAAGCAATGCGTAACTTCATTGCGGTATCAGCAAGTTCTTCAGAAACGCGTCGATGAAGCGAACGCCCCTCTACTGCACAGTGCAGGCGCCACTGTGTTTTAAGCACATCCCAATCTTCAGAACCAGACGCCGTGAGCGACACACGTATTGCGCGTAACAAATCTGATCTTGAGCGCGCGTTCTGCAGGGCGCGAACATCAAGACGCCATGGCTTTTCCGAAAACGAAAATACAACTTCGAGCTTCAAGACAATAGGCCGATGATCAGATACGTACACAGGAGAAGGTGGGAAGGACGGAACAATAAATCGGAGACAAACGCCTCTAACGCTCGTGGGATATAAGCCCCGTCGAGCCTGCTGGAGGATCGTCCACGTCGCCATGTCCAAACAAAGGTATTTCCGTGCACTACATTGTGCGCGTCTAGTCGAAGATCGCGTGAATTCCAAGCAGACCGGCCCCAGCCAGGACCTTGTACATCAGTTCGCGTATTTAGAACGCAGTTGAAGTCGCCAATCAAAATGACATCACGACCGTCAAGAAAAAACACATCCAGGTCTCTAAAAAAGTCATTAGACTGTCCAGCTTGCGCTGGCCCATACATACATAGTATCCTTAATCTGAAAGAAAAGTAGCTACAGTCTAAAGCCCAAACCCTGCCCACGCCATTGTAAAAAGCATGATCATCCCTTAATAGAGCTCGGTTAAAAATAATAATACCTACCCCCGTAAAACGAGATGTAGCAAAAGAGAAATAACAATCTAGGTTGAACTTTCGTTTAAAAGCAAGCACGTCGGATAGCGAGAAAAAATTTGTTTCCTGGAGGCACAAAACATCACAATTTGCAGCGCGGGCGACAGTAATTACTTCAGCCTGCTTTGCCGGACTGCGAAAACCGTGAACGTTCAATGAAATAATATGCAGTGTAGTAGCCATAATAAAAAGTAAAGACTAACCTGGACGCATAGTTCTAGACGGTGTCCTGGAAAGTGTCCAGGGGACACTTGCTCGACCAAATTACAACGCACTGTTTGACCCTCCTGAAGAGGGTCGAGGTTTTTTGGACCGTTGGGATTTACCACGGCCATCACTGCGTTCATCGAAGCAAGAGCTGGAAGTGTGCCCTCGCTTTGTTTCACGTGGAGCTCCCATTTCGACGTCAAAATCGGCAAGGCTAGACAGTCCGATGCTACTATCCAGTCCCAGGCTGAAGCCGTCTTCCGAAGACGTGTCCTGAGGAGGTAGGGACTGAGCCGCCGGCAAGCTTGGATCCACATTCTTGATGCTGGCAGCACTGTCCGCGTCTCGGCAGGCCGGTGTAGGCACCCTTTGTGTGGGCGATTTTTTACGTGTACGACGCGATGTCGAAATGGTCGGAGCGGCCGAAACAGAAGAGGCTGTGGTGTTTTCGCCACTGTTTTCCGAAATAACAGCGGTCGTAGGGCCAACTCCAACAGCAGCATCCTGATAACTGGGGTCATTTGTGCACTGAACATCAAGTGATGTCAAAGAAGAGACGCCGACGCCGTTTTCAGGGCAGTGCGTTGCGTCTTTCGAAGCGCACGGTTCCTGCACCAGCGGGGAGGCCGACGCGCCAAGCGTCGCATCAACAATCGCGCTTTCGTTGTGCGCTTCGTTTGAAGGAACTTGTAGGGGTGAGGCCAGCACAGCGTCGGTGAGCTCCTCTGCGTCCCCCGAATCGGTAGTTGGTTCCGTTGCCGGTGTCAGTGGTGGAAAGGCACCAGCGGCAGCGTCTGAGTAAGAGCGGCGGACAGGGCAAACCACAGTTGGGTGGCCGTCCCCGCAGCGTCGACACGGGCGGTGACATGCTTCACTAATGAGACCGTGCACACCGCAGCGACCATAATACGGTGTTGTGCACTGGGCTCGTAGATGGTCCCCTGAGCCGCATCTTCGACATACACGCTGGAGACCACGGTAGTCAAACGTAGCACGGTGACTGGAGATGCGCAGGTAGTTCGGCACAGGATTAGCGGCGTTCATCTCCATTCGAACATACCGCGTTCCAGTGAGTACGCCGCGTCGCCCGCTCATCGAACCACTGGTGACAGTGAGCACTTTGCCATATGGGGATAACGCTTGGACGAGAGCTTCGTTTGAGACGAACAATGGCAGGAACAGGCAGGCGACGTTGGTCACTTGCGGGCCAACGGGAACGACTTGAACACGCTCGCCGCCAATCACCAGGCAGCCAGCATTGACGATTAGAGACATGAAGGGCATGCTCTTAACGGTGACTTGGAAGTTTCGAGCTCCCTGATGCTGCACGCAGTATACCTCTGAGAGGCCGACTATTGAGGCCGTCGCATCAACGACGGTCTCGGCACTAGTCCCCGTAGGGACAACAACGTCGAAGACAAGCGCCTTCGAAGGCGTCCAAGACGCGACGGGCACCATGACTCGTACTGACGGACGCCCCTGACGTAGAACGATCAGGGACGTCCTTAGCACTTGCAAACAGGGGCGAAGCTCCTTATAGCGGCACCCGGGGCGAAGCTTCTGATATCAGCACCTGTTCGCACCTTTATTGGTACCGCGTACGCTAAAAGGCAGCAGAAGATACCTCAAACAGTCGACCCCATACGCAGCGTCCATCAATGTTGCTCAAGATTCAGCGTTCACACTTGTGCGATTGTCAATAAAAAAGCTAATATTGCTCATATCTGAGGCACCATAACAACACGTATGTATTCTGTATGTGCGTCTTTTACTAGAAAAGGCACACATAAGTAATTTTAAGGACCATAGCGTTTATCACACTGCGCTTAACATGCAACGCTTGCAAGAAAAGGCGAGTGTTTCCAACGCTTTGCTAAGACGACATGGTGGTCGTCTTAGCAAAGCCCATCGCCTGGCGTTCTACACCAAAGCGCGCGGCTTTGACACGGGCGAACACGCCCGTCTCAGCATCGCGTGCTTTCTTTTACCAGAAAACTGCAAGATGGCCCTCTTGTCTCACGTGCGACGTTACTTTAAGCGCTCGCCCGCCTCCGCTGCACGCTCGAGGCACTCTAGCACAGCGCCCCCAGAATACCATTCACCGATTTTCTTGCACAGAACATCAAACAAATGTTTTGTTCACTCTCTCCACACGCGACTATCGTCTTTCGACGATATTTGCAGAATAACATGCAGATACGGGGCCAATGTATTTTATTTTGTGTTTTTATCAGTTGTTCGGTAGCCGCTGCAATCATCGGTGGCAGTTGACAACTGCGGCGGACAAAAACGTCTTTTATATCTCAACTGTTCTTTAGTTTTTTTTTTTTTGCAGTTCAGATTTGTCTCGTTCGTACGAGTTCAGAGCTCTGAAGTTGTTTTGTCTTCCGATGTAATGACCATGCTATACCAGTCCACCTTATACAGGTCAGATTTAGGGGTGAAAGCATGAGCGTACATTGACGGAATGGACATGCCCCCCCCCCCCTATAGTGATTAGAGGAGGGGGGCATTCAGCCAGCCCCATACCTTAATACCATAGGGACGGGGCCGCTGCAACGAACATTCCCCCTAAAGGTTGCCCCGGCACACGTTTAAGGGGGGGGGGGGGGGGGGGCAGGAATTGTGGTTTTCGTGAGGTGCTGGAGCCCTTCATTACACAACTCAGGAGTCAACCGCAAGCGTCCGCAGCCATTTTAGTGACCCTCAAGTTAATTATTATGATTTTTTTTGGTTACTGAGGTTAGTCGTATTAGTGTGGGCCTTGTTCGTTCCGCTTAATTCAGTTTTTTTAACGTTGCTACTCAAGCTTTCGTCTGCATTGTGCACTTCGATGTCAACGTCAGCACGCCACATCAGATGTATGAATGGGCGACGAGATGGTCCGGTGAAGTTGTCCGCACTTGAAACAAAGAAGGTTTTGTTTTACTGGGCGTATTTCCGTGTGGTTTTGTTTTTTACCGCTTCAAATATTGTTCCGTGGTTATCACTGAAAACAAGCTGCAGCGAGTACAGTATGGCTATAATAATATTTCACTGATATTTTGGCCAAGTTTCTTAACTTAGTGTGTTTTAATCTCAAGTATGGAAAAGATAAACTTCACCCTCTTTAAGTTATTCTGTTTACCTTATCATTTCTTTGCAACAAACAAATTAACAATTAGCCTTCTCTACGCTACGCCTGGCCTAAGTATTCATTCAACGTCTTTGATAGCTCCATAATATGCCTGTTTAGTTGCTTAGAATTCTGCCCACACAAGTGGCTATTGCAGAAGACTTTAAGCGAGCGGATTCTTTATTTCTCCACTGAATTGTTTTTTGAATGTTACTTATTTTTTCCGCTTGCACTGCAATAGGCGTCGCAAAGATTGCCAATCTCAGGCTGCCATTCAAATGATACAAGTGTGGCAAGTATCTCAACATTCACAATACTCTATGCAATTGATGAATAGGACTAGCTTTACTGTTAATATATGTATTTTACTCAGTCTATAACGTTATCCGAATGTTTTGTAGACGCACCGAATCCCTACTTATCAATGACTGAACACATGTTTACGGAGACCAGGTTAAAGATGTACAGCCTGAATAATTATCAAGAGCAAACAGTAAAAAGCGCATCAATCAAGGCTATCATACACCGATGCTAAAGCACATGCTCATAAACAGCTATCACTAAGGAAAAGAAAAAAAAACAAGGTCAACAGTGAAACGAAAAGAATGTCTGCAGCCGCTGACGCGGCAACAATGTCAGCGGTTGCGGGCATTCGGAGATACCACAAAAGTCAATTGATTGATTGAAATGTGAAGTTCGACATCCCAAAACCACCATATCATTATAAGAGACGCCGTAGTGAAGAGCTTCGGAAGTTTTGACCACCAGGGGTTCTTTAATGTGCACCCAAATCTGAGCACATGGTCCTACAGCATTTTCGTATCCATCGAAAATGCAGCCGCCGCAGCCGGAATTCAATCCCGCGACCTACGGATGAGCAGCCGAGTAACTTGACCACTAGACCACCCCGGTGGAGCACAAAAAAAAAACAAAAAGCAAAGAGGTAGAAATTTCGTGCTTTCCTTTGACTACAACCAAATCTAGAAAAAATCACTGTACTGGCTCGCTTGGTAGTAATATAGGCATTAGCTTCCTGCTTTATTTTTTCTTCATGAAAACATGTGTCCTTTTTAGGTGCTCCCTCGTTTCACAACGTAGTTACAATGCCCCAACATGAGAGCTCGCACAGGTACGGGCTATAATTGTAAAAGGTGAAAGAGGAAAAATAAAGCAGAAGCACAATACAGTACTTGAAGGACGGCTGCCAAACAAAATCATCCTGAGGACAGAGTGCTCGAAAAGCTCATGGCTTCAGTCTTCTTCAATGCATTTATCTCATGCACACATAAAAAACAGAACAGAACTCTTGTCGCATACATTATTATACTGAGGGTCGAACGTGACCTAAGATCTACGTTACGTACAGGCAGGTAAAATCTAAATAGTTAGAAAAAACGCCTGTCTACGGCTACATTAACGAGTGTCAACTCGAACTTTTGCATATGTGTAGCTAAATGTCTCCTTAAAAGAGCACTGTTTAATTTTGACAAAAAAGCCATGTATAAGTAGTACACTCTTATAAAAAAAGTCTTTTCAATTAAAGCCACTATTGCGGCCAACTCGCTGAGTGACATTTTTATTTCACTTCTTTCGCTTGGTGTCGCTTTGCTCTTCCGTTCTCACTTTCCTATTTTTGGCATGTTTCCTCTTTTTCTTCTATTTTTATAACTGCAGATACTGCGTTCAAACAAAGCGATGACCGCATATGGCAGCCTTCGACATCCTGGGCCCCTGAAGCTGCTCTACACTTCAAAAACGTATGCCTAATAGTAAGTTATGGGATTATACTTTTCTTAACACTAATATGTATATAAAAATTCTAGTACATCTGCAATAGTTAATGAAGGTCTTTAGTTGGATCATCACTTATGCCTTATCCCCCATACTCGAAAAAGTGGTTATGCGAATAATATTCATTATCAAAAGCAAACAGTATATGAAGTGTAGTTGCCTTTCACTTACTCCACCAAACACGTTTTAGATGTGTCCCTTAAGCCACATTAACTCTAGCAAAATGTCCAGCACTGTTTCTACTGACCCAAGTAAATACAGTCATCTGGAATATATGGCCCAATGTTCAATCATGAACGTCTGCAGGCTATCCTTGATGGAGAAAATTCGCAAAAAAAGGTACAACAAAATACATTAGTACCGGTATTTTTATAGCAAGGTTTAATAATAGCCATCTGCAACTTTAATTCACCACGAGACACTGGAACACTGTTGGTGCACAATAAACCATACTCTGATATTTAAACTTGTCGCATCTGGCTATATATGGTAATAAATTTCGCTACTTTTTAAGGAGTAGTCCGTTAATTTTAACTTGCCATTTATCGGACAGATTTTTAGAACAGTATGTATCAATTCACTTTACTAGCAATATTTCATTATGCGCCAAAAAATTTCCATTTTCTCTATCTTGGTTAACCAAGGACTGCTGCAATCTCAAATGTAACGCCCATTAGCAGTTTCTACACAGAGACATTTGCTCTCTCAGCTAATGCATTATGCACGTCGTGCTCCGTCATTACCTAAAGTTAACAGCCAACAAAAAGTCTAGAAGCTGACTCAGGACCACAAGCCTCATTTGGAGTAGTTAATCAAGCAGTTGTGATTTTTACAGTCGCTCGCTTAATGCCGTGAATCTCTTTGAGAACTTAAATGGCAAAGCGGACTCTGCAGTGACCAAACTTTCATGCTGAACATTAGGCGAGCTCGTTAGAGTCCTCGTGGCACCACTGGGAGGACTTTAAAATATTCGCACGTTAATTATTTCCAGAACGTTCAGGAAACGTCTCGCTAATAAACACGTGCACCATCATATTGTTGGTACTACGATCTCCTAAATGGGCCCTGAAACACTTTCTCAAGTAATCATGGACTGCTTTCACTGGAAGAGCTTATTGCCGCACGAATTCAACGCCGCAAAAAGTTTAAGAATCCGCCCAGTGCGATCGGAGCTACAAAGGTTTGTCACATGCTGCAATTGTATTCTCTCTTCTCTCATCCCAAGGAAAGCCCTGGATGCTGAGCAGGGAGGAATGGCAGGGCCACAGAAAAATGTCACGCACGCGTCGCGACCTTGAGCACTTCTCTTTTTTTTTCTTTGAATGCACGGCTTTTTCTGTGTGATCGCACGCGCACGCGTCACAAGTAGCTGCCTCCCGCTGGGACCTTTGGAACGAGTTAGCACCCAACGCTCACATCAGCCAATGGCTGATAGATGGGCTTGCTACGTGTGATTTTCGGGCGTGTGATATTCCGTGATTTGTCGAGAAAGGCGAAGGCGATTTTTAGTTGACTTTGATAATTTATTCTGAAATCCAGGCCGCAGCTGCGCTATAATATTTGGAGCGCGTGTTGTCAAGAGCCTCTACTACCGATGGGCAGCGTTTTCTGACCATGATCAAAAAGTGTTGCAGAGCCCCTTTAAGCGCCAAATTTCAATCAGCTTGTCATAATTGTTCTGCCACTACTACAGAAATGCAATTGCCATACTTTTTCTTACAAGTTTTACGTATAGCAACTGTATTACTAGCAATAAAAACAGCGTGCTTATGGCTTGTTATTAGCAGTAGTTCTCAATAAACTATTTCGCATAAATATTTACTATCTAAGGACACTCCCTCTTTTGTGCAGCTTCAAATATACAGGTAATCTGGCAAATGCGTGTCATCCATGATTGGAGCAGATGCATTGCAGGCCAAGTATGAAGCAGTTAAATTATTACTAAATCTTATTATTTATCGCTTTGTTTTCTTCACTCGTTGCTTTAGTAATTGGTGGCGTATTTAGACTGCATTTTCTTCGTAACAGTTCAAAGTTACTCCTGTATGGAAGCATGATATTTGTTTGTCGGCGTCCTCAGCTCGCGCTATATACCAATCGTCATCTACCAACTAGCCCAAACCACCCCGCTCCTAAGCTCCCATCACATCGCCGAACTACAAAATTGTGTAAAACGCAAAGCTCAAGCGTCCTCCTAGTTTTGTAGTGTAAGCTACACTGGCTGATGTTAAGTATTTTCATGCGACCTATGGTGAGCAGTTGTGTGCAAGTGAGAAGAGCATTGTCATCCCACGGCGCACACCTGGTGCGCCGAAGGCTCGGAAGCTCCGTGTGTCAGTGGCAGCACGTGATCACTAAATGAAAATAAGATAAAAGTGAGCCCCTTAACCTTCTCTCGTGGGGAGGACACCTTAACAGTAGCTCACGAGAGGTGGAGGTAAGGAGGGATAAAATGTATAGGGATAGAGAGAGTGGAAGGAGAGAGCGAGACACAGGGACTGCCACATAGGGAAGTAAGGAGGAGGTAGGAAAGATGGACATGGTCGCAGGAGTCTGAGGACGGGGCACCACTCGGCGAGAGCTCTTGTCGGCGTCAGGAGATGGTGTAAGGCGAGCTTGTTGGCAAGAGCTGCGCTCTCGTCGGAGATTGCAGGGGCACAGCTGGTCGGCAGAAATCCAGCGAGCGAGTCAAGCTCCGCATTTCACAAGTAGGGTGGCAATAGACTCGCAAGAGATTGCTCCCTCATTCTTCCGTCGGTCCATCCGCACTTTGTTGTCCATGCATCCGTACGTCCACCCATTTTTGGTTTATCCCTCCGTCCGTTAGTGCATACGACCAACCGTAGCTCTTGCTACGTATATCGTGGCATAATCGAGAAAAATCACTGCTCATCTTTTTGCATGGACACCTTGAAATATAAACACGTGTTTTATGCTGGAGTGCTGAACACTTCACTGATGTGAATGGAAGTGACCTCGGGGAAATACACCCCAAAATAAACAAAATAATAGTACAAGCAAACCATCGTTGCTTGAAATGACGAGCAACAAGGCGTAAAGATGGTTGAATCCTCGTCAAACAAGCTAAAGCTGCCAAACCACCCTCAACAGTATGAAACGTTTCACTATAAATAAGACCTATACAAACATATACTTCTACGTAACAGGCTTAGCTTTCATGATTTAGCAATTCCTATGATGGAGCTATGAACAATGCTTTCTTTTTACAGGACATAGTAGCATCAAATTGCGATAAATGCTGCCTTGTGGAGCCCCCACCTGGGGGTTCCAAAAAAGCTTTTTAAGAAGTAATGAGTGTTATTCTTGTGGGAAATTGTATAATGGTGGGCACTAGATTATCTGCAAAATTAAAACTTTTGTACTTTTAAACTATATAAGTGCGGAACACTTATTAACTATTGGCGCGGTGTTTTGATTGTTAGGTGTTGTGGCAGGGGGTAAACACGCATTCGACGTGGCACAGAAGCTTTCTTGAGAGGTCGAAGAGAAAAATAAAATAAAAAGCAAGTAGTCATCAATACCACATCTTTGAACCACCAATTAAGGGCGTACAAGATGGATCTGAATGGCTGTTTGCGCGTCTGGAAGCATTGATTTATCCCTGCTATTGCTCAAAGTTGCGTATTGCCTCTACGTAATTTACAGGCCATCTGACTTTTATTGTTTTATTAGGCGTCTATATGCCTTCTTACTGGCCGCCTTCAGTAAGTAAAATTGAACGTAAAATGTCTCGTCGAGCAGATAATTCATTTCTACACTACCTCTGGCTCACACCTTTAGCCAACGACTATGTGGTGACGTTATTTGCCCAAATTGTGAAGATAGCGAAATGGTACTTTTATTTATTGATATTAGTCCACTCTCTCATCTTTTCAAAACTACCATATTTCAAAAGCAGCAAAAACAAGGCTGACAAACGATGCCACTTTTCCGCCGCATTCGGCATGTCACCCCCACGTTGCCGCCGCTAGGCAAAGAATCTAAAGCTGCCTTTGTCACTGAAAATAAGCTCTACGAAAGCCTTAAAATAAATGGAACCAAATTCAGTAAATGTTTAAGGTAATGTGCGTTAGAACTAAGATGAAGAATAACAGAACTCTGGTAAAGGCAATGCACACATATTGAAAGCTAACTTATATCCTGCTCCCTTTATGTCCTGCTTCGATGTCAGTGGCAGGTGTAGTCAATGTGCGTCACAAATGGGCGTGACTCTGGTCTAACCATTCTATGGCTCAAGCCTATTTCGCCATAGCGTTATTGAGGTCATTTCGTTGAAATTTCGGTGTTGGCGTCAGCGCCAGTTTCGGCTACTTTCGTTTTGAGTGAAAAATACTCTTGTACATGATCGAAAAGTAAAAAAAAATAAGAATGAAATAAATAATAAAACTTTTAGTCTCATTCAGAATCGAAGCTAGGCTGCCTGCTTGTCTGGCCATTGTTTATTCCCGAAGCCGAACTTTTTTTTTATTCCTGGTAATTGGTCAAACGTGAGCTACAATAAACATGAAATTGGAGAAATATTAGCGCTTATTCTTTCTATGTGATTGAAGAATAATGCTATTGCTCGCAACTGTTTAAAGAAATAAACACAAGATGCCACTTTAACATACGTGGTAGAAGCGTAGAATCATGCACGGCTTCGAAACGTGCGAATTGCACAACGAGTAGATGTTTTAGAAGCCCACCGATGAGAGAGTGCTCAAACGTATGCTCACCTGTTGTCTTGTGGAGGCGCAGTGGACACTTTACTGAATCACAAAAGAAACAATTATAAAGAAAAGAGCACTTAGCAAATGTACTTGCACTAAACATTATAGAATAGTTTGAAACAGCCAGGATTACGTGCAATGTCGTTCGTTTCATTGAGGCCATGGCTGGGGTATAGACGTAGAATGCAATTGGGACACGTGATTGAGAAGGCGGTGTGAGGCGTATGGCGCCCGATTGAGCTATCCCGTTCTACTCCGGAAGATGAAGCTCCAGCTTCGTTGAAGTTTTTTTTTTTTGTAGTCTTTACAAGCTGTTCAGGCTTTTATAAGTTTTCTTGCACCTGTTATATATTTCAGTGTTTTTACAGCACAAGCTGTAATGAGATCACTAGAGGGATCACTCTCAGCGCCACCGCCACCCACACAAGTGGACGTAACGACTATCACGCGAAATAAGAAAAAAATTAATAAATAAAAACTGCCAATTATAGAATGGCGTCGACACCGGTCAACATGTGTGCCCACTCGGTTGTCTACCACTGAACGTTTTTGTTTTTTTTTTGCGCATGAACGCTGTGAGCAGTCATCTACTTTTACACATCAATATGTGCACCAGTGCCTATCAGTGGAATAGAGAAACAAAGAAAAGTGCCTTTTGTGTTACTGTGTGACCTACAGAGCTCGGCAAACTCAAAATATCGCATTTTGCCCTGCCTCTCAATTTGTCCAGCCTTACTATAGTTTTTCCTCTAACAAATAACCCTGAGCACAATAATAATGGCAGCCTCAGCAGCACATCTCTCCAAATTACAAGAGCGTATGGGGCAAACTTGTGCGTTCACAGTACACGACGTTTAAATGGCAAACCATCAAAATCATCCCGTTTCTCCTTGCTTTAGTAATTAAGACACACGTACATATTCATTATCTACAAGTCAGAAATTGCGATGTTGGCGTCGGCGGCGTTGATCATAGTCATAAAGTGGTGTTTTCAGGGAGCAAAAACTTGTGACAAGTGGCAATGAATAAGAAGTAATAAGGAATTCAGCATGAGTAAAACTCAGACCTTTCGCGCCGTAATGACACGTTATATCGCAGAATTACGCCCGTGCTCAAAGCTGCATCAGAAAAAAAGCACTTTTCGTGTGTTTATTCTAGCTTGAGATATCCTCTTTACACGTATATTATTGCGTGGCAGAAGGACACAATTTTAACCTTTTTGGGCAAAATTCAAAGATGTTCAAACACTCATAGTACATTTGCACCCAACATTACCTGATCTGAAATGCATAACGGGGTGTGCCAATCGCCAATCGCTCAGACCTAATTATCATCAGGAGTGGCATCAGCAACAAAAGGAGATCTAGCATCACCTATTGCCTCACGGATGCGTAGTGGTTGCTATACTAATTCGCAAACTTATTAATTATAGCTTATTGGGCTCTTATAAACTCCATTTCTAGTAGGTATGTAACCTAGGAGAGTGCGTGAACTGTTACGTGCCCAGGCGTTCGTTTCTTAGTGGCGCTGTTCAAGCATCTACCAGAAAGCGAAAATGGTAAAGCAATCAGAAGATGATCGCAACTGGGCCCGATCAGGCTACCACGCTTTACTTTCGTTTTCCAACATAAGATACAGCACAGAAATTTTTTAAGCTTTTCAAAGTTTAGAAAAGGCCCCTCTTTTCGTAACAAAGCAAGGCAGGAGATTCTGTATGCATGGATTGCATACAAACATTTAATCACATGTACACACGCAGAAGTACAGACAGACGAAAATGACACTCATGCCCGTTTGGAGAGCTGACGGCGTGCTTACGTATTTTACAGGCATGTGCCTGCAGCCTGAGCCTACACTCTTACAAAAAGTTAGTAAAAAGGTAGCAAATGCAAGCAAATAGGTAGTAACTGCAGCAGTTACTACCATACTTGCACAGTTACTACACTTTTTCTACCTGTTTACTACCTACGTTAGTAAACAGTTACTACCTGCTACCGTTACTAACTTTTTGCGACCTGTTTACTACATACGCTAGTAAGCAGTTAGTAACTGGAATGAAAGATGTAACTGCAACTGTTGCTACCTTTCTTGCCCCGTTACCACCTTTTTGCTACCCGGCTGCTGACTGCTTAATCCAAAATATTGTGTGATTCCGATTCTGATTATTTATGAGAAGAATCGTATCGACGTATATCATTGAACAAAAAAAAATGGCGCACAAAATTTCTATAGATCAAGAAAATACATTTTGTTTTAAGTTGCGCAACTGAGATATGTAAACGTAATTCTGATATTGTCGGAACGGAGAAGTACAAGGTAACAAACCATAGGCAAGTGTACACGCGTTGCAATATACAATTACAACAAACTTGGTAAATTACAGCACATCTTAACAAGACCGGTGGATCAAAATAACCAGACGGTCACAATTAGCCCCGAAAACAGCCACAATCAATCCAGTGCGGCATTGGATTGGATTAGATAAACTTTTATTTGGTCCTCCAAAACACAGATCACTGTGTTACGGGCAGCTTCCACGTGGGGACTGAGAAGCCAAGCTCCTCAGCCGCCTCACGGGCTTGGTGGACAGCCCAGAGCTGATTTGCCAAAAACGAGCAGCGGATGTCTCTAAACATTATCATTGTTTTGGCGCGTCAAACCCCAAAAACAAATATTACCTCGTAAACGCTATTCTATTAGCCGTTTGAAGCCCTCAAATGCACTGAGAAGTCCATAACCTTGTTTCGGCCGCTGTTCATAATGCCTTTTTGTGACCCTTTTATAACAAATGAATATGATATACAGTTTTTTTATAAGTAAGGTTGATTAAAGTCTTGTGCTACCTCCCCAAAATACCTAACCAGGTAGTATATTATGGTGCTATTGGTTCAAATTTGTTATAAATCATCTTAAAACACAAGTGCTCCCCTGTGCCAAACATGCCCCTGCAAAGTAGGGTCTATATATTCCCCATGCGTGCTTCTTGCTACATGTATGCGTAAAAAATAGTGAATTAAAAGAAAAAATGCGTAAAAATTGTGAACTATTTAGGTTTATGCATTCTTAGCGTTCTTGACACACAATGCTTTATTGCCCGAAGTTGTCTGGCAATGAGATATTCATTGGCGAACATTAATTAGCAGTGGAACAGTAATATGCCAAAATTAATAAACAAGGTAGTATCGGTCACTACTTTTTTTTGAGACCTTTTTAAAAGTTACTACCCATGAGTGGTAACGGCTAGGGTAGTAACAGCTGTTAAATGTTGGTAGTAACAGCAAGCGTAGTAACTGTTACCACCCTCGCAGTTACTAACTGCGCTTACTACCAGGGTTGTAACCTGTGTGACAAATCATTACTACCCCAAAGTTAGCAAGTACTACCACCTTTTTTTAAGAGTGTAGCAATGCGTTCCTCTTACTTGATACATCTATTCGGTCATGCCTGCGTTATGAGCAGTCCAAATTTGACCCACTGTACTTCCTAGGCTTTCAATGAAATTCTATACGTGCTTCTTAGGCCACTGTTTTTTTTTGTCTGCTGTGTTGTTATGGTTCTGTTAGTCTTTCGTTGCTTCAGCACGGAAGTGATTTTTCCTATCGTGGTATTATTGACGGGGTGCGTTGAAACATCTCTAGCTAAAGAGTCTGACGTGTTGGGTGATTCAATCCAATCCATGCTATTCCGTTCTTCAATATAATCATACACTATAACTATACTTTATGTGATATTCGCGACGCCCTACCCATTTTTTTATCTATTTCTCTCACGCACATTGTTTCTTGAATTTCCTTATTCTGAACTGCACTGTCAATGGTTTATCTTTCACTCCCTATACTTTGAATCACCTTCACTTCTGTGGTGTAGGCCTGTATATATTCTCTCGAGAACTGCGCCAGAGACCCATGGTTTTGTTTTTGTACTGAAATACGAATATAATGGCGGTGCATTACTACAAAATGTACTGAGTTATGGTGCCACATTAACCATGGAGATAATGACAGAGTGTCATAAGTATTTTTCTTTTTTAATATTTGTGCACTACACTCATTTCACTAGGATGGAAAGGTGGGCTAGTTGGTAATTCATGATGGTTCAGCGAACTGGGAGCGCGGGGGTAAGCACAGACACAATGCAAAGAGGAGGCACGTGAGAATAAACCAGTTGCTAGTTGAGCGCTCGTGCTGTGTGCCTCCTCTTTGCTTTCTGTCTGTGTTTACCCCCGTGCTCCCAGTTCGCTGAAGCTCCCCTCATTCCCCCACCCAATTTATGTTATGGCGAATGGGATACATCTACACAGGCCCATTTAGCTAAAGCGTTAGCCTAGACATAAGCATTACCATAGATGGCTTTGTTCGCTCAAACGTCCCTGCCAGCGCCTGCAGTGGCGAGCAACCACACTGTGTCAGGTTTGTGTGCGGAAATGTCATGCTTTCAACTTTTTTTTACAAGTAGTTGTACGAAGTAAAACCTTGTAGCGAGCCAAGTAAGCCTGATAATAAAAAGAAAATGATTTATAAAGCAGAAAGAAGAATTGGGGACGTCACACCATCTCATGACAACGCCTAGTGTAAGCCCACTAGCCACGCAATTTCGCGAAGCGTCGTCTCTTTGGTTAGCAGGGCTCTTATAGCAGGTCGGTTCAGTGGTGCCGTGCTTTCTGTCCGTATTAGGTGACGGACTGAAAGTTTTTTTGTACTATGTCTTCTGTGGGACAATGAACATTATGTACAAATGTATCACGTGATTTATCTCAACAATCACAGCACCCTAGTTTACGCTTTGCATTGGTTCTCAAATGGAGCGAGTATGGCACATCAAAACCTTCATTTCTGAAAACATTAACTCACACATTTCATGCTTTTCTACTTCGCATAATGCGACGTGTGTTTTCAGTACACACGCCATGTACAACCATTGGAAATATTGACCTACCAGCGCTGAACTTCACCTACAGTACATGACCGCCGTGACATCAGCTTTAACCTTTGCCTCGGGGATTAGCAGCAAGACGCGCTACGACACGCTACATTAGCAGGGCGAGATGACACGCTACCGGCGCGACACGCTACACGCTGCCTCAAGCTCCACGCCCTGGAGCTTAGCAGCATGATACGCTACCTATTCAGTGAATATGAGAGGTATTAGCTGCATGTCATAATCGGATGATATTCCGAGGACTCAGAGAGCAGATATTAGTTTCGTTATACCCAAGGCAACCTGAAGGAGGGTTGACTTCTCATTATTTGTGATTTTGTGAGGAAGGAACAACTGTCTGTCCAAGAGGACACTTCAGCCGACAGACACGTGAGGCGAGATATAAAAAAGGGACATAAAAGAGGAAATACAAAGAAAGAGGGCTGGTGGCAAAGTAGAAGCAGGGGCGTACCTGTCTTTGTAGTGGGTGGGTTGCGCAGACTGGTGCCCTGCTGCGACAACTGCCTTGCCGTGACCACTGCCACTGACACCTGTTTTCTCATGGGCCGACGAAGAAGTAGGGGGCGATGCAAGGGATCATCGTGATTAGAGGACAGCATTCTTGGTGGCGTACACAGTAATTCCGAGAACACAGCAGGTGTGTTCTCGCAAGCATTGTTCAGAGATCACTGTAAACAAATGCACCTCCATTCAACTGCTAGTTGAAATACGCTCTCTTAGAGCGACAGCGGAATTGAAAAACGCACAATTTTTCTCTGAAGACTATTTTCCTTTCTTGATGATTTCTAGTAAGTTTATGTATACTGAATTTACATGGCAAAACTTAATATGATATTGATGTTGGAGAATGGTGTTTATTATTTCAGAAAGGGAATGTTACTCAACTTATACCAGCAAGCTCAAGTGGTAGCGTCACAAAAACGCACGCAGTTTAGCCAGGACCCGTTGTTTGGTGGGAAATTCAGCAGTGGAGTTCCTGCAAGACCAGCATAAACTATACGCAAACCAAGCATTAAACTCCCGCGGTTCACTTTTTCATTTCCTACACGCATGTCTAGGCCCTAGAACCACATACAGATAGGTTGCAAGACTGAGTAACAAGACATTTCTTGCCGATGTTCACTCTTAGAGGTTTTCGAGATGCTCGAAAGCGCGCAAAATGCCTTGTGCCTGTTTTTTACAGTGTAGTATAGAAATGTAAAGATTTTGCAGGTGTCTAGGGCCCCGTAAAATTTGCACTCAACTTGCGGTTCTCCGAATCCACACTGCAAAAAACGTCGATGAAAAATTTTGAAAAAAAGAAAAACATTAAGCTTCCAGAAGTTCGGAGCAGGAGGTAGTCAATGAATATCTGAATTATCTTGGTTCCTGAGTATGTAGACTGTGAACACATGTTAATTTGAGTATATATGTCTACAAACGTCCAACTCAGTCTATTGGCTACTATAACTAATGTAGTCATGCTTAAATAACGGATAGAAGAAGAGAGGACAGTTTTATGACAAGTTTTTTGTGTCACTAGGCTCAACTACATTAAGTGTTTGATATGTGGGGACGTCCCAATCCCCCATATGATTATGAGCGACGCCGTAGTGCAAAGTTCAAGAAATTTTGAGCACCTGGGGTTCTTACGTGCATATATAAATCTGAGCACACGGGCCTACAACATTTTCGCCTCCATCTAAATTGCAGCCGCCGCAGCTACATTAAGTGTTTGGCCTGGTGAAAAGGAGACTATGCCGGAAGTTCAGCCAAAACTATCCAATGAATTCCGCGCAGTGTGGTAATTAATTTTGTGCGAAGCATTGAGACAGTACCTATGTCGATTTTCGATTTCAGCGAAGTGTTGCGAAGCAGTGCTGCGTTTTTTTTGTAAGTTGAGCACCTGCACAAAAATTGTGTGTTTCTGTATAATCTCACAATCATTAGAAAAAGTGGTGAACGATTCAGAGCATTCGGTGCTCTATACGGGAGAGCTAAAAGCCGACCCTTGGGTCTCACTTTTGATGAGGTCTCGTCGACAAAAAAAAATTAGTAGCATAGCCACGGAGTGAATTATGGTGAGTGGGCCGAAGCGTCCATCTGTTCATTTGTTCATCCATTCGTGCGTCCATTGATCCATCCACGCGTCCGTTCGTTCATCCGTCCGTGCATCCGTTAGTGCGTTCGTCCTATTGCACACACTTCTATTGAACTAATGCCATCCAGAAAATGAGACGAGAAATGGTTACGAAACGGTGCCATCTATTATACTGCTCGAGAGAGACTACCAGTTACGCCTGATGCATGACAAGGCTCGACTGAAAGGAGCTTCACCCCAAAAATTACGCCCCGCTGTCAAGCGCATGGTGCAGGAACTGTGAACGAGCTCATGAAAACTGGATGGACGCCATTGCATAGTTGTGTTTTTAGAAGAAGTCGGTAACAATGTAGAGTACTTTGTACTCAACTATGGGATAGCATAATACTTCCCGTAGACGTCACACTTGGTCAGACCACATAGACAAAAATAACGCCGTGAACGAGTTCATGGAGAGCCGATGAATAAGTTCACCCGGTACGTTGATGCGGAATAAATGAGTTTGATTTGATACACGCCAAGAACACAGGTGCGTATAAGGTTCTAATAACACTCACTGTTGAGCTAGTTGGTGCATTGCTTCAGAACATTTCATTGCTTCAGAACACCAATGCCATTGGTGTAGTGCTGCTTTCCTGTATTCTTCTTCATTTGCCATGTTTGTTATAATATTGCCTGGATTTGTTCTGAAGAAAACGTAAGAGGTGGCTCGTAATCCAGCGTTACTTCAGCACTCACACTAAAGCAAAGAGGCAGCTTGATCCCTTTAGGCGCACACAGCGTGAAATTACGTGAAAATCATGCTTAGCGCTTATATTATATATCCACTTGGCTGTAGTGTAGCCTGAAAAGTTGCAAATATGTAATTGGCCTTACATTCAACTTTGAAAAGTCAATAGCCGAAACTGCACTTCATCAAACCTGTATGAGAGGTAGGTGATTTTGTAAGAGATGGAAAGAAGGGAAAAGTGAACCTCCTAACTGTCTGCAGCCAAGTGCGACACCTCAGCAGTAGCTCATACGGGAATGAGATAATGAGGGATTCAAAATCATAGAATGTGAGTACTGACAAAAAAAGATCGCCCCATAGTCGAAGGAGTCCGAGGACGGGACACCGATCGGCCAAAGCACGCGGTGCCCGAAGCTTGCGGACGATGGGCTGATCGGTGAGAGCTACACTGGAGTTGGAGATGCAACCGTTAGGCATGAAATCCACCAAGCAAATCCCCGTGTATGAGATCTTTTTATGAAGCAGCTTAAATCATGTGCATAGCTTAGGCAGAGAGTATTTTACCACAGGGTAATGTAACTGGTTTCCTTCCAGGCTCGAGCGGTAACTGTCATTGGTTACTTCTTTTCGTATATTTAACCAATCGAAAACTCTGCTGATTCCTCCACCGTATTCTCTGTGATAACGGCTACTACGGACTTCCATGTGAATATGTTCAGTGCCTGAATTGTTGCACCCTGTTAATCACTTGTGGAGTATAAACGTGCTGCACTAGGTGGCTATGTGCCACACGTGGCTCTCTGAATGAATTTCAGGATAGGTTCGTCATGTTGTTGAGGTTGCGACGTATTAGTTTTGTTGAGCATTTGCTTCGAGAAATTTACTCTCACCAACCGTGTACATCAATAAATCCCAGGAAAGGCTTTTGATGTTTTAGAGCGCTTCGCACTTAACTAAGGATGAGCAGGGAGTCATCCCCATAACGTCATATTTTCAACATACCGAAGGTAACCACCATTAAAGCACGAAGTAGGCGGCTGGAAAGATACATAGAAAAGTTCATAGTGCCCTGGTTCCCCCAGAATAGCTCCGCATCTATTGGTGTCATCCACAGAGTTATTCAATCACATGAGTTGCGAAACTTCCCATAGGCTGCTTGTATCAAAATCCGGACACGTCATTACCACCACCCCCCCGTCTCAAGTGAGCAGACTGTCGCGCCACCTGTTGGTCTGTACGCTAATTATTAAACTCATTATTTGTGTTTTATGTTGCTGTTCTTCGGGGGCGCGAATGTCAGCTGACTTCTTAAAACATGGCCCAACTGCATGTATGTATTTTGTAATACAGTTGCGCGACTCGTATAGGTAAATTACTCTGCTCAGCTATTCGTGGATTCGGAGCGGCCCACGAAGACTCTGCCGGAGCTCTTCCCTCTGGCGGAGGATAACAGAAAGAAATGTACCAATGGAACACACGCAATCATTCTGAAGCAAATGGCTGGGTCAGAAGTTAACGCTATGCGCTCGTCTCTCTTCTTTCACGAGTGGGCATGCTAGATACAGCGACATGCACTGCCAAAACAGGGCCATGTGCCACCGGCACGGCGATAGTTGGCATTTTCCAGGGCACGGAGCGCTTGCAACTCCTGGTTGAATCCATCGCGTTTCGCGGAATCGACTAGATCCCCGTGGAAGAGATGTCGCGATAGAGCTGCTCTGCATCTGGCAATGGGATGTACAGGGAGCACTCTCGATTCGCCAATACAACACATTTGCTCCGCATAAAATAGAAATAGTGCTACCGGAAGTGATGCGAATCTGTCAATGCATGACACCCTACATAGCTGTGGTAACACGCTTTATCTCGCAAGAAGAAAAAACTACATTTTCTTTCATACATCACAACTGACTTTCTATTTAAGCCGGTAACGCCTCACGCAATACACGTTGTATGCCGCGATTTGGCTACATTCACGGCAGGGTAAAATGACGAAGTAATTGAATGCTAAGAGTACAGTCACCTTCTAGTTTTCTCTGACCATCGTTTCTAGCAATATTATTCTGAGACTTGGTATGAAAAGAGTGTTCACCATATCACTATGCCACATCCATTTACGCCTTTTAGAGCATGGAACTGCATCTGAAACGCCAACTATACTCGCGGACAACTTTTCTGGGCACTAAATTGAAAACAATTGAACCAAACTACGTGCAAACCACCGCTACTGATTTATATCCAACACTATCAACAATGGCGTTTTTTTTTATTTTCTGCGCGTAGTTTTTTTTTTAGATGCAATGCAACGCATGCCCACTTCTCGTTTTAGAAGGCATACAAAAGTGGTGCCTCTTGTAATTGTCTCGAACGCTAAGCGGCCTAGGAGTCGAAATTGGACGCTGCAGGCCCGCAGCCATTACAGTTCGTAGCGGTACGAGACGTATGCCACAGCGGAATACTTGGCGTAGGAGTAAATGCGCACTTACTCCGCCTCCTCGCATTTTTCTCTTTGCCAAAAAAGTCACAAGGAGACTTGAACCTCAAAATGTGTTGCTGCCCTTAGCATACTCTACCGCTTTCCCTGAAACGCCTAATTTTCACTTAGGAGCAGTGGCAGTCTGCAATGCATAGCTCGAGGTCCAGCATAAAGTATGACAACCTTAACGCCATCCTAGAATTGAATGACAGGGTTGATAAGGGCTGCTTCAAGTAGTTCCTCCGCACCACCCACTCTGTCCTATATGCCTCATTGTTTATCCAAGGACAAATAAAGTTTATTCATTCATCGTCCACGAGTATAGTTCATTTAGAGAAAACACCCTAAAATAAAAGTGTCCCTGCTAAATAATAAAAATAAAAGTGTCCCTGCTGTGGCCGAACGTGGTGGTGGGGGCGGAGAGACGGGCCGCTCTGTAATCCCCCTTCTTCAGGCAGCGGCCTGGCCTTGAATTCTGGCGGCGTTCTTGGCCTGCCGGACAGCGCAGAGGTGGCCCTCCGGGTACGTGGTGAGGAGCATAGCCTCCCACTGTTCGGTTGTGGGGATTGTGAGTGTATGGGGTTCGTACTGTGTTTTGTTGAGTGAGTAGTTCTGGAGAGGCCCATATGGTCTAGCTCGGCATGATGTGTACCGCACCCCTTGAATTGCGCTATGTGGACACTGCGTAAATACGGCTATACTGCGACGGACAGGATAAAGTGCGTGCCTGTAATAGACGTGAGGTAGTGATGCTTGCTTACTTATGGGGACTTGTCTGGTGGCGGCTACTTAAGTGGG
Source organism: Rhipicephalus microplus (assembly GCF_043290135.1). Classification (NCBI taxonomy): domain Eukaryota; kingdom Metazoa; phylum Arthropoda; class Arachnida; order Ixodida; family Ixodidae; genus Rhipicephalus; species Rhipicephalus microplus. Next base: position 153,242,594 of record NC_134701.1, read on the forward strand.
GCCTTACGGTAATGCATCACAATTTCTGTCCCTCACATGGTCACAAAAAGAGGAGACCATCATCTCTCGCTCAGCCACGTCGGGTCACGATGGCATGATGGCGCGCCCGGTAGACGAAAGCTTCGGGTGGCCCGGAGTGCATATGATCTCAACGCGGTGACGACGTAACAGAGGTGTACTCGTGAGAATGCGGAGCGCCAGTTGGGAGTTGAAACCTTTTGTGAAGTTGCGTATAGCCATCTTGTAGCCGCTGATGATGCTGGATGCTAGGGTTGAGGGCTAAGCAAGAGCAATGGCTGCTTCTTCGCCTTCTTCTGGTTTGTTTGCTCGAGTGGAGCCTCTTGTGGTAATTATGGTGTGCAGCCCAGTGGCGACAGCAAGGGCCATGGTCCCGTGCGTAGGATACTCCGATGCCTTTACATACGCCACATGTATGGTGGTTTGCACGAAGCACTTACCTAGTTGCTTGGCGCGGTCAACGTGTTTTTGCGTGTTATATGCAGGGTGCATATTGCGCGATATCCGGTTGGATCAAGTGAATGTCCGGATGGATTGGGACTGGGCGCACGTGAGATGACGTTTGAAGGCTGTCCCATCATGCGAAGAAGATGGTTCAGAGTTCCGTTCAAAGTGGCGCCTGGTAAGGAAAAAGGCAGCGACACCCTGTTTGAAGCAATTTTCGAGACAGAGAGAGAGAGAGACAACTTTAATTAAAACGGCAAGTTTGAGAGGAAGATCCTCTCCCCTAGATGGTAGCTATGAGTCCTTGGGCCCTAGCGGAATCTTCGGCTTTTCTGATTACTTTAGTTGGTCATGGATGTTTGAGCTAAGCAGTGCATTCTCGCAATGCTGTGTGTTGAAATATTTGGTGTTTAGCGTCTTAACGAGGTTAGAGCAAGCCTAGATAAATTATTTGGCATCCACCTGCTTATTGTATAGTTTAAATTTGTCGGTGTAGAGATCTTAATAGCAATGTGTAAGCAATGGGACTTGAGAAGGGGCATGTTTGTAATAGGCTCCATGCTGTCGCCTGTTGTTCATTCAATGAGGAATGTGGTGGAGGGTAATTCTGCCTACCTAATGGGTAGTGATTAGGAATTTTGTTGTTTGACACCACTGACGCGAAGCAATTTTTGAAACAAACAATAATACTGCAGAAAACAAACTGTTTCTCTTGAGATCACAAAACTGATAGCTTCATTCAAATTTAGAGCACAGAAACTGCTTCTTTGAACTGTCTTCTCTTTCCAAAAAGTAGAACAACCATTGGTGAATTCCTTTGTCCACTCAGCCTTCTGATCTTCCGAGTATAAAAAGCCAACTGCGGAAACATCAGAAATATTGCTTAGCGGATAGACACTCGAACAAACATGACATGTCCGGAACACCCCAAGCCGAACAGAATATAAAGGAACGGATATAGTACAGTGCACGTTGTTCGCTGTGCGGAGGGTAAGTGCCTACGAAACTGAGTTTGAAGTGTCTTCTCACGAAAAACGCCGACTGAAAGGCTGCTGATGAAACATGCTACTGTTATATTTTCTAGTTTGGTGGAAATCGGTGGTTTGTTTTCGTATGCCTTTGTTTTTCATTCCTTTGTCTTCAAGTTTTTTTGCCTATTATTTGATTCATTCCATTGTTTCCACGAAAAAGGTAAGCCCCTCGAACAATGTAACTCATTTTGTTATGTCATTCTGTTTATGCTGTCTTTCCCTCGGGTATGGCGTAACCTTAGTGTTAAGAGCACGGTCTTCTTAAACAGCTCCACAATTCTTGCAAACTACGTATTCTGATCAGTATGTGGTCAATTTTGTGTTAGCATTAAAATTTTATATTACAAACAAGCAGTACTCTCACGGAAACAAAACTACTATGATCTAACCTGTAAGATTTGCTGTGTTCAACTACTCAAGCTGTGTCTACCGTTACAGAGGCCACAAGTTGTTATGACAACTTCGAGAATCGCACTGGCACCCACTGGGACAGCACATCGTGAATGAGATTTGACAAATTGACTAGAATGTCATAAATCAAGCGTAAGGTAGAAGGATAGCCTAGGGGACAACGAAGGCTAACTGACATTCTCTTTCGCATCACTGCGAGCAAAAGGCATACACTGATCGCTTAATGCGTAAGGCAGACAACCATAGTTTTGGTGACCAACAAGGAGAATACAAGTAATGAGAAACAATGATAACGCCGGTGGCGCGTCAGGATTAGCCACAAAGTTAATAATTTTGCAAAGATAAAATGAAACATCTCTTAAAATACAACGTAAATTGAATGTTATTGGTAGGGCCAATCGTCCTGCATTGTACATTAAAAAAACTGATCATACATTTACGGAGTACAGTCTTGAATAAGGGAAACTATTGGCTTAGCAATATAATTCTCAGAATGATTACCTGCTTACTTGTGCATACGAATCCGGAACGTACAAAGAGAATATGGCAGTTTTGTTCTTGGCGTTACAGAAATGAATTGAAGACAGCTCTATGTTCATTCATTCGCAGAAGCATGTACTGCAACTGCCTGTGATTTGGAAAACTTTTCTAGAAATAAGTACAGGTAAAAAACAGAAAAGTAAAAGGCAGGGAGGTTTGACAGAAAAACTTGTGCTTTGCTACCCGAAATTGGAATATCGGAAAAGGGAAATAGAAATATAAACAAAAAAAGAAAGGAGAAGGAATAGGCAAGAGAAGAAGAAAGAAGAAAAGAAATTAACAAAGAAAGAAACATAGGAAGTGAACTCACTAAGCCATGCCGGACTGCAGAAGTCAGAGAAATAACATACCCAATGTTTTAGCAACAGAATTTTTTTCACGGTCATTCTTGGGGCTCGCCGAACACTTCACGACAGGGACATGAAAATCTGCAGACAACAATGCAGTATCTGCGCAGCAAGCAGGAAGATAATAATAACTCGATGTACACCTATAACCTAAAGCGTAAGGTACTTCGAAGAACGCTGCGGTGTTAGGACGTCAACATAAACAGGCATGATGTATACGCGAAAAAATGTGAAAACAATTTTACACGCTGTCCTCCTTACAGTTTGATGATACTTCTCAGATGTCGTTCCGCAACTCGAGCATTGCGATACCACAGGCCAGTAATAAGTTTTTATCAAAAATTACGCCTATTTTGTTGCCAACACCAACTGCTTTCTCTATTTTAGTCCAATTTCATGACGCATAGGTCTATTACAATAATTTGAGGCAACACTTGTTTTATGGGCTGAAGCTTGTTGATTACAACAGAGTGATCACGAGATGCTATAGTGCCTTCGCATTAAGCCTAGTATCGCAAAAACTGTACAAACCATTGCGTATTATCAAGAGCGTGAGGTTATGAATGAAAGAAATACATTAACAAAATATACAGGGAGAAGCACAGGCTACTGCAGTCAACATGGCAGAACAACAAAAACACGAGCTAGATTGCGTTTGTCGTCTTCACCAATTGTCTGATGGTTTCTCGTAGCCGATTTCATGCGGCGATATCATCGCTGGCTCGGTTCGCTGCCGGTGACCGTTTGGGGACGCCTTTTTGCAACCTCCTTCCTGCGGGGCGCATGGAGTGCATGGATCAAATAATATTCCAGCTGTCAAGCAATGCACATCATAAACAGGCCGACATTCATGCACGGTCTCTGACGCGTAACGCGAAGCATCCTACAGTACAGGTGAAGCTTTCCAAAAGTTGTAAGGCAACTGTTCGGTTATTCGAGAGAGTGCTGCTCAACAGACTTTCTCCATTAAAAAAAAGAAGTGTGACCAAGCTTCTGGGAAATTATTGCGCCGCCAAGCCGTGCTAGTGTCCCCGTAGCACGATGCACACACGTAATCCCAAGCACCGGACCACATGTGTTCACAGCGAAATAATCATATTGGTGGTTCGAGTGAAAATTCTCGAGTTAGGTGTGCACGGTAAGCGGATTCATGGTCGCTTGAGTAGGTAAATGATTAGAACTCGCAGAACAGTTAGTTTCAGTCAAAGTGCGTCGGTCCTGGAACTACACAAATTGTGAGTTGCACATTGACTGGACACGGCATTCCGGGTGGCAGAAAACTGCAAGCTTACAAAAGAAGGTCATACAGGCGGGAGCTTGCTTAGTAATTAAGTTATATGTTTTATGATTTGCAGTTGTATCAACGGGGATACTTAGTTGTGGTGCGCGTTTTCACTTTAAATTCAGGTAGAAGGTAGACTGGGTAATCAGCACACGTATGGATTTTATGGAGCTAGCTAAACGCGACTTCGAGCGCTGCGATTATTAAGTGTCTTGAACGTTAACTTCTCTACTTTGAGATTCATAGGGATAGCTTTTAGCTCTCCCATAGTAGAAACCGAGTGCTCCAAAGCGCCAACCACTTCTCCTAAGCCCACAGATCAACCGTGAAAGTGCGTATCGTCCTCTTTCTCCAGGAACATTTTTAAATGCGAAGCATTTGTTAGCCAATTTCGGCGACTTTGCGCGTATCTATCTATCTATCTATCTATCTATCTATCTATCTATCTATCTATCTATCTATCTATCTATCTATCTATCTATCTATCTATCTATCTATCTATCTATCTATCTATCTATCTATCTATCTATCTATCTATCTATCTAGCTATCTATCTATCTATCTATCTATCTATCTATCTATGTAGCCGCCTATTTATATTAGCTCTCCTGGTTGTTTCGATAATGAGACCGATACCAAACATGTTATGACATAACATTACTGTTGAAGAACATATTTGAATAGTCATACCATGAAAGTCAGAAGATATAATTTATGAATGTCATAATTTACATTTAATGGTGCTGCAGTTATTGCGGTGGTTTTGTTCACATGGCATGTTGCAAAACATGTATGGTATGACATGATTGAATTGCGAACACATGTGACCGACCGTAACAAGCAAATCATGACATGCGTGTCATGTGACAACATGACTACATGCCACGCTTATGATGCATTTGCGGCCGTTTCGCTAGCCTCACATATACCAAATCACATATATCACATATAATACATATACCTCACATACACCAAATATACTAAAGAACAAGTACTCGGCTCTTAGTGAGGAAACCAACCTTAGCGAAGATACAATGAATGATAATCTGACGAGTATCATTACGAAGTGTGCAGTGTAAGTTGGAGGCAGAGTTGTTAGACAGGACACTGGCAAGCTTTCCCAGGAAACGAAGAACCTAATTAAGAAGCGTCAAATCATTAAAGTGTCAAGTACAACAGACAAAATAGAACTGGAAGAGCTTTCGAAGTTGATTAATAGACGTAAGGTACGTGATGTAAGAAGGCATAACATGGAGAGAATTGCACAGGCTCTGAAAAACGGAGGAAGCGTCAAAGCAGTGAAGAGCAAACTCGGGATAGGCAAAAGTCGCATGTATGCACTAAGGGACAAAGAAGGCAAAATAACTACCAATATGAAAAGGATAGTTGAAATCGTGGAGGAGTTTTACAGAGATCTGTACAGTAGCCGAGACAACCACGACCTTAATACTATAAGAACTAGCAGTAACCCAGATGACACCCCACCAGTAATGATAGAGGAAGTCATAAAAGCTTTGGAGAGCATGCAAAGAGGCAAAGCTGCTGGTGAGGATCAGGTAACATCAGATCTGCTGAAAGATGAAGGACAGATTGTGTTAGAAAAACTAGCCACCCTGTTTACGAGGTGTCTCCTGACGGGAAGGGTACCAGAGTCTTGGAAGAACGCTAACATTGTCTTATACATAAGAAAGGAGATGACAAGAACTTGAAGAATTACAGGCCGATCAGCTTGCTCTCTGTAGTATACAAGCTATTTACAAAGGTAATTGCTATTAGAGTAAAGAAAACATAATTCAATCAACCAAAGGAACAAGCAGGATTTCAAACAGGCTACTCAACAGTTGACCACATTCATACTATCAATCAGGTAATAGAGAAATGCTCAGAGTATAACCAACCACTATACATAGCCTTCATAGATTACGAGAAGGCGTTTGATTCAGTAGAAATATCAGCCGTCATACAGACACTGCGGAATCAGGGCGTAGATGAAGTATATATAAACATTCTGGAAGAAATCTACAGGGGATCAACTGCTACCATAGTGCTTCATAAAGGAAGCAACTGAATACCAATCAAGAAGGCTGTAAGGCAGGGGGACACAATCTCCCCAATTCTATTTACCACTTGCTCACAGGAGGTTTTCAGAAGCCTGGAATGGGAACAGTTAGGAATAAGAGTTAATGGGGAATACCTAGAGTAACCTGCGCTTCACCGATGACATTGCATTGCTGAGTATCTCAGGGGACGAATTGAAACTCATGATTACGGAGTTGGACAAGGAGAGCAGAAAAGTGGGTCTTAAAATTATTCTTCAGAAAACAAAAGTAATGTACAACATCCTCGGAAAGAAGCAGCTTTCGAGATAGGTAATAGTGCACTTGAAGTTGTAAAAGACTATGTCTAGTTAGGGCAGGTAATAACCGCAGAGACGAAACACGCGATTGAAGTAACTAGAAGAACAAGAATGGGGTGGAGCACATTCGGCAAGCACTGTCAAATTATGACAGGTAGATTGCCACTATCCCTCAGGACAAAGGTATGTAACAGCTGTATCTTGCCGATACTTAGCTACGGAGCATAAACCTGGAGACTTACAAATAGGGTTCCATTAAATTGAGGACGACGCAGCGAGCAATGGAAAGAAAAATGGTAGGTGTAATTTTAAGAGACAAGAAGAGAGCAGAGTGGATTAGGGGACAAACGGGTGTTAAGGATATCATAGTTGAAATAAAGAATAGGAAATGCACATGGGCCGGGCATGTAGTGCGTAGACAGGATAACCGCTGGTCATTAAGGGTAACTAACTGGTTTCCCAGAGAAGGGAAGCGGGTTAGGAGGAGACAGAAGGTTAGGTAAGCAGATGAGATTAGGAAGTTTGCGGGTATAAATTGGCAGCAACAAGCACAGGACCGGGTTAACTAGCGGAACATGGGAGAGGCCTTTGTCCTGCAGTGGACGTAGTCAGGCTGATGATGATGATGATGATGATGATGATGATGGCGTCAAAGAATGACGAAGGTATGTGACTGGTGCAAACATTATCATCATGAGATGCGTGTCATGTGAGAACATGAGTAAACGCCATAGTCAAAGCTCCCATACATTTCTGCGTGGCGCGGTGGGCGTGCTCGCCGGTATTCATTTCGTCGTACTACGCCGGCGTCACCACGCCAGGCGGCGGTCCTGCCATATACTCGCAGGCGCGCGCCGTGCTGCGTTGATTTTACGCATGCGTGGTTCAGCGCGTCCGCCGTCCATCCGTCTCGAAAAGAGGGAGACGGAGTGTTGTTTAGATAACGCATTGGCGCGAAATGCAGCATGTCGCATTTAGCACCGGTTGTCGTCAGGCCACGCTAACGGACGCTGGTCGCACCGGTCGCGCCTGGCGTCAGAACTATAGAGTGCTTGCGTTTTGCTAACGTAGCGTCGCTCTGCCCAGCATGCACATGCGTCAACGCTACATTGAAGTATATTGGGCCCTTCGTGATGCGCTCACGGCCGTTTTGCTAGTTCCACATATACCCATGTTTGGTGTTACGTGACGTATGGATGGCGAAATATATGACTGGTGCAAACATGATAATCCTGACCCGCGTGTCCTGTAAGAACGTGACAACATACCACGCTCATAGCTTGCTCGCGGCTGTTTCGCCAGCTCCCCATATGCTAAATTTGGTATCACGTGACGTGAAAACATGACGAAGGTAAAAGACACATTCAAACATGATAGTCATGACATGTCAGTTATGAACAGCATCATTTATCGCAGCCTCGTAACGGTGTGCTGATTTTAAAGTGGCAGTCCTATTGAAAATCCTGTGTTTGTAGTGGCTGGAATTCTTGGAGGTTATGATGGGAAGAATAGTGGATATGGTCGAAATATATGGTGGACGCGGTGGAAGCTGTAGTGGGCATAATGGCTGATGACGGCGGGAGGGAAAAAAATTATGGCAGATGGTGGTGATGGTGGCGAGCTAATGGTGGTGATGGTGAAAAATGCCGGCTGATGACGTCTAGAGTGAAAAAAAGGTGGCAGATGGTGGTGGTGATGTTGATTCAATGGTGGTGACGGTGGGAAATTCCGGCTGCAGGTGGCGAGGCAAAAAGTGTTTGATGGAAGGCTTGGTGAGCAAGGTAGATGACACTGGCATGATGGAAGCTTGGTGGATGATGGTGACATGATAAAAAAACACATGACAGTATGTGAAATCACTGATTTGCAGTGTTTCATTCTCGAATGCGCAGAGATATATGTTTACGGTCACAAAAGACCAATGCTGCTTATTGCGTTGTCTAGGATGTTTAGTTTTTTTTTATTCCTGTGGTGTCAACTACGCTTCAAATTTTGTGGAGCCTAGAATATGCGGCCGTGAATATATTTATATTTCACGCACGAACTTACATCAGTTTGACATCCGCCATTTGGTTTTTTGTTGTTATGTTTAGAACACTAGAGCTGTCACTATGAACAGTGACAATAAACGCTTTACATCGGTGCGCAGTTGTTGAGAAACAAATGAGCTCCGGTTCGTAATCGCCCTTATAATTGTTATAGCAGAACACAGAGGTCACTTGATGTCGCCGCGCTAGAAATGCAACTCTGGCAATTCTTGCCCGCTCTATTGCTTGAGCCGTACTTTTATGTTAACAATGCGAATATGCATACACTTTACCTTTCGACATGCGTTGAGATGAACCCCAGTAATGTTGACAGTCACCCTTCTGTTCTACCACCATGATTTCCACCAAAAGTTAGTCCTACAGACCGAGCCCGTATAAGTGTTATTGGCGCTTCAGGGGATCAGAATAAACACTTTTGACGAGTAAAAAATGACAATACCGCACAGCTGTGGCGTTATTTAACCTAAATGAAGTCTTTTTACTGTGCGCGCAAGAAGCGACGCACTTGCAGCACTTCCATGAAATGTATGCCTCCCGTCACCGACAGCCGCCGGTTGCACTTGCCGGCACTTCACTGGCTCTTATGCGAGACAACAGACCCGTCAATTCGTATGCTTACTGAGCCAATATTATATCATAATGTTTCTGATGCACTGAACTTGTTTTCGTCAAGCCGTTATGTAGTTGTTCCAAACGACAGAGCAACACCGGTGCGCTGGCCCGACTAGGCTGTGCGGTGCGCGAAAAACATCACAATCAATTGTATGGTTGTATCCATCGAATGAGCATATAAGCCTCATAAAGCCTAAACAGATATCGCCCTTTGGAAGGAGCGATAAACGGATATTAATCTTGGCAGTAACCGCCGATGAACTCTACCTGCTCCTCAGAGGAGTCACTGAGTTTTTTTTTTTTTTTTTTTTTGCGGCTGTAAATTGTAACAAAAACATAGCGCTGTTGCCATTATCGCAGTGGCAATCGTTACAGGCAGCAGTTGTTCGTGTTCATCTAATGTGTAAATTTTAATAGCAGGTGCAGATCCTGTCCATCTTGAGTAAGCGACAAACAGAACTGAAGTTAAACAGTGAGTTTGTGAGTTAACCACTTCTTTAACACCACATTGCCATCTGTCGGCGTGGCGTTGTGGTTAGTGTGCGAAGTTGAGGATCCGAAGGTGGCAGGTTTGCTTGTGCGCGGTCACTGCTTTTTTTACTGGTGATTTTTACATTTATTTTGTACAAACATTTTTATTATTTCTTTGGTGACAGCTCTTCACGGTGGTTCTGACACTGCTTCGTGCTCCAGCATTGCCGGCTGGAGCGCACCATCCACCATCCGCTCCACCATCCCCTGCATCATGCGCCACCATACACTATGTGACACCAACATTTCGAGAACCATAATCCACTAAAATGGTAGATAGAGGAAACCACCATTCTATTGGTGGAAGTTTTAAATGCGAAGCATTTTTTTAGTGAACTTCAGCAACTTTGATTGATTCTATCTATCTATCTATCTATCTATCTATCTATCTATCTATCTATCTATCTATCTATCTATTTATCTATTTATCTATTTATCTATCTATCTATCTATCTATCTATCTAGCCACTGACGACTTTTAGCTTTCCTGGCAGTTTCAACAATGGTATCGATACTAAACTTGGTATGACATAACATGACTGTATGATAAACATATTTTACTGGTCATAACATGAAAATCATGACATAAATGTCTTGAATGTCATGATTTACATTTCATGATTCTGCAGCTCTTGCGGTGGTTCCGGTCACATGGCATGTTCCCAAACTGGAATGGTAAGGCATGATTGCATGGCGAACAGAAGCGACAGACCTTAGCATGATAATCAAGAGATGCGTGTCATGTAAAAGCATGACTACATGCCATGCTCATGATGCGCTGGGGGCCGTTTCGCTCGCTTCATTTATACCAAATTTTGTATTATGGGCCATGAATTGATGACGAATGTATCAGACTGGTACAAACATGATAAACAAGATATGCGTGTCATGTAACAACATGACTACGTGCTACACTCATGATGCTCTCGTGGCCGTTTCGCTAGCTTCACATGTACGAAACTCAATATTACGTGACGCGAACGAACAACATAGGTAAATCACGCATACAAACATGATAATCACGACATGCATGTCATATAACAACATGACTACATGCTACGCTCATGATGTGCTCGCGGCTGTTTCGCTATCTTCACATGTACAAAACTTGGTATTACACAATGCGAACCGACGACAGAGGTAAAAAACACATCCAAAAACGTTAATCAAGACATGCGTGTCATGTAACAACATGAATACATGCAACACTGATAATGAGCTCACGGTTGTTCCGCTAGCTTCACATATGCCAAATTTGGTATTGCATGATGCCAATAAATGACAAAAGGATGTGACTGGTGCAAACATGATAATTATAAGGTGCGTGTCATATGAGAACATGACTACATGCCACAGTCAATGCGCCGATTCAATTCGACGTAACGTGGTGCGCGTGCTCACCGGCGTTCATTTCGTTGTGTAACGCCGGCGTTACCACGCCAGGTGCCAGCCCTGCCATATACCAACGCCGACTCAATTTCAAGGCCGAAAGGCTGCCGCAGTGACGTCAGAGGTTGGGGGCCAAGTTGCCCAACTGAGCATGCTCAGCAAGACTTTTTTTTCCACATCTTTTTTTCGGCCCAATCAAGCCGCAGCAGCTGCGAGAGCGGGAGCGGTGGTTCTCCTAAAGCGTGAACGAAACACAGGCTTTCCGCCGTGGTCGTGGCGTAACTGGGCCCCCAACCTCTGACGTCACTGCGGCAGCCTTTCGGCCTTGAAATTTAGTCAGTGTTGCATATACTCGCAGGTGCGCGCCGCGCTGCGTTCCTTTGATGCATGCGTGTTTCAGCGCGTCCAGCGTCTTTCCGACATGAAAATAGGGAGGCGCAGTGTTGTCTGAGTGACAGATCGGCGCGAAATAGATCGTGTCGCATTTCGCCCTGGTGTCCACCGGGCCCCGTCGACGGACGCTGGTCACGCCTGTCGTCAGACAATATAGTGCTCGCGTTTTGCTAACGTAGCGTCGCTGTGCCCAGCGTGCGCGCACGTCAACGGGGCCCTTATGATGCGCTCGCGGCTGTTTGCTAGCTCCACTTATACTAATTTTGGTATTACGTGAAGTGAATAGATGACGAAGGTAAGCGACACGTCCAAACATAAGAATCATCACAAGGAAGTCATGTACGGCATTATTTACCTCCACCTCGCAACGTTATGCTGATTTTGAAGTGCCATATCGAAATTTCTCATTCGTGCTTCGCATATCTTTGATTGCCACTGTACGTGGGATCTACCTTTTTTTCATTAGGGATATCAACATTTCTCATTCGTGCTTCGCGTATCGTCGATTCCTACTGTACGTTGTATCTACCAATTTTTTTATGGACATGACCCGTAGCCGGGACAGCTTCTTGCCCTCGTATGGTAGAGTACTATCATTGTTAAACACTTTCAAGGGCGAAGCTGTTTAAGCCGTGGGTCGTGCGTCCCCGATGTATGTAGTAATAGTTTTAGTCGTCACCGTCGTAGTAGTAGTAGTTGTAGTGCGTTGTTCTAGTACGTAGCCACCTCCATGCAGGACTTGAGGAGTGGCACGTGCGCACTTAATTGAATTGAGCGGGAAACCAACGTATGTTAATCGTGTCGAGGTACTGGGATCGTTACCCAGCACCTCCACCACAAAACTGTTATGGTTGAATTGAAGGATAGGTGGATTTATTTATAGGGTGAGGATGAAGTTCGGCCGTCGTGGTAAAGATGGAGTCCTCAGACCGCACCAGACAACGTCGTCCTTCTCTTCTACCTACCCGGCACATACTACCGCCCGGCTCATACCGTAGCAATATATAAAAATATAGCTGTTTCTGAATAAATAACCTACATATACAAGTATGGGTCACTTATTCTACAATAAAGTTTGCCTTCAATTTGATGCTTACTAAAAGAATTGACACCATATCCACGATGTGAATGATGGATATTGAAGCGAAGCTGGGTCCGCGTGGCGTTGCCGCGCCGCTTCGGCCTCTCTTTCTCGTACGCCGGGATTTTATCGGCGCCGCCACGCAGCTTCATGGCATGCTTCTGCCTTGCGCGCTCGCACATCACCGTTTAATCTTCAAGCGCGAGCCACCACCACCTTGTACGCACTCCGCACTGGAGCATTGGCCATCCGCTAACCTTCATAACGCGCGCTCGCGCCAATACGGCTTTTCTTTTAAAGTCCCTGAAAAAAAAATAGGTACCGCCATTCGTGTCAATGTAGAGGCTCCTGTCCCCTCGCATGCATCGAACATAGTCAACGACGCTAGTTTACGGGCGGTATATCTCCTGGCCGCAAAGATGGGCGTTTGCTCATCTTTTCTTTAGAGATCATTTGGGCACTGGGGTTCTAGGCGATCCACCGAAAGAGTGATTGAGAAGGAAAAATATGAAAAGTAACAATAAATACGACGATGTGACTTGTATATAAGCAAGTGGCATGCAGTGGCAAAAATATCACTGCAAGCACGCAATACTCAATGCGATAGCCCACGGTTTGCGTGAAGACGCGCTCAGCGGTGATGCTATCGATGGTGACGCCACTGCTGTTGTGTAAACTCGGTGGTGCTAAGAATCTGTAGCATGACGGACTAGCTTTTGAGAAGTTATCGCAAGCGCCATATTGTTTGTCCGCTTGTCTACAGATCCCACCGGCGTACCCTTTCAGCGCACCCGAGGCACCGCCGCATGATGAACACAGGGTGCAGCAGTGCCCGAGCTGTCGAAGCATCTGGCACATCCAGTGCGCCCACATGCTTTAGCATTCGTAGTTTCCTCGTGGATATTCTTGAGGTGCTGCTGTGGTTGCTGGGAGAGGATGTAAAAGCGAAAGCCTGCGGTTGGCGCTACATTGGTTTTTTTCAGGGACTTCTTTTTAATTTACTACACCTCACACCCAAGCGTAAGGCACTGCCGATGAACACGTGACCTCCAACTTCTTCGTGTGACGTCATTCCTATTTTCTCGCGCGATCGTACATTGAGGTTACGTCTTCGAGCGCAAACCACCACCGCCTTCGTGGGTATCATACTTTTTTGGGTATATCACGAATCATCAAATGGCCACGACTGTGCGTCGTGTGTCTGTCTGTTCAACGCACGGACGGGCGGACGCACAAACGAACGCATGGACGAACGCTGGGACGGATGCATGGATGCACGGACGGAAGGAATAACGCGAGGACGGACGGATGCATGGGAACGCTGGGACGGACGCATAGACGAACGCACGAAAAACGGATGGATAGACGCACAAATGAATGGACGCACAGACGGATGCTCGGAAGGACAGGCGCAAGGACGAACGAAGGGAAAAACGTACGGACGAATGGATGAAGGCAGGGACGGATGCACAGGTGGACGCACGGATGGACACACTAGAGGATGAACGGATGCACGTACAGACGGACGGATGCAAGAACGAACACGCGGACTGACGGACGCTTCGCCCACTCATCATCGTTCAATTCATGGATATGCTGTGAATTTATTATTTTTCATACTACAAGTCACATCCTCTAGTATCGTAGCATTTGCATTTTTCAGGCTATATAGATGCATTTGTTATATGTACAAGTACCGCCCTCTACGGATGGTTCAAGAACTAATGATAGGTGGCTACATACGACTACGGCTAGACGCCCAGCCCTCGCCTTAAGGACCGTCGCTCCTAAAAAATGACCGAATATCGATGGGGTGAATAATTGAGAGTGGAGCGAGGCTGCGTCCACACGTCGTTGCCCCGTCACTTCGGCCTCCCGGTCTCGTACGGCGTTATCTTGTCAGCACTGCCATGTAGCTTTACGCACGCTTCTTCCTCGCACGCTCGCACATCAGGGTTCCGTCTTCGAGTGCGAGCCGCCGCCTTGTGCATACGCCGCTCTTCAGCCTTGTCCAACAGCACGCCGCCTGAACTCGCGCATCCCAAACTGGCTTCTATTTTACTACACCGACCTCTAGCGCGCGGTGCCGCTGACAAAAACGCGATTGCCATTGTCTTCGTGTGACGTCATTCCTATTTTCTTCTGCGCTCGCACATCAGGATTCTGTCTTCGAGCGCTAGCCGCCACTGCCTTGCACATATAATACTTTCTTATTAGAAAATCGTGAATCATCCGCTGGCCGCGTCCGTTCATTGTATGTCTCTCTGACACGTGGATGGATGTACGGATGGATGGATCGATGGACAGATGGACGGACGCAAGGACAAACGCACGGATAAGCGCACGCACAAATGAACACATGGATGTATGCACGAGAGGAGAGACGGACGCATGAACGAATGCACAAAATCATGAATACACGGATTGACAGACGGTCGTAGAGATGAACGGATAGACGTACTGATGGATGGACGGATGCATGAACGAACGCAGGGATGGACGCGTTGACTGAGGGGCGGAAAGACGCACAGATAGACGCAAGGATGGACGCGCGAGAGGACGGACAGATGCATGGACGGATGCATGAATGGACGGACGCACAGATTAACGGATTATGCACAGACGCACAGATGGACGAACGCTTGGACTAACGCAGGGATGGACGCATGAACGGACGGATCGACACATGAAAGAACGCAGAGACGGACGCATGGATGGACGCACGGACGAACGAACGGGCAGATGGATGGACGCTTGAACAGATGCACGAATGGACGGACGCGCTAATGAACGCATAGACGCACGGACGGACGGTGGGACGCTTCGTCGAACTCATCATCATTCACTCCATGCATATGCTGTGAGTTTTAATATTTATCATACTACAACTAATGTCCTCTAGTATCGTACCATTTTCATTTCTCAGCGTATGTGCAATTCGTTATATTAGAAGTACCGCTCTCTACGACCAGTTCAATATCTACCGAGAGGTGGCAACATATGACTATGACGGGACGCTCAGCCCACGCCATAAGGCGCTTCTCAGCTAAAGACCAGGTCTTTAGGTAGTATCAGGGCTTTAGGACGCACTTTGAGGACTATCTGGTTGCCACGTCGAACTCGCTGTGCGTAAGCTGCTTCGTTTTAGCAAGGTTTAGTGAATGTTGGGCCACACTTCCATGTCGCTCCTCTAGTCTGCCTGTACCGCCTCTCCTTTAGTCCTTGGAATGTCTGCTGGATGGTGGTATTTTCATACTTTCATAGGATGAATATGTGATGAAAATTGCGAGACGGCGGTACAGCGAGTGTTCACTAAATGAACGAATGAATAGACAGACCCACGAACAGAGACACTGACAGATGCATTGACGCACAAACGGATGTACGGACACACGGACGCATGTAAGAACCTATGCACGGACGAACGGACGCATGGACGAATGCATGGACGGATGGACGCGTGGACGAACGGACGGTAGAAGTACAAACGGACGGATGCACGAGCGAATGCATGAACGGCCGCACAGATGAACGCGTGTATGGACGGATGCTTCGCCCCAGTCATCACCATGTACTCTACGAATATATCGTGGTTTTTCTGCACACAACGCAACTTGGTGCAAAGTTTATGCATTTCTCTGATTGTTAACTTTCCCTGGCATGATAACTGCAGATCCTCCCTAAAGACTCAGTGAAAATTCTTCGCATTAAAAGCAACAACTAAAGCATGGCCACTTACAGCTCAGTGAGATGCCTTACTTGCTTCATCAAACGCACCACGTGATAGTCAGCATGGAGTATATCATCAACACGACTCATGCAAAACAATTGTCACGCGATAAAGTAACGATAGTACGTCCTTGCGACGGCGGATTTCATGAGAGCCTGTCATCTTGTCAGTCTCATAAGGTGGCGTCATTGTGATGTTTCCGAAAAAGTTTGGTTCCACTGGGCAAAGGTAGGTATATCCCTAAGGCACTGCAAGGTCAAGTAAAAGGCAGAGCACTTTCAATGCGCTTTATTTTCGAGGCATGCAGTGGGAAACCACAATAGCAGCTGCAAGCATTGGAGATGGGGAAAGGAAAGGATGCAATATAGACTCAACAGAAGAAAATGAATAGTTTTTTTGCCTTTGAGTCAAGCATCGTATAACATTTTGGGCACTGATCCCACAAGAGCACCGTGCAGGCTGAAACAGGAAGCTGCAGCCTGTCTATATTTTAAAGAAAGATAGAAGTAGAGAAGATAGCTTGTACTGATATTAGTGAAGCTTCATTAGGCAATACTAGCATAGTGATACGATGAGAAAACAGTGCTTTTGATGAGCATCTTCAGTCACTGATGGGCATTGTCCAGACACGTTCAGGCCGCATTGTTGTCACAGTGAATCATTTTAAATGTAACTCTATTCGTGTGTACTGACATAATGAAACCCTTCACGTGTATTACCAGAGCATAACAATTATACATTCACAACGTCAAGTTTTAGCTATACAAAGCACAATTTCGTTTTGTGGCTAATATAAAGGCACCGATGACGTAGTGCTTAAAACATTAGCCTCGCGTGCAAGAGGTCTGTGGTTCGAATCCCGGTGCCGCGCAGTTCCCAACCGAATTAAAAAAAGTCCGCGTCGTGATAGAACTGCATTAAGAGGCCTGGGGAGCAGCCTCACCGATGACCACCGCCGCTAACGCACTCCCTCACCAGAGAAGGATTGGCCACACTGGTGCAGTATCTGGCCGCTGCCTCCCACATGCATACGTCGGTTAACTCTTGGCCCTCAGTCCCCAGTGGCTGCGAAGTTTCTGACCATGGCGGTGGTCAGATATTCAACGCAGCAGAGGTTGCTAAGAATCTTTGGATACGGACAAGGTGCCATTGGAACCTGAACTTGGCAACGTTTAACGGTAGAACCTTATCCAGAGAAGCAAGTGTAGCTGTACTATTCTGAAAGCTAGATGCCAATAAATGAGATGTAATAGGGCTCAGTGAGGTTAGAAGAACAGACGAGGCCTATAGAGTGCTAGAGAATGAGCACGTCCTTTGCTATCAGGGCTTGGCTGACGGATGAGAACTGGGAGTGCGGATCTTTATACACAGAAACATAGCTTGCAACATAGAGGAATATTATAGCAATAACGAAAAGGTGGTAGGTGTCGAAATTGAACTCAATAAGGTATACAAGATGAAGGTGGTACAGGCTTATGCGCCTATGTCTAGCCATGATGACACGTCAGTTGAAAGCTTCTATAAACACGTAGAATCGGCAATGAGTAAGGTAAAAACACAGTATACTATACTGATGGGAGACTGCATGGCAAAAGTAGGAAAAAAACAGGCTGGGAACCAGGCAATAAGAGAATATGGCATCGGCAGTAGAAATGCCAGAGGGGAGCTATTAGTAGAATTCGCAGAATACCATAATTTACGGATTTTGAATACCTTCTACTGAAAGCGAGGGAACCGTAAGAAGAAATAGAGGAGCCCAAATGGCGAAAATAAGAACAAAATAGCTTTTATAATTAGTGTACCCTCAGGCATCGTGCAGGACGTAGAAGTGCTGGGCAAGGTATGATGGAGTGACCATAAAATGGTAAGGTCCTGAATTCGCCTGGACTTCAAGAAGGAATGACAGAAACGGATACGCAAAAACCCATCATTGAGACAGCACTGAGAGGGAAAGTACAGAAATTCAAAGTCTCGCTTCAGAACACGTACTGTGCTCCTATCGAGGAAAACAGTCTTAGCGTTGATGCAATGAATGATAATCGGACGAGTATCATTACGGAGTGTGCGGTGGAAGTTGGAGGTACTGTAGTTAGACAGGACATTGGCAAGCTGTCCCAGAAAACGAAAAATCTCATTAAGGAGCGTCAGAGCATGAATGCCTCAAGTACAAGAGAAGAAATGCGGTTGGTAGAGCTTTAGAGGTTGATTAATAACCGTAACGCATTCAATGCCAGAAGGTGTGTTTAAAAAAAGTGGATAACGATTTAGAGCACTAGGTACTCTACTATGAGAGAGCATGAAGCCGTAAGAAGATATGTTTGGTTTAGAAAAAGTTTATTCTCTCATGGGACGCAACAAAGCTAAGGGACAAGCGTCTGTATAAGAGGCACCATTACAAACAAAAGACAAACCACAACATACATTAAACATTTAAACAAGTGTCCAAGTCCGTAGGATGTCCATCGTTCATAGTACTATTAACTATACATACACTACATAAATGCACTAATCACAATATGGACAATGTACATGATGATATATGTGCAGAATTTACAAGACTTGGTGAAGATGTTAGAAAATATGTACAACAGGTATCAATATTCATATAAGTTACATAACTTACAGCGTTAAAATGAAGTGCATGTATAGAAGAGCTCACACCAATATGGGACATACACAAACACATAAAATAGTAAACACATACTGATTACATGCACCAATCAGACATTAACAGGTGACCTGGCTATAGGAACCAGGCCAAGTGGAAGACTAATTGAACGCGTCTGTCAACTACGGACAGAAAGCGGCACGACCATTGTCGCAGAAATTCTTCCTCCCCAAGGAAGAACAATTCCTCCGACAGAAACGATAAGAGTTCACAGTAGAGGCGTTCCAGAATCGGAAAAAGAGCACGACGACGATGACCTGCCGCAACAGCTTCGCACCTATTAGGCCATAAACAAAAGGCTCCCGCAGCTATTAGAAGGCGTGCAAAGCGACTACGCGAGCAGCGACCAGATGTTACAAAGCGATTAACACCTAGGCCACGAAAACTAGCGTTAACTGACTTCCAAAACACCTTTGAGATGACACATTGCTTCAGCATATGCTGGTTAGACTCCTGTAACGGGCAGTTAGGACAAGTGGAAGATGGGACCATGCGCCACCTCTCCAATCTGTCCCGTGTTGGGAGTACTCCCCATCCAAGACGCCACATAAAGTCACGGAGGTGACCAGGCAAAAACGATGCCCTCATTGCGCTCCACGAGACATGTCTCAATCGTGCTAGACGGGCTGGAGGAACCAGAGGAAGCAGAAAAGCCGCCGTTGTATCTACAATGCGGCTTTCAAGAATGTCCACATCGGGACAAACCTGCTGCGCGTGTCGATAAAATGCTACTGCCGTTGAGTAAAATGCAGGCACGTTAAGTGTTTGCGGTGCAGAATTAAGCCGTGCATCAGGTAGTAAATAGCGTAGTTTGGTGCCTAAGAAATAACAGGCAAGATCACGCGCGGGGCACTGATCACCATGCAACAACCGAAGTAAGAATCGTAGGGCAAGCAGCCGGCAGCGAACAGAGACGGATGGGAATGCGAATCCACCGCAGTTTCTCGGTTGCCCAAGAGCTGCTCGGCAAACCAACTCTGTTCCACCCGACCAGAAGAAGGAGCCAATGAGGGATTGCAACGACCTGGTGATTCGTAATGGGGGCTGTAAGACGTGAGATATGTACCATGCACGGCCGCAAAACGCCGTCTGTGCTAGATACCTTCTTTCGAGCATCGGTAAATCATACTCTTGTGCTTTCCGGACGTGTCGTTTTACATCTTCGACTACTGAATTCCACAAGGAGCCTAATATGCCGTAGGAAGTATAATCAAGCCCCAGAATACGAATAGAGTCACTTTTCTGAAGACCGAAAAAGGAACTTAGACATGTGTCTGGGGAACCAATAAATAAATATCGACATTTGGAAAAATTGAAAGCGGCACCTGAAATCATGCCATACGTCGTAAAATGTCGAAGGCTACGGGATAAACTGTCCTCATTCTTCAAATACAACGTGATGTCATCAGCAAATGCTGTCACTTTCACGCTACCACTAACTGGAAGAGGAAGGCCTCTAACGTAAGGGTCAGCGATTAGCGATTGAAGGAATGGTTCGAGGCTGAGTACAAAAAGTGCAGGGGATAAAGGACACCCCTGGCGAACACCACGGGTAACCGGAAATGGCGCACTCTCTAAACCATCAAGAAACAACGTGCTGCGTATATTTCGGTATGCGTTTCTGAGAAGCTCAACGAAGTTTTGTGAGAAGCCAAATGCTGCCATTACGCTAAATATAAAGCTATGTTCGAGGCGATCGAATGCCTTTTCTTGGTCAAGGGAAACCAAGAGTCCCTGAGCTGATCTTGTTAACGTGTACGCAACTATATCGCGCGTAACAAAGGAAAGACTGTGGATTTCTCTTCCAGGAATAGTGCACGCCTGATGATGACCTATTAAAGAGGGCATCAAGCTTCTCAAACGCCGAGTGATAATTGCCACGAAAGTTTTATAATCAACGTTGAGGAGCGTTATTGGTCGCCACTCCTCTAGGCGAACTGACGATGGGTCATGTTTAGGTATTAAAACAATTCGACCATTGCGAAAGATATCAGGAAAAGCAAAGTTCTCGAAACAGTGGCAAGTAACAGAGGTGAAAAGAGCACCAATGTCGTCCCAAAACGTTAAATAAAACTCAACAGGCAACCCATCGGGCCCGGGGGCCGAGCCACGCTTCATGGAAGACAGTGCCTCTTTCACTTCGTCAGCTGACGGACTTGTGCACAGTTGTTCAGCGACTTCAGATGAAATTTGAGGTAGCCTACTTAACATTGAGGCTGTCTCGGTGGTACCGCGATGTGATGACATTGTCGTAGGAGCCATGTTGGCAAAGTGAGCTAGAAAAATTGATTGATCACGTGTTGGCGGCAACGCAGTGTGTAAGAATCTGGCCGCCGGAGTTCCTAGTTGACTCGACGGGTTGAGAAGCGAGCTTTTCGCAAAGCGTAGAACCTCAGGGTGAGCACATGGATTACGTCTGCAACGCCAAGCAGCCGCCGTCAATGACGAAGCTGCAATGAGTCGTTGAAAACGACCCCTTAACTCTCGCTGCCATGCGCGCATCAAGGGAGTTAGTCGATCAACCCGAAGAGCAATACGCAGCTTTGTGGCAGTGTCCGCTAGTTCTTCGGACGTACGGCGTCTGAGGGCCCGCCCTGCTACTGAGCAGTGTAAACGCCACTGTGTCTTGAGCGCGTCCCACACCTCCGGACCGCATCCCAAGAGAGAGGCCCGCAAGCTTCTAGATAAACTGGAGCGTGTAGGCGCGTCGTGCAGAATGCGGATGTCAAGACGCCAAGGTTTCACTGATGATGAAAAGGGAAAGTGAGCCTCGAGCGTCAGTGGCCGGTGGTCTGATATATAAACAGGCGATGATGGTAATGTTACTACATCAGAGTGCGATACGTAAGAAGCTAGCGCGCTCGGCACATAGAAACGATCCAAACGACTAGACGACGTGCTACGCCGCCAAGTCCAGGCATACTGTGGTCCATGCACTAGTCTGTACGTATCTATCAAAGAGAAATGTTGCACTAGGCGACGCAGCTCTCGCCCGTTCCAATCAGAGCGACCCCATCCTAGACCTTGCACGTCAGCTCGCGTGTCTAATACACAATTAAAGTCTCCAGTGAGTATTACATGACGACCATCTAGAAAATACACGTCCAGGTCACGGAAAAAATCGTTAGACATCGCTGCTTGAGCTGGCCCATAAATACACAAAACACGCAGCTTGAAGGATGATAGGACGCAGTCTAAAGCCAATACCCATCCGAACACGTCATAGAAAACATGATGATTTCGCAGAAGAGCGCGGTTAAAAATAATAATTCCAACTCCAGAGAAGCGAGATGTCGCGAAGGAAAAATAACAGTCTAAATTAAATGCGCGTTTGAATGCACGAACGTGGCCAATGGTGAAAAAATTTGTTTCTTGTAAACACAGAATATCACAATGTTCTGCGCGGGCTATGTTGATAACCTCGGCTTACTTTACTGGGTTACGGAACCCTTGAACATTTAAAGAAAGAATTTTCAGGGTGTCAGCCATATTGAAAAAAGATGGGTGACTGACCTGGTCGTGTTTTTCAATTCGGTATACCCCGGGGATTTGTCCGGGGGAACTGGAGTACGTACACTACACAGCACAATTCGACCCTCTAGAAGAGGGTCGAGGTTTCTTTGGTTGGTGGAATTCGGAGCGGCTGTCGTGGGTGCCGTCCGAGCTGGTGCCAGACTTGTGAGCACGCTTGACCTCTCGTGGAGCTTGCATTTCCACGTCACAACTGTCTGGGCTAGAAGGGAGTCCGATGCTACTGTCGACTTCGAGGCTGAAGCTGCTGTCTGACGAATCAGATGGTGGTAGGGCTGCAGCGTTAACGTTGTCGCCGCCTCCAACGACCTTGATCACGGATTGCTTGTCGAGACGCGTCAGTAAAGAACTCCCATGGCATCTTGCTACTTGTTCAAGGGAGTCACGAGCCTGGCTTTCGGAATGATCCAAAGGGCTTTGCTCATTCGGTTTTAATTCTGTTCCAGGCGAGACACCAGCGCCCGTAGATATCGCAACGTCAGCTTCTTCTGGGCAATCAGCTGCTAGGTTTAACGATGATTCCGGTGCCTCGGTGCCTACCAGCGCTTCTTTCTCGGCTTGCGCCGACGTCGAACATGGCACGACATGTTAGTCTGGGACAGACGCGAGGTCAATCGCGGTGGCTGTTTCTATTGCTGAGATTTGCAGACGTGGCGCGCTCGGGTTTGCCAAGCTGCACACTTCCTCATCGTTTAATGGAGCTCTCAGAATCGGATTCCGGCGTTCTTCTAATACAGCTCCGGGTTCTCGTTCATCTGTTGCCGTTGGTGACACGGACGGTAGGGCAGGAAAGGTCCCCGCAGTAGCATCAGAATATGAACGACGCACAGGGCAGACGGTGGTAGGGTGGTTATCTCCACAACGTCGGCAGGGGCGGTCGCAACCTTCGCTTTCGTGTCCATGCACACCACAGCGACCACAGAATGGTGCTGTGCACTGTGCTCGATAATGACCACTAGAGCCACACCGACGACAAACACGTTGCAGACCGCGGTAGTCGAAGGTGACTGGATGACCAGAAACGCGAAGATAGTTGGGGACGCGATTTGTGGGACTCATTTCCATCCGGACATAGCGTGTGCCTGTGAGAACTCCGCGTCTTGCGTTCATGACGCCAGCGGTCAAAGTCAATACCTTGCCGTATAGGGACAAAGCCTGGACGAGTACCTCGTTGGAGACGAAGGCTGGTAAAAACAGGCAGGCGACGTTAGTTACCTGCGGGCCGACGGGAACGACAGGGATACGCTCGCCACCGATGGTCAGGTAGCCAGCGTCGACGATGAGAGTCATGGAAGCCATGCTCTTGACAGTTACTTGGAAGTTCATGCCTCCCATGTGCTGAACGCAGTGTACCTCTGAGAGGCCAACTATTGAGGCCGTCGCGTCGACGACGGTCTCCGGACTAGTCCCCGCAGGGACGGCAACGTCGAAGGCCTGCGCCTTCGAAGGCGTCCACGACGTCGATGGCGCCATGGCTAGATGAGGAGGACGTCCCTGACGTGGAACACGCAGGGACGTCAACAGGATCACTTCCTCTTCGTCTTCCTCCTTATCCATGGAGAGAACAGAACACTTTCTGCAAAACGGAGGAAGCGTCAAATCGGTGAAAACTTAGGATAGGCAGAAACCGGATGTATGCCCCAAGGTACAAAGAACGCAATGTAACCATCGATATGAATAGGATAGGAAAATTAGCGGAGGAGTTTTAGAAAGGTCTGTACAGTAACCAGCACAACGACGACTTTTATATCAGAAGTACCTGTAACTTAGATGAAACCCCACCAGTAATGATAGAAGAAGTCAGAAAAGCCTTGGAGAGCATGCAAAGAGGCAAAGCTGCTAGTGAGGAGCAGATCACATCAGATCTGCTGAAAGATAAGGACAGAATCTGTTAGAAAAACTAGCGACCCTGTTTTCGAGGTGTCTCCTGACGAGAAGAGTACCATAATCTTGGAAGAATGCTAACAGCATTCCAATACATAAGAAAGGACATGACACGGACTTTAAGAATTGCAGGCCTATGAGCTTGCTCTCGTAATATACAAGATATATAAAAAGGTAATATCAAACAGAATTAGGACAGCCTTAGAATTCAATCAACCGAACGAACGAGCAGGATTTCGAACAGGCTATTGAACAATCTACCACATTCATACTACCAATCAGGTATTCGAGAAATGCTGAGAGTATAGCCAACCACTATACATAGCCTTCATAAATTACGAGAAGGTGTTTGATTCAGCAGAGATATCAGCAGTTGTGCAGACACTGCGGAATCAGGGCGTGGGCGAAGAATATACAAACATCCTGAAAGAAATGTACAGAGGATAAACTGATACCATAGTTCTTCATAAACAAAGCCACAGAATACCAGTAGACAATCTTACAGGAATTTTTCAGATACCTACAATGAGAACATTTAGGCATAAGAGCTAATGTAGAGTATTTAGATAATCTTCGCTTCACCGATAACATTGCATTGCTGAGTAACTCAGGGGACGAATTGCAAATCATGGTTTCGGAGTTAGCTACGAGAGCAGAAAGGAGGACCTTAAAATACTCTGCAGAAAACGAAAGTAATGTACAACAACCTCGGAAGAGAGCAGTCCTTCGAGAGAGGTAATAGTGCACTTGAAGTTGTAAAAGACTATGTATACTTAGGACAGGTAATAACCGCGAAGCCGAACCACTAGAATGAAGTAACTAGAAGAATAAAAATTGGGTGGAGCACATTTCGCAAGCACTCTCAAATCATGACAGGCAGATTGCCACTATCCCTCAAAATAAAGGTTTCTAACAGCTGCATTTTGCCAGTACTTATCTATGGAGGAGAAGCCTGCAGACTTACAAACAACGTTCAGCCTAAATTGAGGACGACGCAGCGGGCAATGGAAAGGAAAATGGTAGGTATAACAGTAAGAGAAAAGAAGAGAGCAGAGTGGATTGAAGAACAAACCGGCATTAAGAATATCATAGTTTAAATCAAGCACAGTAAACGGACATGGGCCGGGCATATAACACGTAGACAGGATAACCGCTGATCAATAAGGATAACTAACTGCATTCCTAGCGAAGGCAAGCTGGTTAGGGAGAGACAGAAGTTTAGCTGGGCAGATGAGATTAAGAAGTTTGCGGCTATAAATTGGCAGCAGTAAGCAAAGTATCGAGTTGACTGGTGGAACATGGGAGAGGCCTTTGTCCTGTAGTGGACGTAGTCAGGCTTATGATGATGATGATAAAAATTTGGATTTCGCTGCCCGCCTAATTGATTATACTTATTGTTTCAAGTTCCCAGACTATTGTACGATTATAAGATACACTTCAGTTGGTGGCTCCTGTGTCTTGGATACCCTCGTATTCTTGAAAATGATCCTAAACTGAAGAACGCGAGTTCATAGATTCGAGTGCACTATATAATGAATTGCCCTATATAAAGTTTGCCGCTGTGACTGACAATCACACCCTGACCCTCGAGCTGAGCACATTTCTCGTGGTACGCTACAATGGCGGGTTTCTTTATCTATAATGAAGTTAGTTGCCATGAAAACGAACGTCTCCACTTCATATTTCTACTTCTCCAGGACAACAAGAAGAGAGCATGACAATGAACATTGACGCGAGCATAATTCACCTAGCCTCATGAGCTCTTGTTTATTCCCCGAGAAATCGCCTGTGCATTAAAAGTGTTTGCCATCTAAAGTGCTAAATTATTCAATCAATAATCAAAGTACCTGGCTACAACATGTATTGCATCCTCACGTCGTTCCTGCAAAGTGAATTGTTAACGTTTCAGGCGGGAAGTTCCTCTGTCCTGCAGTCACTGTAATAGCATAGAGGTCAATTTAGCGAAAGCCTGTAGCTCATTAGGTGTTATTGTTGCCTTCACAGTTTAAGAATCGCCTACGCTCACACTATATCATCACTCGGAGACTAGAGACTCAGCAAGGTTTACACTTTGAGCTCACGAACTTAGATAACCCTTAGAGAAGTAACAATAATGACATATTAACACGCCATATCGTAGCTGACCAGCTTTGCTAACGTGCGTAGTTTCACAGGGCGAACAGCTCTGTTACAACAAAAGCAATCATCAGAAAATCACAAAGTGAGTCAATTCGTGTCGTATATGTGAGCCGCCACTTGTGTCCGACACTGCTTTCGGAGACAATGAGAAAAAAAGTACAGGATTCAAAATAATGTGACAACAGGCCCTCCAAGTGGCAGTTGACAGCTTTATCACTGGACCACGCCAGTGACGTAATTTCTTTAGCAAACATACGCAATACCAGCGTCATCTCGGGCAACGAAAAATGATAATACAGCTTGGTAGAGGAGAAAAATTATAACCATGTTTCAAGGAATAGGAAATATGTTACGAATGATTGATTTCAGTCCCCTCACAATATTAAAAGCTCAGTCATTACTCTTTATTATTGTCAGCAAAGCACTCATAATGACTCAGATGTCTGTAGCGGATTCAATGTAGAATGATTCATAATGTCAAAATCAAAAGGTCCCTACATAGCAAAATACAATTACTTCTGTCGTAGTGAGTACTTTGCAATACTGCTTCAAGTTGCTACCCCAAGAGAGTCTGTAAGCCGCTTTTTTAGCTTGACCTTATCTTTGAAAGTATCTAGTGAAGAAACATATTTTAATGATAACCAAGTAAAATGGAAAGCCCTCACACATTTAGTTTTATTTATTAATAGCCGTAGCATTATATACCAAGTAGTCAAGTGGCTTGGTATTAGTGTATGTTCTCAATTTCGATTTTTCAGGAAATGTCTTTCTAGAAAAATAGAAAACATAATGCCTCCCCCATTTCGAGTTTCAGGAAAGCCTTTTTTTGCGCATAAAGCACGTCATGCTTATCAGTGGCTTTCCTTTTTGAAGAAAGTCCGCTGTTTTTACAGTAAATCAAAATAGCATTACGTCGGTTATTCTGCAAGTACTCTTGCCTAAGAAGCTAAATTGTTGATTGTATTTTACCATTGCACAAGTATTATATACCTTTATTTAGACTATAAAAGCATGGCAATACTTTACGGAAAAACGCAGAGTGAGTGTGTAATGATTCAGTAAATCAACGCTTTTTTATATCTGTGCTTGGAGGATGTTGTTAACAATTTAGTGTACTTGGTATTATACTATGGGAGAGCATAAAGCCGTCCCTTGTGCAGGCTTACACGCTGCTATCGCGAAATACCGGAAGCATTATCATCATGTACGAAGTGAACTGTGTCCATGGACGTGACCCTGCAGAGCCTAGAAACAAACAGTTTTGCCGCAAAAACGTGACAAAGCATACACCCAACCGAAACATGTGTGCCACGCGAGACCACACAAAACCTTCTAAGCATATGTGCCGACGCCCCAGAACTCACAGGAACACTAGCGTTGTAGACGATGCTAGCACGTGATCTTTATCGCACTATCAGAACAAGGCATGCCTTCTTCGTTGGCTAACAAGAAGTGCTGGCAATATCATTTTATGTTTGCCAACTTGTTCCCGGTAACTTTCTTTAGGATCATAGTCGATGCAGATAAACCGAAAAGCGCACCTAGCTAGCACTTGGTGGCACGACATCTGGCTCTGAAACGAATGTGAATCGCGCTGGTGAGCAGAAGTAAATCAGGAAGCAGCCGCTCAAAGGTGCCCTTCATCGGTAGACAACCAAGCCTACCACGTGAGCGCACCTCTACGCGCTAGTGCAGAGTCAGCATTGTGGGGCTGGTGCCGGAGGGCGCAGTGCCATTCGCCATGGCAACCATTTGCTCAAGGAATTTTGTCCGGCTTGATGATACCGTCTGCACTTCACTATAATATTTTCATCTCCACTCACTGGAAAAGCCACGCTTCCTTCCGTGGAAGCGCTTGTATTGTCAGGCATAGTTCTCTTCTTGAGAGTCTACTTCCACAGATTTTATTTTTCTAATTTATGCATTGGGATCTTGCAGAATTTCTTACCTTATATTGGCATGCCTATAGAAAACTTGGGCACCATGCTCTCTGCAAGAGCAATAATTCTTGTCTTTTCTCATTGTGAAGAATACTCCACTGTTGATGATTTCAAAGCTCTCAGTTCTGCTCAACGCCCTAATAATTAAGTTTTGTTCTTCATTCAGAACTTAGAACTGCCCAGGAAGAGAGTATTCGATATTTATATTGTAGTTCTTGGAGGTAACTTTTTTGGTATTATAGTTACCTTTGTTGTCCACAAAAGGGGAAAGCTTACAACTTTTATTCAAGCAAAACTAGGCACTACAGGATGGCAGCGAGCACTAATGCTACATGTGAATTTTTAAAGGAGCAATAAGAACTAGAAAATGTGATTCGTGCTGAACACCAGAAGGAAAAATAAAAAGCCGCGGTCACGGAATAGTGGTCGTTAAAAACTCATTAGGGTCTCTTGTAAACACTTCTCTCTAAAATGAGAACAAAGACTCCTCTTTCACTTTCAGCAAATAAACCTTGAAAAGCAACTGCGATATAGAAGGGCAGCCACATGGCTGGTGTCTGAAAAAAGAAAAGCAAAAAGTGCATGAAACCAAACACCACTCAGTGGAAGTCTTCAATACGTGTCTTCTCTTCGGTATGTAATGAAATTGGTTACCACGAAGGACACACTCACTTGAAAGAAAAGAATAATTAATTCATAAACGCGAAAAATCATGTATCAAACAATGTGCAGCGCAAAATAATAAAGTAGAATAAAGATGATACGATGTACTGGAAGGTATTAACGTTAAGCGTTTCGGCTCTTTGATCTTACACAAGTCATAAAACAAGAGGCGAGAACTGTATGCACTGCTACACGGTGCGAAGGAACGCAGAATGGTGGAAGTGGTGTGAGAAAGAGAGATAAAGAATAGCGTGAACCTATAAGCAACAGTTACAGCCAACAAAGCGACCTGTTCTCTGGCCCCATTGTAGACGAAAGAAGCGCCTTTCACCACCTAATTACCTAGCGCGATTATTTTCCTTTTTGTTCTTGCATCCACCTGATATCTGCACTCACTAATAACTTATTTAGAATATACTGAGCTTAAGAGCTCTGTATCTCCTCCATCGGAGAAGAGTGGTCCAAAAGGTGGTCGTGAAAACTAGCGGCCCTGCAGTCAGTTTTTGCACTACTCTCGACACTTAGTTTACTTCGGCGGCGTTCCACGGCGGCTTTCTCGTTATACTACAGCGAAACCGAAACATTTGTCGTGCTTCCAGTCGACATTCTTGCGTTGCATATGCGCACTGCTTATTTGGATGCGCACAAGGTCGCCTGCATACGTTGACCCAGATACGTTGCTCATTGCAGGTTGGCTACGAATCGTTGTATCACCTACAGTGAAGCTGTCCGCGTTGCGTATAATTTTGGAGGACGGAAGGCTCTAGGAGAATGTTAATCTTCAGTGTAGTTTCTATGATGACTGCTACCATTTTAACTACAGCCGTCTCGCCTAGACGAAAAAATACCAAAACAACTGTGAAAGCCCCAACGAGTTCACTGACATGATAAAAAATTCTGAGGAAAAACAGAACTCATGTTTTTACTAGGTAAAAAAAAAAGACGTTTACGAAAAAACGTTACCATGCCTTATACTTTTCACCAGAGAACTCATTGCAATGATCATCAATTGAGAGCCGAGTGCGAATATTTACACCAAATTCTCTTGCTTTCTAGCGTTTTCCACCTTTCCAGAAATGTCTTGATTGGATTTCTCGCAAGAAAAAGGACATTCCCATCACTATGTAAGGTATCACTATTCTAGGCAACACGTTCTGAGCATGAGCAATATTACTCAAAAGATGCAGTGGCCACCACTCCATTTCTTCAAGCACAACCCAAAAAAGCACCAATTAGAGGTTTTCGTCAAATCCCTCTAAACAGCTTTCTCAAATGCATAGCATTGATGGCGTCGTAGTGGTGCCAAGCTTTGGCTGCGCCTCAGAGACCATCTATGGTAGCGAGCCGTTAATAGTCATCCGGCCAGGCATGACGTGACCCGAAAGGATTTACCACCTCTGACCACGCGTCGGAAACGTTTTGCGAGCCCGAGGATTCCGAAAGGTCCTAAATAGCCGGAGGTGGTAAGGGAGTAACCTGGAATCCGGAACTCAACGACGCCAAGCTGTTAGGTTTTTGCGTCAATCATATTATTGAACGCGTGAGCTCCACGGCAAAGTCGGGTGAGGCACCCACCTTACCAAGATTCACGTACGCGGAGTATGCGGTACTAGCAGCACTCACGGTAGCGAGATGCACGGCCAAGGAAGCCAGGACGTCACTCCTTTGAGGCTCATACGTTGTACGAGTTCAGGGTGATGACGTGTCACAAGGAGAAGACTGAACAGCGTTCCGGGAAACAGAGTGCTGTACGCTGTTTTGCCGACACCGCGATGTGGCTGTCCTTCGGCCAGCAAGGAGGCGGGCACGCCGTCCTCGAAGAATGGTAGCATAGTGGCCTCCAGCCGTAGCAGGGTCGTGGTGTTTATTGTCAATTTTCAAGGAAGTGTGGGTGGCATTCCTTAGACGGACGGATCTTCGGCGTCGACGACTCACTGAGGAACACGTAGACTGTCTTCAGTGAGGTTCAGTACCCGGACTGCGCCATTGTAAGGAGGCAGACGGAAACAGCACCCGATCCTGGGCCAGCTGTTGTATTCTCGGTCTTCCTCTTCCTCCAGTGCGCGCTAGCTGCCCACACGCCACATTATAGATCGATGCCGCTTTTCGTTCTCACAATATATATATATATATATATATATATATATATATATATATATATATATATATATATACCAAGAAATGTAGAACGGGCAAAACAAAACTTTTTTATTTTTTCCTGGTGAAGGCCCGTCCTCGGCTAAAACGTAGGAAAAATAAAAGTTTTCGTTTTGCCCGTCCACCACTTCTTGGTATTTTTCCACTGGATCTAAGGACACCTTCTTTTTCATATATATATATATATATATATATATATATATATATATATATATATATATATATATATATATATATATATATATTCTAAAAGAACAATACAAAGAGACATCGCCTGTGGTTCAGGCCAGCCGCGTCACTTATCTGTTCTTCGTCATTAATTTTATCCCTTATTCTGTCTAGCCGGCGACTCATACACACTGCCCCTGTTAAACCTCGAGCCCTTGCGTTGCTCTTTGTCATTACACTCAGCCTCAACCGCGAGCCTGGTGGCTGCTGACAACGTCTCCGATGTGTAGCGTTGGCTGTGCTGCAGTGGCTGAGCTCGGCCATGCTCGTACTTCGCCTTGTCCGTTTCAGCAGTGGTGCCTTCTGGAGGACGACTCTGGCTGTGTCGGGATGGTCGATGCAGACCTTGTCCATGATACGCTCGACGTTGGTTACTTGGACAAGATGGCCCCAGCAACGTATACTGACTCAAGCGAAGTCACCGCATTGGCTGCATCTTGTCGGTCTTGTTATACCGTCACAGTTGTATCATCATCATCATCATCATCATCATCATCATAAGCCTGACTACGTCCACTGCAGGACAAAGGCCTCTCCCATGTTCCGCCAGTTAACCTGGTCCTGTGCTTGCTGCTGCCAATTTATACCCGCAAACTTCTTAATCTCATCTGCCCACCTAACCTCCTGTCTCCCCCTAACCCGCTTCCCTTCTCTGGGAATCCAGTTAGTTAGCCTTAATGACTAGCGGTTATCCTGTCTACGCGCTACATGCCCGGCCCATGTCCATTTCCTCTTTTTTATTTCAACTATGATATCCTTAACCACCGTTTGTCCCCTAATCCACTCTGCTCTCTTCTTGTCTTTTAAGGTTACACCTACCATTTTTCTTTCCGTTGCTCGCTGCGTCGTCCTCAATTTAAGCGGAACCCTCTTAGTAAGTCTCAAGGTTTCTGCTCCGTAGCTAAGTACCGGCAAGATAGAGCTGTTATATACCTTCATCTTGAGGGATAGTGGCAATCTACTTGTCATAATTTGAGAGTGCTTGCCGAATGTGCTCCACCCCATTCTTATTCTTCTAGTTACTTCAATATCGTGGTTCGGCACTGCGGTCATTACCTGCCCTGAGTAGACATAGTCTTTTACAACTTCAAGTGCATTATTACATATCTCGAAGCGCTGCTCTTTTCCGAAGTTGTTGTACATTACTTCGTTTTCTGCAGATTCATATTAAGACCCACCTTTCTGCTCTCCTTGTCTAACTCCGTAATCATGAGTTGTAATTCGTCCCCGGAGTTACTAAGCAATGCAATGTAATCGGCGAAGCGCAGGTTACTAAGGTACTCTCCATTCACTCTTATCCCTAACTGTTCCCATTCTAGGCTTCTGAAAACCTTCTGTAAGCACGCGGTAAATAGCATTGGGGAGATTGTGTCCCCCTGCCTTACACCCTTCTTGATTGGTATTCTGTTGCTTCCTTTATGAAGCACTATGGTAGCAGTTGATCCCCTGTAGATTTCTTCCAGAATGTTTATATATACTTCATCTACGCCCTGATTCCGCAGTGTCTGTATGACGGCTGATATTTCTACTGAATCAAACGCCTTCTCGTAATCTATGAAGGCTATGTATAGTGGTTGGTTATACTCTGAGCATTTCTCTATTACCTAATTGATAGTATGAATGTGGTCAATTTTTGAGTAACCTGTTTGAAATCCTGCTTGTTCCTTTGGTTGATTGAATTCTATTGTTTTCTTTATTCTGTTAGCAATTACTTTTGTAAATAGCTTGTATACTACAGAGAGCAAGCTGATCGGCCTGTAATTCTTCAAGTCCTTGTCATCTCCTTTCTTATGTATTAAGATGATGTTAGCGTTCTTCCAAGACTCCGGTACTCTTCCCGTCAGCAGATACTTCGTAAACAGGGTGGATAGTTTTTCTAACACAATCTGTCCTCCATCTTTCAGCAGATCTGATGATACCTGATCCTCACCAGCAGCTTTGCCTCTTTGAATGCTCTCCAAAGCTTTTCTGACTTCTTCTATCATTACTTGTGGGGTGTCATCTGGGTTACTGCTAGTTCCTATAGTATTATGGTCGTGGTTGTCTCGGCTACTGTAGAGATCTCTGTAAAACTCCTCCGCTAGTTTAACTATCTTATCCATATTGGTAGTTATTTTGCCTTCTTTGTCCCTTAGTGCATACATCCGACAGCGATAACGTAGTGGAAGCGGTGATGGCGTAGTGGTTAGAGCATCCGCCTCGCATTCAAGAGTTCCTTGGCTCAAATCCCGGTGCCGCGCAGTTCCCAACCGAAATAAAAAAAAATCCGCGTGTTGATGGGACTGCATTAAGAGGCCTGGGGTGTGGCCTCACCGGTAACCACCGCCAGGAACGCACTCCCTCACCAGAGAAGGATTGGCTACGCTTGTGCAATATCTGGCCACTACCTCCTACATGCATATGTCAAATAAGTCACGGCCCTCAGTCCCCAGCGGCTAAGAAGCAACTGACCACGGTGGCGGTCAGATCTGCAATGCAGCAGAGGGTGCTAAGAATCTCTGGATCCGAACAGGCCGCCATTGGAACCTGAACCTGGCAACGTTTAACGCTAGAACCCTATCTAGTGAACGAACTCTAGCTGTACTATACGAGGAGCTAGAGGGTGTTAAATGGAATATAATTGGGCTCAGTGAGGTTAGGAGGACAGATGAGGCCTATACGGTGCTACAGAATGGGCACGTTCTTTGCTATCGGGGCTTGGCTGACAGAAGAGAACTGGGAGTGGGGTTCCTAATTCACAGAAACATAGCTGGCAACATAGAGGAATACTATAGCATTAATGAAAGGGTGGTAGGTATCGTAATTAAACTGAATAAGAGATACAAGATGAAGGTGGTACAGGCATACGCGCCTACATCCAGCCATGATGACGCTTCAGTTGAAAGCTTCTATGAAGACGTAGAATCGGCTATGAGTAAGGTAAAAACACAATATACTATAGTGATGGGCAACTTTATGCAAAGGTAGGGAAGAAGCAGGCTGGAAACCAGGCAGTAGAATATTATGGCATCGGTGCTAGAAACGCCAGAGGATAGCTACTAGTAGAATTCACAGAACGCAATAATTTACGGATTTTGAATACCTTCTACCGAAAGCGAAAAAACCGCAAGTGGACATAGAGGAGCCCTAAGGACGAAAATAAGAACGAAATAGACTTTATGATGAGTGCACACCCAGGAATCGTGCAGGATGTGGAAGTGGTTGGCAAGGTACGATGCAGTGACCATAGAATGGTACGGTCTCGAATTCGCCTAGACTTGAGTAAGGAACGACCGAAACTGATACGCAAGAAGCCAATGAATGAGCTAGCACTGAGAGGGAAAGTACAGGAATTCAGAGTGTCGCTGCAGAACAGGTACTCGGCTCTTAGGGAGGAAACCAACCTTAGCGTAGATACAATGAATGATAATCTGACGAGTTTCATTACGGAGTGTGCAGTGGAAGTTGGAAGCATGGTAGTTAGACAGGACACTGGCAAGCTTTCCCAGGAAACGAAGAACCTAATTAAGAAGCGTCAAATCACGAAAGTGTCAAGTAAAACAGACAAAATAGAACTGGCAGAGCTTTCGAAGTTGATTAACAGACGTAAAGTATGCGATGTAAGAAGGTATAACATGGAGAGAATTGAACAGGCCCTGAAAAACGGAGGAAGCGCAGTTGTATGGACAGCGCTTAAAGTCGGGCCTACTGTGCTGGCCCCTGCTGCACTGAGCGGCAATGTCTGTGCTGGCTGCGGTGTGTCAAGAAATGTCGCGGTGTCTGCTTCAATGCTCGTTGGGTGCATGTTCATTGGTGATTGAGTACAAGAGAGGAAACCTCAACTTCCGGTGGTTTGTCTCTGATGTCCATAGCCATGTTGGTTATTTTAGCCTCCATTACCATCACACCGTTGAGTGGGATAGGAACGTCTTTGCCACCGTATTTTGGAGCCCGTCTGCGAAATTCTGGAGCCGTCAAATGCGGAGGTAAGGCTGTGGCTACCTTGTGGCGGATAGCATTGTTCTCAGGTGGGACGGTATTTGGCAAGTGGTAAACATCTGCACACTCGGCCCATGACTGCGGTGAGGGTCTGGCTGATTGCGAGGGAGCTGAAACCGCCTCACTGTAGGCCGACGCGTCCAAGCAATCATGCAATGGCCAGCTTAGAGGCAGGTTCACCAGCTGCTGTCACTAGCACGTGGTTTAAGTCTGGGTGATGTCCAGTTTGGAAGACGGTCGTAAAGCGATGATTGGGTGCTCAGCCGTGAAAGCCAGCTCACTGCCTTTATAATGTTCTGACGTTGGGTGCTTCGCAGAGCTTGCTGTGAAGGTGCTACCAGATACAGGTAGATCATCACCACCGCGCTCCTTAGAAACTCGGTATCCAAGATTGCGTACGTTGTTACGGGGAGCAGCTGAACCGACAACACGACGCCCTTCACGATCTCTGTAATCGAGATCTGAGAGAGTGGTAGAGACCCAGCTGTCCCGCAGTGGTTTTGTGTTTAAAGCTCCCATGAGGAGTGCACAGAGGGTTGGTATCGAAGGGGCTGTCGGCACATGATGACCGGAAAACAGTAGTGAAAGGGGTACGCCATTGTGACCAAGACTGATGTTGCACACTTTAACAATTGTGCCAGGCCTTCGCAGCATCGCGAAGGTGGTCGATAGTCACCAGCAATTTTCGATGTTCTGGCCAGACTAGGAGGGTGTCGAGCGTGTTCACAGTCTTAATCCACCTGCAGACGTCATTCCGAATGTCGCGAAATACTGGTGGATCGAATGCAGGTTGTCGTGGTGAAATCCAGAAAATAGCGATGCCACACACCAAAGCTGGTGTGAAAGTGCCGCGACGGTATAGTCGAGCTTGCTGTGGCTCTCGGGTGAGGTTGCTGCATGGTGTTGGGAGGCGGCTGCGGCGATCGCCTTATCGATGACGGGCAGCCCCGTAAGGCTGCAGGGAACAGCGCAGAGCTCGACGCTGCCAAGTCGTTGACCGCGACGGAGAGTCCCGCGATGGTTCGGAAAAGCTCGGTGGGGCTTCCATGCAAACCACATGCGGAGCCAAGGGATACGTCAGAAGATACGGAGTGCTCCTGCATCGGCGTACTAAGACAAGCCGAGAGTGCTTGGGTTGCACCCCGGAGCGGGTGAGGTGCGGATGGAGTACTGAGTGGGACGTTATTTTGCCGTGAACGGCATTCGCGGTCAACGACATGCCACGCACTGTTTTGGCGGAACCGAGGCAAGTTTGACTTTGAGCCATCAAGAAGGCCTGGACGCCGTCCTCGAGTGGTGGCATAGCTGCTCCCGGCTGCAGTATGGTTGTCGGCTACATGATCGTGGAACCGTGAGCGGCATTCGCGAGAAGAGAAGCTCGCATTAGCGATGACCCAAGGGAGACGCGTTTGCGGTTCATATTTCGCATACCGCACCTTTGTAAAAAAACAAGAAAAAGACACAACGCCTTTGCTGCGGGCCTTATTGCCACCAGTGACGCATATAACCACTGCCTAGTTCAACCTCGAGTCCTTGCGTTGCAGGTTGTCGTTATATATATATATATATATATATATATATATATATATATATATATATATATATATATATATATATATATATATATATATATATATATATATATATATAAGAAAAAGAAGTGTGTATGTATGGGCTTGTTTTTTGCGTTTCGACACAATAATAATAAAATGTAAAAGACAATAATGCCAAGGAAAGTCTAGGGGAAGTTATTAGGCTGAATTGTAAGGTAAAAGGGAAGAAAGAAAAGTGGGTGAAAAGATAACTTGCCGCAGGCAGGAACCAAATCTGCGACTTTCGAATAACGCGTTCGATACTGTACCACTGAGCTACCTCGTCGGCTATCCTCCCAGCCACTTTATTGGATATATATATATGTGATTTTAAACGTGGGAGCGTCAGTTAGCGCCATCTGTAGCCATGGTGGCGAGTGTGGCACACTCTTCATGAGCCTGTGTGGCGTCACGTAGCGTGTGAACTTATTACGAGCTGGCAGCTGACCAATAGTCTCTCGTATACAACCTAAGGCACCAAGTCTGCCAGAACAGGACCCTCTTTAATAAATAAAGGAAAGAAGTGTATACATAAGGGCTTCTTTTTCTGTGTTTTAAAAATATTAATGAATGTAACAGACAAATATGTCAAGGAAAGTATTTGGGAAGTTATTGGACCGACTTTTAAGGTAAATATTAAGAAAGAAATGTGGGTGAAAAGATAACGTGACGCCACACAGGCTCATGAAGAGTGGGCCAAACTCATTGCCGTGGCCACAGGTTGCGCTGACTGACACTTCCACGTTTAAATTCACATATAAACCCAATAAAGTGGCTAGGAGGATAGCCGCTCTGGTAGCTCAGTGATGGAGCATCGAACGCATTGTTTGAAGGACGCAGGTTCGGTTTCTGCCCACGGCAACTTATCTTTTTTCTCTTCACATTTACCTTACAACTAAGTGTATATATATATATATATATATATATATATATATATATATATATATATATATATATATATATATATATATATATATATATATATATATATGTATATATATATATATATATATATATATATATATGTATATATATATATATATATATATATATATATATATATATATATATTAATATATATATATATATATATATATATATATATATATATATATATATATATATATATATATATATATATATATATATATATATATATATATGTATATATACATATATATATATATATATATATATATATATATATATATATATATATATATATATATATATATATATATATATATATATATATATATATATATATATATATATGACTTCTTCTCAACCAGCTTATAGGAGCTTGAGAATTGAGAAGAAAAGTGTATACAAAGGACATAAATAGATACACAAATTATAAAAGGAAAGGTTTTGTGAATTGGGGTCATCTCTGAAGTCGCCGTTCTTGCAACTCGGTGCAAAGGAAGTCGGCTTACTCTACTGTAGAAAATTCTGCTTTTTAGCTATAGATAAGAAACGCGTTTTCCTACAAGAAAATTTACAGTCTCACAAGCAGTCCAAAAGACAGAAAAACGAGAAAAAAGAAAGGCAGCGAAGTTAACCAGATGCTAGTGTCCGGTATACTACCCTACACTGGCAGCGGTGTGTGAGCGGTGGCAGCGGTGCGCGAACAATACGCATCAGACTAATTCTGCTTCTAGCAGTGGTGGCCGATTATTAAAGGACCGGTCGAGAAGATTCTACAGATTGGCCACGAACAGTGACACATGTTCGGTGCCTGATACCTGCTGATCTTCCATCACGTGGTGCTGCATCACAAGGGCTGATTAGGAAGGCGTCACCGGCTTTAACTGCTATAAAAGGCTGCCAGCTCCGCGGCCTTGCACCGTTTGGCAGCGGTGCTCAAGCAATAGGCATCATAATAATTATTTTGCTTCTTGCAGGTGAGCTTTACCTCTGGTTTTCCCTGCATATGTTATAAGTCTCTGCGCGCTGCTGCCAAGCTCTGTTACACGGCATCTATTGAATCATATTTTTAATTTTCTTAGTTTTGTATTCTTATTTTTTTCGCAACAATGACAAAAGATTTTGTGAAGGCTCTGTATGATTTCAAACGTCAAGTGAGACTTGAAATGTGCTCTGTCAAAGAAAGTGTCAAGTTTTGTTGTGATACTTGTGATGAAACCAAGGCGATTAACACAGACCTGTGAAGCTTTGAGGCAGGAACTTAGCGTCGTGCTACAAAATAACGAAGCTTTCAAGAAAGAAAATAAGCAGCTATTGCAACGAATTGATGAGCTTAAACAGTATAGCTGTTTGAATAATTTCGAGCTTAAGGGGATCAATCTGTCGACAATGCTGTTGACATCATAAAAGAACTTGGTGAAGTCATTGACGAACCACTGTGTGCTGTTGATATTGACACATGCCACAGGATACCAACACGAGTGACGAGCGAGAGCAACATTGTCGTTCGTTTCGTGTGACGCGATAAGCGACAGGCAGTTTTTGCGAAAGCTAGTAAACATCGTATCACAATTTACATGCTGGGACTTCCTGGATCTGATCTGGCCTACGTTAACGAGCATTTAACTCGTGCTATTAAGCAACTACTGGGAGCCACAATTGCCCGCAAGAAAGACATGTCTTGGAAAATCGTATGGACGAATGGAGGCAAGATTTTCGCCAGAAGGAATGAATAGTCGATTGCCATCAGAATTGCCAATGAGGGTGATTTGTGCTAAATATCTCAATAGCTGCATCATTTTTCGCTGAACAATCATGGCAATGTTCGAAATACCAACCTGTTCTCTGTGCAACCCTGAGTCTTTCAACGCTAAAATCCAAAACCCACACCAGGAACTATCTCTTATCTACTTTAATGTAAGAAGCATGAAAAACAAAGGCGATCAACTCGAACATTTTCTTACGTCCTTAACAAAAGAATTTGATATATTGGTTTCTTATAAGATTTGGCTGCTCACACATAACGACCGCCTTTATTTCAATTACTATGCATATAACGGTCCCCTACGTCCTAGCGAAAGAGGTGGAGGCCTTGCTACCCACGCTCTGTACTTGAGGACTGCTCAATAATGATTCCCGGTGTTGAATGTTTGACTGCGTCACTGTCTAATGTAACTGTAGCAGCAGTTTATAGACCACCGACTGGAAATAAGAGACAGTTACTAAATTTTCTTGAAACATTGCTTGAAAAAAATTCTGCCACTGTTCAATTTCTGCTCTTGGCTGACGTTAACATAAGTCTATTGCACGCTGATCCGAGCACTGATGATCCGAACACAGTGGTATTTCATGTTTAGCATGTTACAATCACATTACTTTACTAACTAGAATTACTGTTCACACCGCCACCCTTTTAGGTGCCTGTGTTACACGCATTCAACCAAGTAGTATTGAAAGTGGATTGTTGAGTTCGGACATTAGTGAACATATTCCAGTGTTTTGCTTTATAAAAACAGTGCGAGATCGTAAAGTTACAGTTGATAGTTAACACGAGAAATAAATGAAGATAATTTAAACGAATTTCAATTCATCGTTCAGAATATAAATTGTAATAGCATATGCAATATTGGTGACGTCAATTTGGCGTGCTAAAAATTTACTTCTAAGTTCTCAAACGCCTATAACAAAGTTTTCGCGCTAGTTAAAAAAAGAATATACAAAAAATTATAAATCCTTGGATAAACGAAGACTTACTAAAAAAAATCGCACTAAAAACAAGATGTACCATTCCTTCATTCGGAACCGGGAACCCAGTCTTTTAAAAGAGTATAAAAAGTACCGCAAATAACTGAATAAAGAATTAGACCAAGCAAAACAAATTATTTTATTGAGTGATTCACGAGAATTCAAAACGACAGTAGGAAAGTATGGAAAGAAATAACTAATCTAACAAAAGTGAAAGATAATAATGTGCTGAACAAGATTGGTACGCCAAATGGAATGTTGTCCGGTTTTGGTTTAACCTGTGCTTTCAATGAGCTCTTTGTCAATGTTGGTAATGAGCTCAGTAATCCACCTAAACTTGACAGTGAATTCAACAACGCTGCTAGTTCTTCATCAAAGTCTTTGTTTTTCTCACCCGCATGCACTCAGGAAAGTGATTTTTATCAACCAGTTAAAAAATTCTGTATCTTCAGGTTATGAAAATATAAGATCAGTTTCGATTAGGTATGT
The DNA here is from genome assembly GCF_043290135.1 of Rhipicephalus microplus. Classification (NCBI taxonomy): domain Eukaryota; kingdom Metazoa; phylum Arthropoda; class Arachnida; order Ixodida; family Ixodidae; genus Rhipicephalus; species Rhipicephalus microplus. Next base: position 153,283,748 of record NC_134701.1, read on the forward strand.
TGCGCCTTTCATATCTGACGTATTGGCTTATCTTGATAGCCTAATGTTTACCACAGGTGTGTTTCCTAATGACCTAAAAATTACCAGGGTCTGTCTAATATAGAAACGTGGTAACAAAATAGACATGTAAAACTACCGACAAATTTGTTTGTTACCAGTATTTTCAAAATAATTTGAAGGAGCCATAAATTGCCGGCTCGAAATATTTTTTTAACTAAGCACAGCATAATATCTGTTTCCTAGTACTGTTTTCTAAAAAAAGTTCACAAAGCAAGCGCTGCTTGTGAATAAAGATAAAATAATTGACAACATAGAACACAAGCTTCACACTTTTGGTCTGTTCTTAGATTTTCGAAAGGCATTTGACTGCATACAACACAAAATCTTCTTACAGAAGTTTAATTACTATAATGTGCGTTGTATTACACTCAACTTTCTGCAAGATTACTTATATCATGAAATGCAGTACGTACGGATTAACGACATTAAATTTAACTAACTAACGGTCACTTGCGGAGCACGTGAAGGCTCAATAGTAGGACAACGATTGTTTTTAATATATATATCAATGATAAAACCAAACTACCAGGTTCTCATGACATGATCATGTATGCTGATAATACAAATATGGTTTTATAGTGAAATATCTTGTACAAGCCGAGGCTATGTTGAAAGGGTATTATTTAGGTAACCTGCAACGATGGCTCAAATCCAACATGTTTTCTATATATTAATGAAAACAGCTATATTATTTTTAAACCGATTAATACTGTATATTTCTTTAAGGTCAACATCCAGTTTGGACACGTAAAAATACATGAAGTTGAATCTATATTATTTCTTGGTGTCTGGTTCCACAAGAACCTTTCCTGGAACACGCATGTCTCAAAAAAAGCGTCTGAAATAAGCAAAAGTGTTGGCTGTCTCTACAAGATGACTAGTCTTGCACCCGCATGGTTGAGACTGCAGATCTGTTATGGGCTTGTATATTCTAAATTAGCCTACTGTATTCTTATCTGGGGAACAACTACGACTACTAACTTTCAGAGACTACAAGTACTTCAAAAAAGAGCGTTGCGGTGCACTCATGATTACTGCGGCAGTCCCCAGGATTTTCCCACTCCGTCATTGCTTCGTCACTATGCTTTGCTTGAAGTATATCAAGTCTATTGTTTCGTATGTTGCAGCATATAAAGTCAATCATTTACACACTGAAAGCAATACTTTGCCTAATGATACATACCATCTTCAAAAAGAAAGAAAAGTGGCTGTAAATAAAATGTCTACAAATGTTAATTTTGGTGTTTTATTGAATGCATTTAAAAAGGAAATGAATAAATATTTAGTCCACTGTGGTCTCTGTTAGGTATAACATTTTTGCTGTTATATGAGTAGTTACAGTTCATTTTGTTGTACTTGCAAGTGTAGCTGATTTATCTATTTGTTATGTCATGTATGTAGTGATATTGTTTTGTTAACTGTCACCAGACTGCACAATGAAGCCGAGGCCTCTGTCAGGATCGCCAGCCTTTAGCCCCGGCTTCCTCCTTTGTATGAAAAAAAAATAAACTTAACACTGGGGTTGTGGAATAGGGGGTTTAAAGAGAAAGAGGCAGTTAAAAAAAATTGGCCCCGTATCTGCATCATAATCTGCAAATGTCGTCGAAAGACGATAGTCTTGCGTGTAGATAGAGTGAACAGAACATTTATTTGAAGTTCTGCGCAAGAAAATTGGTGAATGGTATTCTGGAGGCACTGCGTTAGAGCGGAGGTGAACGAGCGCATCAAGTCACGTCACACGTGAGACATGAGCGCCATGTGGCAGTTTTCTTAGAAAACGTAGGGCGTGGCTCTGCGACGGGTGTGCGCGTTGGCTCAGAGGTGATAAGGTGTAGAACGCAAAGCGACGGGTGGGTGCCACCACCATCTCGTCTTAGCAGGAGAGCATTGGAAACACTCGCCTTTTCGTGCAAGCGTTGCATGGTCAGCGCAGCGCGATAAGCGCTACGGTCCCTAAAATTACTTATGTACGCCTTTTCTACTAAAAGACAAACATGCAGAATATATACGTGTTGTTAAGGTGGCCCAGACATGCGCAATATTTGCTTTTTAATTCACGATTGCACAAGTACGAACGCTAAACCTTGAGCAACATTGGTAGGCGCTGCGGATAGAGTCGGCTGTTTCAAGTACCCGTTGTCGTTAAAAGTGGACAAACAGGCAAATGTACCAACAGACAGACCATAAGTTTTGCGTCGAAGGTCCCCAAGAAAGACTATCGTCTTTAAAATATATAACAGAAAAACACGGGCACACATGCACTTACAAAATCAGTCCACTCAGAGGCTTTCCGACAGGCCAGTATTTTGCAAGAAGCCCAGTTGGGCTTGCACTGCCTTCTTCTGTGATGATGGGTCATGGCGATGGCGCAGTACACTTTTTTCTGACAGCAGCTGGTCGTTTAACCTGTTTAGCATATTATAAAGATATTGTCTTTCTAGGTTATATTCCGGGCAGTCACACAGGACATGTCGAATTTTCTTTTCAACACTGCAGTGTGCACAGGCAGCGGTGTCATCCATTCTTATGCGTAACGCGTACGCACGGGTAAATGCGAATCCAAACCATAGTCTGCACAGAGCAGTAGCGTCACCTCGTCGAAGTTTTGTTGGAAGCTGTAAACTTAACGTTGGATCAAGGGTTCATAATCTTGCATGCGTAAAAAGAAGCTCATTCCGAATTGATGTAGCGTTGGTGAGCAAGCTTGTAGAGCCCCCTAGCAGCGTCCGTCCCAGAGAGAGGTATTGACTGGTGATTGTCTTCTTTATGGGCTGAAAGGGCAGTTTGATCCGTTCGTTCATTGCCGATAATTCCACAGTGGCTTGGCAACCACTAAAATATAACGTGCTTTCAAAAGGGACGCTTGAACAAAGCGCCCCGTTTGCGGTGACCGCTTACACATCGCCGCTGCCGATCGTCACACGCGCCAGCCGCGGGAACAAAATCTGTCTACAGGGCCACTAGCTTTCGCGACCGCAACGCGACCCGCCTCTCTAGCGGGGCTTTAAACGAAGTTTATTCTAGTAACGTTGCCCACTACTGTGGTGTCCGCACTGGTGGTGAATACCCAGGCGGGAAGCACAAACCCCATTTCGAGCAAACTGTTATTCTCTGCGCTTTCATTGTAGTGTGTCACGCTCCTTGCTATCATTCTCCTAGCATCACCTAGCTAAAACTTTTATATTACCTTGTAACCACAAGCAAATAGTATCAGCTCCTGTTACCAACCTTCTGGGCCATCACTAACATTTACAACCTTTTTATCATCCGCGTTAGAGACGCCTAGATGATGAATGGTTACTACTTTTTACGCCCCATTATTAACTTTTTGCATTGTACCTTACGAACCTAATGAACAAGCCTAAGAGTTTATTCTTACAAACGTCCAAACAAAAATATTTGGCAGCATGGGGCTTCATTACTTTCCATTGAGGCAATATATGTAAGCTTCGTAGTCCCATTTTGTGTCTTCTTTATTTGTCTATGTTGGGGCAGTATTATGCAAAATGGAAGTAAATTGTGCTTGTACGAAAAACTTGATTGAAAGTCATACGATACGTTACCACATGCCTTTCGCTGAAGAGATTTCGCTGTCTAATAAGAAACGCACATCCTAAGTGATTTATCCTAAGGCATGGCCACCCACCACCACCAGCTGCGCTTCTCCAAGGTACGGCTATAAATATTCTTATATAACTCTACTTGTTATGCACGTGCGGTAATTTCATAGGACATTATACCAGTGTTTGTTCATCGGCTGTCCGAACTCCAGACTTAGCTCCGCATCTCTTCCTCAGCCGGCTGCGTCTCCAGGTATTTTAGGACTTATATACAACCACTACGGCGTTTGTAACTCCGTTTGGTCAAACGCCCTCGACGAAGTGAAACAAAAAATGGCAGCATATCCACGGAGTGAATGACGGATAGTGGGGCGAAGCATCCGTCCGTTCATTCGTTCTTGCTTCCGTCCATCAGTGCGTGCGTCTGTGTGGCCGCCCGTGTGTCCATCCGCCCGTCCGTGTGTACGGCTGTTCGTGCCTCCGCACGTTCACCTGTTCGTCCGTCCCTGTTTTCGTCCATGCATCCGCTCCTGCGTCCGTCCATGCGTCGATCCGTCCATGCAGCCATCCATGCGTCCGTCCATGCATCTGTCTGTGTGTCCGTTCGTCCACCTATTCAACACTCCAAGTACCACCATCTCGAATTTTTCATCGTATATTCCTCATGTAGAAGCACCGCCATCCAGCGGACATTCCAAGGGCTGAACGAGAGGAGGCATACGCATACTTTATAAAGGCTTGCGTTTCGTGTCTACTTCCTACCTTTAACCACCTCGAGTTCATGGTATATACTAGTTCACTGCATTCATGGCACTGCGGCCCAACGCTCGCTAACCCTTTATAAAACATAGGAGGTTATGCCCAGCGAGCATAACGTAGCAACTCTTTCTTGTCTTCTGTGCGTTGCTGAACAATAAAAAATTCGCAGCATGCGCGTTAAATAAAAGCGGAATTCTCCTGCCTCTCATTCTCCCTTAGCAGCCATTGGCTTGTACATTGTGCACTACCTTGTATTGTTCAACAACGCACAGAAAAAATCTCTCACCGGCACCACCTTGAAGGTCAAAATGTTATACTTGTTACACACTCCTACAACGGCTACGAGGGACGAATGGGTGCCGCTATGAAGAGCTTCGCCCCTGCAAATTCAAAACTCACGGGATTTTGCCTTCCCGCTTCTTGAGCAGAGGTACATTGCGCATACTGTGTTCTGCGGTCGCATCAAATCAAATCACAAAGGGAGAATTTTATTACAATATAATATACAAATGCGTACCGAAACATTTCGACCTTCAGCCTAAGAGACTGGCAAAGGGTCCATCCAGTACAGAATAATTTTAACAAAAAGTAGAATAATAGCAGTCTTTTAGAAAAAATTAACAATTGTGAAAACATCATGCTTGAGTGATCAAGTGATATAAAAAAGAAGAAAAAGAATGGTCACTTGATACAGCAAACACACATAAGAACAATTATAAGAAGGCTTTAAATCTCAAGAAAATGTCTGTTTAGCAACAAAGCATCGTTTGCAGGAGATGTCAAAACTTCTAGCGCATTTTTTTTCCAGAGGCAAATTGTTCCAAAGCTTAGCATCAGAAAATTGTATCAGTTTTCACCATATACATTTTAACACAAAGGAAGGTTAAGATTACCAATGCTAGTGTGTCGCTTATTTAGCGACGGAAACTTAAAAATGGTGCGGGAAATAGGCGTGTTTCTGTTTATTATTTTGTTTATTAAACAAAAAATTTTGTAGCTGCGTAAGTCTTTAAATAGCAGTAAACGCGGTCTCTGAAATGGAGTACTGGAAGGATAACGCAACTGGGACAAAGTAATCAGACGCAAAGCTCGTTTTTGTAATCGGATTAGGGGAGTAAGGTATGACGTGTACGTTTGGCTCCACGATTCACAACAACAGCTGAGGTGGCAATGAAATAGGCTGAAATATAATGTCCGCATCAAACTCAAGTCAAAGTACTGAAGTGCTCGTATCGTAGTGCAGGAACTGAAAGGCAACTTTTTGCAAACAGTGTTGATTCGCTCTCTCCAGTTAAAGTTATCTTCAAGTGTAATACCTATATATTTAAATTGGTACCATTCTCACGTGGAGCAGCCGTTCTTATGCATTGTGATATTATTGCAGTCTGCTTTGTGTTCCTTTTTTTAGTCCAGTGGCACTGAGTAGCTTTCTCGTGCCGCGTAAGGACAGCAGCGTTCCTAGGGAGGCTTTTCTTTCCCTTCGGTGTCAATACGCTGCCGGCTACTGGCCGTGCCCTTCCTGTTGCGCATCGCACAAGGAGAGGGATACCCCGCGCACACTGTGGCATAATATTTTCTAGGCACTCACCTTCAGTATTTAATGCCTAATGTGCATCTTAGTCGGGATCGAAAATCAGTAACACTTCCTTCGTTTTATGCAAGAGCTGTCACATTTTTTTGCCTTATCCAGTCGACTTGCCCTGGGGTACATGTGTTGAACAATCCAATCGTTGACACAACAACGGCTTTGTTGCTCGCGATAGCTCCTCCGGCACGCCACACCCACTCTAGTCATGTGTCTTGGAGCACTATGACGGCACCATTTCTACCTGGCCACCTCCGGGATTTCTTGTGGCGGCTGGGGTGAGGCGTTCTTCCTACCCTTGACGACCTCGAGAGGTGAAGAATGGTCCAGTCAGCAACATATCTGAAGTGCTGCCTACGGGAAACACATCAGCATGTTTTAAGACAATGCGTCGTTGCTCGTGTTTTCTGGAGTGCCGTGCATGCTGGATTTCGTGGCCTTGGAGTAAACCACTTTGTTTTTTTCCGGACGTTCTTCTCGAGGCCATTTCACCTGCCTTCTCATTGTTGCTGGTGCCTAATACCTTTGGTGCAATCGCTGTGAGGCGCTTGCAGCAGGTCGTTGCTATCGCACTCTCTTTCCGATTTCGGAGCAGCTGTACAAAGAAATACTATCTCTTTTGTCGGAGACACTCTTTTGTCTGGGTGAGGAGGAGTTCGCTTGAAACTAGTCCTGCCCTTTTGAGTTCACCTTCGAGAGACGTGTAAAGCTTCTTTTCAGGCCTGCCTGGTTTTGGTAGGTTAATGCTTGTTCAGTACTCGCACAAATATCTTGTAAATACTAGGTAAATACCGAAGATTTAGAACTCTACATTTTATTTGTGTGTTTTTGTTTACCATGTATTGTACATACGTAAACACATCTTTTTGTAACAGCTGTTGTGTATCCTTGTGCGCTGTGTTCCGTGTGCATATGTAAAAATATCTTTTTGTAAAAATTTTTTGGTGTGCCTGTAGATTTAGTGTTCTGTCGCGATGTTATATTGGATTGTAATTGATGTTTACTTGTTCATGAGAATACATTTCGCTAAACACACCCAATGATATATCGCAATGATTCTAAGCGTTATATATATGACTGATCGTAAGGTAAAATTATTGCGGCGACCAAAACTTTTTTAGCAAGTCACTGTAGCTGCATTAGTGACCATTACTAACAGTGTTTGTAACGATGAGGACAGTAACACTTACTAGCCTCCCCGTTACTACCTTCACTTACTAACCAGTTAGAATACATACGTGACAAGTAGTTAGTAAGCTGAAATTAGTAAGTACTAGACCCTTTTTTTAGAGTGTAGAAAAAAACCCTGGAAGTGACAAGATGTTCGGAATAGACAAGCTTCATTGCTTCAAGCCTCGCGTGGCTTAGTGCATGCTGCAGAATTTTTTTCACTATTTATTTGGTTGATAGAGAAAACGTTCTGTTTTTAAACATTCGGGTAAAACGTATAACTGAACGACAACGTATTTTAGAGGATTTGCACTACAGCCATGCAGAAATTTAGAATAGATTGATAAATTAATTTCGTTTCAGCCGAAAACACTGTAAACTCTCAGACGAAAAGTGCACTCATCAGCCTAAACGTTTCTTGTATGCCTTGAGAGGCACGAAATATATTATAAGATCAACCAGCCGTGACAATTACGGTGCGATATTTCAAAAGGATACAACTGGGATATGAAGGGGCCCACTGTAATATTTCTCTCCTCGAAGGAAATGCTGCAGCCACGCTGTGCGTAATATCTACCACTAACCCGCCACTTCTGACAGTGTCTCAGTACCTTAGGTTATATGATACCCGAGCTTTTATGTCTGTACGTGTCGTAAGAGCGATTCTTTGTTAACCGGTGTGGTTGCTCTAATCTGATTCAATTTTACCAGTAATTATTCAGTAAATTCTCCCACGTGTAAAATGTGATAACAGGGTGGGAACATTCCTTCACGTCATGTTACCACCCTCACCCTAAACCATCAAGGATTCCTTAGCGTTAGCACCTGGTGAAATTCGTTTTCTTAAAGGAGCGCACCGTAATTCGCCCCTAGACAACCGAAAGTGTCATGTTCTATTCTATCACAATAATATTACAATAACAACAATAATGTTATTCAGCGATATTATTAGTATTATTATTATTAATATTAAAAAGCATTGAGGTTTAACATCTCAAAAAAACCTACATAAGATTATGAAAGACGCTTTGTGGAGGGCTACGTAAATTTCAACCCCTTGCTGGTTCTTTGACATGCATCTAAATTTAGGCCCACAGGTCTCGCGAATTTTCGCCTCCATCTAAAATCCGCATGCCACCTCAGCGATTCGATACCATGATCTTCGTGCCCATCGTCTAGCCCCATAACCACTAGATCATCGTTGCGGGTGATTACAAGAAATAACAATGAAAAATAACAACATGTATCTATATAAGATGTACTGGTTCAAAATTAGGCTGTTAGAGGATATATATCTTTGTTGGTTCGTCAGCTCATTTAGAATAAGGGACAATTATATCTTGAGGATAATCGATTGATTGATTGATATGCAGTGTTTAATGTCTCAAAACCACCATATTAATATGAGAGACGCCATAGTGGATGGCTCCGGAAATTTCGACCACCTGCGGTTATTTAACGTGTATTCAAATCATTGCACATGGGCCTGCAACATTTCCGGCTCCATCGAAAATGCAGCCGCCGCAGCTGGGATTCGATCCCGCGACCTGCAGGTTCGCAGCAGAGTACCTTTCCAACAAGACAACCGTGGCGGCGTGGCGGGGTTCTTAAGGACAATCGATTATTAATTTTGCAAATGGTCTTGTAAGCGCAAGCTTTTTTTTCTCCTGAACCGGTAAGATGGTTGAGGGGTTTTACGAAATCAGGTGATCCATACTGCAAGGACTCTGCTATCCGCTACAGCAGCTCGATGGTGCACGGTCAGAGATTTCGAAGACGGTTCATAGGGAAGCGAAGTTCAGAACATGTTCAAAGTAATAATTGAGTGATTTATGAAAACTTCTAGTCTACATGGTGATAGCTACATGCATTCTTCCTGACGGACAAAAAAAAATTATAACCAGTGTACTCAAGCAAAAGCAGCTTTTATAAAACTAAATACGTACAGATTGCGTCATTCTAGCAAATTCAAAGCCTAGAACGAAATCCTACGCAGGCTGAAGTGATGCACTCTACTCTAATAAACAACTGTACTACAGAACATTCCTAAATGTGGGTAGTAAGAGTAAATAACTTTATTCAGAGTCCGGCGAGTAGGTGGGCTGGGTAAATGGCCCCGCTTAGGTTACGGCCAGGAGTCTTTGAATTCTGGCGGCTTCCTCGGCCCGCTGAACGGCCCACGTGTGTGTAGTAAAAATTATTTTCCGACATCAATACAATTTGATCAGAACATATATGTGTGTATATGAAAAAAGTCTAGAAATTTAGAGTACTTGATACTGTAGTATCATAGCATAAAGCCGTCCCAATGCGTAATATTACGTCCATCACATTCGGATATTTAGAAGGCCTCTTTAGAGAAAGCGTTCAACAATTTAGAGTACTCGATAATCTACCATGAGAGAGCTGAAAGTGGTCCCTTCGGCCTCACACACATGGGTTTAGAAAGAAGTATTGACCAATTCAGAGTTCTTGTTTCTCTAATGTATAAAAAAATAAATAACTATTTCAAGTACTTCGTACTAAACTATGGAAGAGCACTGAGCCGTCCCACAAAAACAATGAAAACTAGTCTTCAACGGGGACATAAGCCAGGTGTGTTTAGAAAAAGTGGGTAACGATTTGGAGTACCAGGTACTCAACTATGAGAGAGCGTAAAGCCGTCCCGTATATACTATGTTACTCTTTGGCTGTATCATGTATGTTTAGAAAAACGTGTTTCACGATTTTGAGTACTTGGTACTCAACTATAGGAGAGCGGTAAGCCGCCCCTAAACAGGAATCCGGTTTAGAAAAAGTTTATTCTCTCCTGGGACGCAACAAAGCTAAGGCACAAGCGTCTGTATAACAGGAATCCGCAACAAGAAAGGAAGCTTAACATATTACGTGCAGCTTACTGGAAGAGCCGGTTGCTTTCTTGTGAGACAGATGCGTATGAGTGGCGCTGGTATTTACTTCAACACTCGAAATCCTCGAGGAACTTCAGCGTGGATTTCGACAGCCGGCTCTGTCAAGTTGTTTGCTTTTGTTCAAATAGTATAATTTTTAATTCCTGTATGCGCAGTGATTACATTGGCAGTGATGGTCATTGACCACTGATAAGCGATTGCCGTAGATGTAAGGAGCGAAACTTGCGTGCGACGAAAACGGCGGTGTCGCACTACAGTTCTGTAACTCTGTAATGGCGCTCTGACTTGCTCAATGACCGGCTAGCATAAAAGACGTGTTCAGCATTGTCGTGGCGTTGAACGAACAACGCTCCGAGACCAACTCCACTAGCATCGGTGAGCATTCCGTGGGAGCAGAGGGATTGAAGAGTCCCGAAAGTGAGGACGAATTCCAGTTTCCTCACAGTTCAGCGTCCAGTGGAAATGCCTACCTTTTTGCAGCAAGTCAGTCAGCGGATGGGCTGTTTCGGCAAAATTAGGCACGAAGCAGAGTGTGCTTACGCCCAGAAAGCTTCGCAGCTCAGTGAGAAACTGCGGCTTTTTGAACTAGCTGACAGTGTCAACTTTTTAACGGTCTGGCTTAACGCCAGATTTCTCCCCAGAGTGTCCCAAAACCAATGTTTACCATTTCCCGAAACGACATTTTAGGGGCGAAACAGGGAAATTTATTGCAATGTGGTAACAACATTTCAGGTGAGTAAAACTGTATGGTGTCACAGAAGCACTTCAGTGGCGTGTACAAACAAGAGAACATAAGCACTTCAGTGGCGTGTACAAACAAGAGAACATACACAGGATGTAACACACAGCACTTCAGTATTCTCACATTTTACGAATCACTCAAGAAAACAAAGAGAAAAGAAACGCAAAAAAGCAGTAAATTAGAACAGATCCACATATTACGTGCGACGAGAAGCAATTTTTTCCCCGAGTTAAAACGGCAGTAAAGGAAGTTCAATATTCCCATTCCAAACTCCAAAAAACCGTGTATGCCACCTTCTGATAAAGGCTTCTTCACCTTGAGTTTCAATCTGTTCGGCAAGGTACCGAACCATGATCATTCTAATCTTCTGTAACGCTGGGGTTGTCGCCATGTTTCGGCCATACAGCGGCGACGCCACAAGACGAACGTTGTGACGTACAGTACAAGTTGTTCAAATAAGCCCCTTCCGCGCTGTTGGCTCGAAGGAATTGACACTCCGAATTGACGACGCACGGCGTCACACACGCCTTAGGCCGCTACGCATTCAAACATCGTGTGGCGGATCGTTTCTCTTTTCCCGCAGTTGGGGCAGTGGTCATTGGGAATGACGCCCCACTTTGACCGTCTCTGACGAGTGGGCAACGTGTCCCATCGCCGCAGCCAATCAAATTCTCTAACTATTTCCGGTACGTGGTTATTCCGCCATTTCTTCCACTTGCTGGGCCTCCATCTCTGTTTTTACTCATCAATAATCGAGCAACTGACAGCTTCGAGATAGGTAATAGTGCACTTCAAGTTGTAAAAGACTATGTCTACGTTGGGCAAGTAATAACTGCGGAGCCGAACCACGAGACTGAAGTAACTCGAAGAATAAGAATGAGGTGGAGCACGTTTGGCAAGCACTCTCAAATTATGACAGGTAGATTGCCACTATCACTCAAGAAGAACAGCTGTATCTTGCCGGTACTTAGCGATGGAGCAGAAACCTGAAGACTTACAAAGAGGGATCAGCTTAAATTGAGGACGACACAGCGAGCAATGGAAAGAAAAATGGTAGGGTAACCTTAAGAGACCAGAAGAGAGTAGAGTGGATTAGGGAACAAACGGGGGTTAACGATATCATAGCTGAAATCAAGAAGAAGAAATGGACATGGGCCGGGCATGTAGCGCGTAGACAGGATAACCGCTGGTCGTTAAGGGTAACTAACTGGATTCCCAGAGAAGGCAAGCGGGTTAGGTGGGCAGATGAGATTAAGAAGTTTGCGGGTATAAATTGGCAGCAGCAAGCACAGGACCGGGTTAACTGGCGGAACATGGGAGAGGCCTTTGTCCTGCAGTGGACGTAGTCAAGCTGCTGATGATGATGATGATGATGATTCGAGCGACTGATTAACATTTCGCTAATGCGTGCGGGTGCGAGCTTTGCAAAGTATTCTTCGGCAGTGTCACCGTCAACCGAACGGTAGAGGCCTTCTCCTGCTTTATAAAAGGCATGTGGCGAAGCTCCTTATGGCGCCACCCGTTCGTCCCTCGTAGTCGTAGTAGTAGTCATAGTGTGTAACCTGTTTTGCATTTTGACCTCCATGGTGGTTCCGGTGAGAGATTTCTTCTGTGCGTTGTTGAACAATAAAAAATTCGCAGCGTGCGCGTTAACTAAAAGCCAAATCTTCCTGTCTGTCATTCCCCCTTAGCAGCCATTGGCATGTACATGGATCACGATCTGACAAAAAAGGTTGCTATGTAATACTCGCTGGGCATACCCTCCTTGGTTTTAGAAAGGTGTAGCGAGCGTTGGGTCGCAGTGCCATAAATACTGTGAACTAGTATATACCAGAAACTCGAGGTGGTTAAACTTGAGAAGTAGACACGAAGCGCGAGTCGTAAAAAAGTGTGCGTGTGCCACCTCTCGTTTAGTCCTTGGAATGTCCGTTGAATGGCGGTGCTTCTATAAGGGTATTAGGGCACTGTGGGCAATGTGGAGTAGGGCACTCTGGAATTACAATAGGTATGATGTTGTGAGAGGAATATGGAAAGGGGTCATGGTTCCTGGTCTGACGTTCGGCAATGCTGGCTTGTGCTTGAGATCAAAAGTTCAAGCAAGATTAGAAATTAAGCAACGTGAAATAGATAGGCTTGCCTTAGGAGCTCACGGGAATACAACAAATCATGGAGTACAAGGTGATATGGGATGGACATCATTTGAGGTAAGGGAAGCTAGTAGCAAGATAACATTTGAGAAGCGATTGAGAGAAATGGGGGAGGAGCGTTGGGCTAGGAAGGTATTCACTGACTTGTACATGAAGAATGTCGATACAAAATGGAGGGAGCGAACCAGAAAACTGACTGGTAAATACTTAGAAAACAGCGGGGGGCCATACCAAAAATAATTATCGGTCAAGAAGAAGGTGAAGGAAGCTGAGACCAATTTGTGGAGAATTGGCATGATTAAGAAGTCCGCACTAGAGATCCGTTGAACGTTTAAGCCGGAAATCACCAAGAAAAGGATCTATGATAATACTCGGGGTAGTTCTCTACAGTTTGAGGCCAGGACGGGAGTATTGCAAATCAAGACATATCGGGCCAAATACGAAGGGGTAGACATGGTATGCAGTGCGTGTGGAGAGGAAGAAGAAACTGCCGAACACTTGATAATATTCTGTAAAGGGCTTCAGTTCAGGATGATGGCGCAGAGTTTTTCAAAGCACTGTGGTTTAGGGACAGGGCGGACGAAATAGACTTTAGGCGGGTGGAATTAACTAGAACGAGGTTATCTGATTGGTGGCTAAAGTCAAGGCATGAGTGAAACCCTTCACTGCGCTCAACCTCACTATTTAACGGAAAAAAATAAATATAGTTTTTGGTTCATTATGTATTACGGCTTGGTGGCGCTAGCCGTCACCCGATCTAAAGGGTATTATCATAGCTATATCCATCCATCCATCCATTGAATATATTGTAACAGACTAGAAAAAGGTAGAAAAGAGAAGCAGAGGAAGACGAAGAGTCTTGGCACGATCGCAGTGTGCTGCCGCAAATGACCATCGTTCACCTCCTGTAAATAAAACCATCTTATCACAGCTCACTGCTACAGTTGTGGTGGACGTGCTGAGTAATAGACACCCGAAGACGGAAGGTGAACCGCACGTTCTTCCACGGAGCCGTCGCATTGCTGGACTTCCACCGAATCTATCTGGTCTGGACATGTCCCACAACGCAAATGAACACCGACCCATCTCGACTTCTGCGCTGACCAGTCCGGCTCCACATCTGAGAGATGCTCGTCCCTTTGCGGGCAGACCAGATGAAGACGTCGAGGCTTGGCTCATCTATTACAAATGGGTGGGCGTTGCTAACAAATGGGATGCCGCTTCTCAGCTTTTGTACGTCGCGTTCTTTCTGACGGATACTGCATTAATGTGGTACGAGAATCGGAAGGAACCGCTAACGACGTGGGACAGATTTGTTTCTGAAATCAAAGAGCGTTAAGGCGACCCAACAACGATAAAGAAAAGAGCAGAACAGACGCTAATGCCACGCGCTCAAGTGCCAGGTGAAACTTGCACGACCTACATTGTGGAAGTCATAAAGCTATGTAGGACCATTGACTCTGGACTGTCTGAGGAAGACAAAGTCGGGCACATTCTAAAAGGAATCGCCGAGGATGTTTACAGTTTCCTCATCGCGAAAGACACCTTGACATCTGTCACCGATGTCATTCGTAATTGCCGCACTTTTGAGCAACTAAAGACGAGGCGCATTACGCCGGAGTTCGGCAGGCTACACAATGTGACGACCATCGCGAGCATAGACAGCAACAATGCGCTTGATCTTGCATCAACAATCCGGCAAATAGTACGCGAAGAACTCGGCCTGTAGGCGCAAGTGGCAAACCACCCAAGCACTCATCCCCCCTACCAGCCACCAGAGTTCGAGCGAAACGTTGCTTCATTCTCCTCGCACCGACTGGCGGAGGGCTTTGAGGATTCTGATGCCACGCCTCAGTATCAGTCACGTCTATACCATAGAGGCCCTGCCCATGACGCACGATCACGACGAGCACAGCCACATTCTTATACTCACGGCTCTCAGCCGGACTACGTCCCACTCCGGCAAGGACAGTACCAACCCTACTACCAAGATGTAACTTACGACGAATACGATGAATTCCAGAGAGTGACAGAAGCCCGTTCTTCACGTGATAACGAACTTCCTCGCCGACCGCAGCGGCCCAGGATTCGTTCCATTGATTATAGTATAAACCGTGACCCTCCCGTGTGCTACAACTGTGGTTTCACTGCGCATATCGCTCGGTATTGCCGCCAACAACGCCGCCAATCACGAAGGACACCAGCCATGTCTTCGCCACCAAGACCCGGTGGTTCATATGACCTGCGGACAAGCGACTTGTTTCCAAGGAACCGTTTTTCGCCCGATACCAGACGCAGTGATTCGCCAGCATCCGAGCGGAGTTTGACACCACCATGCAACCGTTCTCGTCGCTCGCCGTCTCCTCTGCGTCGTTCTTTTCCGCCGCTGGGAAACTAGCATCCGCGGCCAATGGAGGCGAGGTCACCGGACGGTCTTTTCAGGATAGACCTCTGCCTATTGTTATGATCAAAAAGAAAGTGAATGTGTTGATTGATGGAATACCGACGATGGCGTTAGTTGACACTGGGGCGACTGTGTCTCTGATGAGCCTCGCCTTCAGAAACCGCTTAGGTCGCAAAGTTATGTTTTCATGGGACGATACAATCACCTTTCATGGTGTAGGAGGCGAGTGGCTTAATCCTCTTGGTGTATGTGTTGTCAGTGTTTCATTGGCTCAAAAAGTATTTGTATCGAAATTTCTCGTTCTATCTCGTTGTTCGCACGATGTCATTCTTGGTATCGAATTCCTGGAGCAATGCGGTGCTTCCGTTGACTGTGGTAGTGGGGAAACATCACTAAACAATTTGTTTCTACCGTCGTTTTCCGAAGAAGACTACCGTGGCGAAGACAGGAACACACTTAGTGTGATTGTTGAAGTGATAGCACCATCTTGGTGCCTGACACCCGTTCGAGTCTCTTTCACAGCGGTTGATGATGCTTGTGTTGACCTCGTAGTGGGGCCTCTACGCAAGAACTGTTTTAAGAAGGAGGTACATGTGCCTTGTTCTGTTATGTGCATGACAAAAGGAGTAGCAACATTGTGGCCGCTGAACTTTTCTGCCACGCCGGTTGTGCTTCCTCGCGGGATGAAGATATCTCTGTTTGATGAAGCCTCATGGAACTTGATAGCAGCAATAGCTACGGACTCCCCCACCTCTTTTTATGTTTGTGATATTCGCCATAATGAAGATCTAATGCTCGCTATGATCAGCAAGACTCTCAGTACGACGGAACGGCAAGCGCTGGTGCAGGTCCTTTCCCGGCAGGTTGCTGCTTTTGACTTCAAACATAGAGATGCACCCCTTCAGTTACCCTCGTCCCGTGCTCGTCACAGAATAGACACTGACTCTGCACACCCCATCCGCCAAAATCCCTACCGAGTGTCATCCTCTGAGCGCAAAGTTATCGCCGAACAAGTAAAGGACATGCTGAACAAAGGGGTCGTGCAAGAGTCGTCCATCCCGTGGGCAGCCCCGGTAATTCTTGTCAGGAAAAAAGATGGTTCCTAGAGATTCTGCGTAGATTACAGGCGTCTAAACACTGTGACGAAGAAAGATATATATCCCTTACCGTGGATTGATGACGTCATAGATTGATTGCATGCCGCTTCCTATTTTTCAACGCCTAATTTGCGGTCAGGTTACTGGCAAATTTCTATGGAACCCGGCGACAAAGAAAATACTGCTTTCATAACTCCGGATGGCTTATTTGAATTTAATGTCATGTCTTTTGGCCTTTGTAATGCTCCAGCCACCTTGGAAAGATTTATGGACACAGTATTACGTGGCCTGAAATGGAAGATATGCATGTGCTACCTTGACGATGTTGTGATCTTTGGCCAGACGTTTGTGGAACATAACAACCATCTCAGTCTTGTTCTCGACTGCACCAGAAAATTTGGGCTGGTTGTGAATTCTAAAAAAATTCTCGTGCTGGGGCACCTGGTCGACAAGGATGGCGTCAGACCCGATCCTCGCAAGATAGAAGCAGTGAGCTCTTTTAAATCACCGCAGTCTGCACGAGAACTTCGCTCATTTGTTGGCCTATGCTCATATTTTCGTCGTTTTGTTCCACGATTTGCGGAGATCGTGTATCCGCTGACAAACGTCTTGCGACAGGATGCAACCTTCAACTGGACACCAGAGTGTGACGCCGCATTCTCACAACTTAAGTTTCTACTAACGTCAGCACCATTGTTGCGGCACTTCGATCCATCTTGCCCGACTGAGGTCCACGCGGACGCTAGTGGTATCGGTGTAGGCGCGGTGCTTGTACAACGTCACAATGGCGCAGAGCATGTCGTGGCTTATGCCAGCCGTTGCCTGAGCAAATCAGAACGCAAATACACAGTTACGAAACAGAAATGTCTGGCAGCTGTTTTCGCCGTACAGAAGTTTCGTTGTTATCTTTACGGGAGGCTATTTAAGATAATTACCGATCACCATTCGTTATGCTGGCTGGTCGGTTTGCGTGACCCCTCTGGCCGCCTCGCACGTTGGGCGCGGCGACTTCAGGAATACGACTTTACGGTGTCGTACAAGAGTGGCCGTCGTCACGCTGACTGCCTCTCCCGGATTCCTCTTGCGACTACTGACTGCGATGCTGAGAATTTTGACGACTGCCTTGCTGCTGTTACAAGCACGTTCCCCAACGCGGCTGATTTCCAGAGAGAACAACGCAATAATCTCAACTTGGATCTTATTTTTGCCGCCGCACGTGCCTCCCAACACAGCGGTCGCTTTACTGTCCGAGACAATAAGTTGCTCTATAAAACTAACCACTCCGGACCTGGAGCACGTTTTCTTCTAGTTGTCCCCGAGAGCCTTCACTCCGATGTTCTACTTGCCATGCATGACGATGCGACGTCCGGTCACTTCGGCTTCATACGAACGCTGAACCGCACGCAGGAACGATTTTACTGGCCCAAGATGTACGAAACGACGAAGCGTTACGTCGCTAGCTGCGAGACGTGCCAACGTCACAAGCGCCCGACCACCGCTACACCAGGTCCCCTTCAGCCGTTAACACCACCCAGCACACCTTTTGAACAGTGAAATTGACATTATGGGTCCAATTTCGTTATCTAACAATAAGAAGCGTTGAATAATTGTCTGCGTAGATCATCTTACGCGGTATGCCGAAACCGCAGTTATTCCCTCTTCTACCGCTGCATCCGTGGCGCACTTCTTGCTTCACTCCGTGGTCCTTCGCCATGGCCCACCGCGTGTTATTATCAGCGACCGTGGCCGCCAGTTCACTGCCTATGCCGTTGAAGAATTACTAGGCATGTGCACGACACAGTTCCGTCATTCCACACCGTATCACCCGCAGACGAATGGCCTCGTTGAACGGACGAACAGAACGCTGACCAACATACTTGAATTGTACGTTTCTTCCAATCACAACAACTGGGATGAAGTGCTGCCTTCTAACACGTACGCGTACAACACGGCAGAACATGAAACAACGAACTTCAGCCCATTTTATCTGTTGTACACGAGGTTGCCACTAAGCCCTCTAGACACTTTCTTACCCTTCATTCTACACAATGACGACTCTGTATCAAACACCCTGAACCTCGCGGAAGAAGCCCGTCAAATCGCTCGTCTTCGTACTCTGGCCTCTCAACGTCGTTCGAAGGAACGATATGACGACCGTCACGAGCCGGTTTTATTCAAAAAAGGTGACTTGGTGTTACTTTGGACACCGCAACGCAAGCGTGGATTGTGTCAAAAGCTTTTGTCACGATATTCAGGCCCATTTGCAGTTTTGAAGCGTCTACGCCAGCTACCTTACGTAATAGCTCGTCTTTTATCCAATGTTCGACGATCGAGCAGCACGCAGCTCACTCACGTTGCTCGCCTGAAAACTTTCTACCCTCCTTGTGCATCATAACTCGCCTTACAGGCTTCATCTGCTTGCGGGGTAATGTAACAGACTAGAAAAAGGTAGAGAAGAGAAGCAGAGGAAGACAAAGTGTCTTGGCACGATTGCAGAGTGCTGCCGCAAACAACCATAGTTCACTTCCTGTAAATAAAACTATCTTATCACAGCTCGCTGTTACAATATGATGAATAGATGCGAGATGGTGGTACTTGGAGTGTTAAATAGGTGGACGAACGGACACACAGACAGATGCATGGATGGACGCATGAACAGGCGCAGGGGCAGATGCATGGATGAACGCAGGGACGGACGCACGAACAGATGCATGCATGGACGGGCGGATGGACGCATGGACGGTCACACAGACGGACGCATGGACAGACGGAAGCTAGAACGAATGGACGGACGGATGCTTCGCCCCACTCTCCATCATTCACTCCCTGGATATGCTGGCATTTTTTTATTTATTTCTATGCCAAAGGAGTTTTCCTCAAACACGTTAGAATCAGGTCTCGGCGATGATTATGCCCCTCGAAAATTCGTCCAAATATAACCACATCGCCCAATTGCCAGAACAGATATCCTTTTTAAGACCTCACAGGATAGTGTCCATATATCCTTCATATATTGCGGGGAATTTCCTAGTCCGATCAACCTAATGTCAAATTCAAACAATTTGTCTGGCACAACAAAGGCTGTCTTTTTTTTATCAGTCAGATCACTAAAAATCTGCCCATTCCCGGATCCCAATTTTACAGAAGAAAATTCAGAGCATATCCCCGAAGTGAATGTTGACGAGTGGGGCGAAGCAGACGGACGGACGGATGGACAAATGGATGGACTGGCGGATGGGCGGATGAACACACGGACAGACGTGATGCCCGCACGGAAGAACGGACGCACGAACGGACGCATCAACGGACGAATGAACAGATGCATAGAAGCACAGAAGAACTGATGCACGAACGCACGCACGGACCGACAATGGACGGATGGATGCACGGACGGACGCAGAGACGAACTGGTGACAGACGAGCCCTTAGACAGACGCCCGAATGAACGCTTCGCCCCACTCAGCATCATTCCCTTCATGAATATGCTGTGACACCATTGTTATTGCCATGCAATGCATTGCGACAGTTTGACTACGACTACGACGTCTACGATTGATACATGTGGGGTTTAACATCCCAAAACCACCATATGATATTGAGAGGCGCCGTAGTGGAGGGCTCGAGAAATTTCGACCGCCTCAAGTACTACGGGTGGTTATGATAGACGCAGCGAATACCCCAACACCATCTAGAAATCTAGAAATCAGTTCTGGTACTAGAGTATCCCGGCGCCATCTAGTCAACACTTCGAGAGGTAGAGGTGGCTACGATGACGGACGCGGAATCAACCCACACCCTAAGGAGGTTCGCGCCTAAAAAAGGACATTGAAGGCAGGTAGTCGATGACGTCATTCATGTGGGGGAGCACCCTTCTTTATGAAATAGAGACGCGCATAATCAACACAGAACCTCCAGGACCAGTTTATTTTATATATCATGATAACAAATGGAGCTCAAGCAATGGACGATTCTTGAATAACACCGGTGGACAGCATCTCCTTGCGTGAAATAATCTTGTGCTTCAACGCTGAAACGCCGAAACGCGATAATGCATTTGTCGGAGAAAACACGCCGAGCCAATGTTGTTGATTTTGTGGCGAGTGCGCATGTTCAGTACCTGAGCTCTAGGTACCTTCTGCACTAAATTGTATACTTCAGCCTGCCGCGCGAGTAGTTCAACAAGGACTCTGCTGTTCTGCGACTGCTAACCATCTTCAACAATCCCGATTCCATGCAGAACCTTTCGTCGGGATACGCCTTTACAAAATTGCTTAGGAATCGAATGCAGATATTTATTTTCTTTTCAATTAGTGCAACGCGCATACTAACCAGCAGTACAGTTGACTTCGGCGAGCTGTTAATCACCCATATTAAAGTTTTTCCTTGGTGACAAAGCTGTTTTTCTTGACACAATGCCTGGGCCACGGGTAATTCACAATGTCGCGTGAACTCCGAGTGGAGTGTTTCCCAAACAGGAACTTATACGATGGCCATGGACTGGAAGAAGGGCATTCTAGCTAAAATGAGATTGCCTTTGGAACAATTCAAGGGGTATGGTAGGCTAAATGGTGTATGTCAGTTCTAACGTATTATGTTAGAAGCGGCTGCGAGTATTCTCATATATCTGTGCCCACAAAAATGCCACTGGGCATCAAGTGACACCCTCTTAAATGCGTGTTAGCGAACTTCGGCGACTTTAAACCTATCTATCTATCTATCTATCTATCTATCTATCTATCTATCTATCTATCTATCTATCTATCTATCTATCTATCTATCTATCTATCTATCTATCTATCCAGCCGCCCACGACTTTTAGCTCTCCTGACCATTTTGATAATGGCATCAATACCAAATTTGGTATGGCATAACGTGGCTGTGTGAAGATCATACTTGCCTAGTCATAACATAAAAATCATGATAGGTATGTAATGAATCTCATGATTTACATTTGTTGGTTTGTCAGCTCTTGCGGTGGTTACGTGCACATGACTTGTTGCAAAAGTGGTATAGTGTGGCAGCATGTCGCAGTTCGCGCTGGTGACCATCGGGCTGCACCAACGGACGCTGGTCGTGCCAGTCGCGCTTGTCGTCAGTCGAGAGGGTGCTCATGTTTTGATAACGTAGCATCGCTGTGCCCAGTGTGCGCGTGCGTCAACGCTACACTGGAGTATATTGGGCTCTTCATGATACGCTCGCGGCCGCTTTGCTAGCTTCACATATACCAACTTTGGTGTTACTTGACGTCAATGGATGACAAAAATAGATAACTGGTGCAAACATGATAATCCTGACACGCGTGTCATGTAAGATTATGACAACATACCACGCTCAGAGCGTGCTAGCGGCCGTTTATTGAATCTTTCTTTTGTCGATCCTCAGCTGACTGATTGATTGATTTGTAGGGTTTAACATCCCAAAACCATCCTCAGCTGACTGGAACGGCCTGCTCCGCGATATCGTCGAAACCATATGCTTATCCTCATTTTTGAAAAACAAAACTTGGTATGTCTAAATAAATGAATTGTAGCAACTATCCTGTACGTGCATCGTAGCCACTATCTTGTGAATGTATGTAACCACTGTTTTGTATGTAGCCACTATCATGTTAACAACACCCCTTATGTAATACCTCCCTGGGAGGTCCTTAAGGAAAATATAGTGAAGTTTTGCTAGCTTCACATATACTAAATTTGGTATCACGTGACGTGAATAGATAACGAAGGTAAACGACACATCCAAACTTGATCATGACACGGAAGTCATGAACGGTGTCATTTATCTCGTAGTCGTAACGTTCTGCTGATTTTAAATTGACATATAATCCTTTCTCATTCGTGCTTCGCATGTCATCAATTTCTAATGTACGTGGGATCTGCCAATTTTTTATGCCTAGGTTTCCTTTACTTCCGACGGCCCACTCCCAAAAAATAAATGCGAAGCATTTCTTAGTGAACTGCGGGGACTTGGAGTCTATCTATCTATCTATCTATCTATCTATCTATCTATCTATCTATCTATCTATCTATCTATCTATCTATCTATCTATCTCTATCTGTCTATCTATGTATTTGTTTATCTTTCTATTAATCTATCTTTCTGTCTATCTATCTATCTATCTGTTTCTCTTTCGATCTATCTTTCTATCGATCTATCTGTTTATCTTTCTATCATTCTATCTATCTATCTATCCGCTTACGTTTGTGTGCTCTCGTGGTGATCCCCTTAACTTGGCGTGAATTAAAATTAGCATGAGAGGTTAAGATGGTTGGGCGAATATCGCGCGCTGGTCAGAATGGTCAAAACAAGAATAATGTCAAAATCCCATCGCGTACGTTGTCAAACACTTCCCGCCAGACAGTGGCACATACCCATGGGCAGGTAGGCGCCGCAGGTACTCGGGTATGTGCCACAGCTGATTGACACCGATTATCTGCCCAGGAATGAAGAGAACGCACATGGTCAATTTTAACGCGTGAATGTGAAGCAATACTCGAAATCGGTAGCGTAGACCCAACGAAAGGCATAGTGTAAATGTCAGTGTCAGGAAAAACTTGACATAGGCAGCACTGACCCCCCGACAAATGCAAATAATAAGTTTCAGGGTCCCAGCAGCAATCGAAGCCAGGCATTCTGCGTGGCAGTCAAGCATTCTACCACAGCGCTACGCCAGGTCTCGGAACAACTTTTTAAATAGACGATAATCTTCGTGAAACGTCAATAGTGCTTGCAGTGCAGCCTACGCAATTTCGTAAACATTACATGTGTACTGCTTTGATACAGCTGTTACGTCGGGTTGAGCTCACTTATAGTTAGATGCCATGCGCTGAAGTTGATTTATGTAGCAGTGTCCAGGCCCAGCATCTTAGAGAGTATCAGCGCTTCATATCACTTTCTGGTGTTGCGAATACACATGTTCTTGTTGACATCATTGCGCAAGTGCAAACAACCGGATATATAAACATCTACAACTCTTCAACATATGTTTGTGCATGCAAGATTTGTACATATATTTAGCGTGATTTTATGACGTGTCAATCAATGCAAAAAGCAGCAACATGGTCACTTTCCGTCCGCATGCTTCGCATAACGTCGATTCTCAGCTATGTGGGATCAGCCATTTTTTTAAGTTTTTTTATTCCATGTACCTTATTTTTCTGCTACCACTGAAAGAAATGTAATAATATTTGGACATAGTATTGTAGAGACACGTTCGTTAGGCCTTAACTAGAAAAAGCATTACATTGTTTGACGTTCTTGAAAAAAAATACTGAATGCACAAAGCCACAAAGAGTGCGTATTGCTGTTTATTATTTTACAGCTTCAGTTTTTATATGAAGCGATCAATATTTTAGTTGAGGCTGTTTGCAACAAAAGAAACAAAAGAAGGGGAGCGGCTTTTGTATCCGTAGTTGTTACCGGAGGCATAAGGCAGCATGACATAATAAGACGTTGGTGGGAGATGGCCTGGCTGCGGACTCCTGTCGAAATAACTGCCCTTGTCGAAAATTGCAGCATTATTGCTTGCAGATGGTTTATCGCACGGCGGGTCTCGAGCGTGCACGGGTGCAGAATCATTGTGACCAATTTCGTCGGGTAAAATTGGATGAATGGTTGCGGAAAAGCGAGACTTTGCAAACTTCTACAGTCGCTACCATCGTGGCACTCGCCCGGTGTCTTGACTTCGAAGTGATACAGGAAGTCTTCAGGGCCTCACAGGTTCGATAGTGCCTGATTACATCGGTCACACTTCGAAAACTTTCCTTGCCAATATAGAAATAGTAAACGTTTTTCGCAATTCCTTGGAAAATGCAGCCCACCTTTTCCTCGTCCACAATGTTGGCATCGACATACTTCTATAAATTTAGTACCTTTCCACTACGCGTACTGCAAGTCTCACCATAGGCTTGGGCTTCTTTTGACAACATTACTTGCTTGCTTGTTCCTTTCTTTTGTGGCTCTCATCCGTTAAGGGGGATTGGCCAAGAAGCTGGTGGTTAAGGCAAGTCGATACCTTTAGGTTTTCTGGACAAGGTGAATATGATCACTGTGTTTTGACTGTGAAGTTATTTTGGCACAATGTG
This sequence comes from Rhipicephalus microplus, assembly GCF_043290135.1. Lineage (NCBI taxonomy): Eukaryota > Metazoa > Arthropoda > Arachnida > Ixodida > Ixodidae > Rhipicephalus > Rhipicephalus microplus. The sequence continues at coordinate 153,308,265 of NC_134701.1, forward strand.
AAAAAAAAAAAGAAAAAAAGGGGGAAGGGAGAAATAATAGAATTTGTTGCATATCTGAGGTATAATCATTATAGCGACAACATTTGCTCTGCGCATTTCTCTGTCATCACGGGGTCGCCCCAGCGTTTTTCGATCTTCTCCATTCATATGTGCCAGGTTTTCGCTCTGATTTTCTAACCATACTAACGCTCTCAAGTAAAAAAATGGACCAACGTCCGCTAACCAGCCAGCGGAGTTTCGGACATTGGTTCGGTTCACCCGTAGGTATTGGCCACGAATTTCTCAACTTCATCGTCACGTTTCCCTGTCAACGTGCGTGGCTGTCGCAATCATTCTCCACACTGTAAATAAAAGCGTTCTATTGTCACAAAACCTTGAAATAGGAATAGGTCAGGCAACAGAAACAATTGAACCAACTGTGTGCTGCGATATCTTTACTGCCGTGTACTCGTGTATACTAATATCGAACTTGTTTCCAATAGCCTAATTTGGCAGCCTAGCTACGGCGTGGGAATTGTTGGCGACTTTCAAAAGACGGTATACAATGTTCACCAGAAAATAGGGATTACACAAAAATTATATATAGTATATGTCATATGTATTGCACAATCACAACCTAATGCAACTTTTTAAATAAAGCGGTTCTCATGTAGTGGAACTAGAGGGCATTATTATTCCTGCTTGAAACACCATGTCACTGCATGAAAAAAAAACATTGTGAGCGACTGCTTAGCTGCGGGCGTGGAAAATGCCAATTTGGACCATCATACTTGCGATTTTTTTTTTACAATTTGAGACCTAGCGCGGAGTTTACAATCCTTAAGAAAATTATTTATTTCAAGCAAATACTAGGTTTGAGAGTGATGAGACAAAATTAAGGAAAATGGCATAACAAACACGCGGTTATTTCTTGGGTGTGGCGCACGAGTTCCGTTTCGTTCGCTGCTTGTCAGGCTAGAATATTGGCTTCTGTAAACTGTCTTTTTAAAAGAACTGATGAAATTGCAAAGTTTCAGTGCTGTGTGTGCCGACGAGTTGAAGAATACACGACGTTTCCATCTTGCTTCGGAAATTCATAGGATGTCGATCATCACCCTTTTTGTTTAAAAAAATTTATTGCCACAAACGTCAAAAACACTCAACAGAATATTTTCTTCTTAGACATACTCTAACGATGATGACAAAACAGACGTCATTCCCATGAACATGGATATGAGATGACGTTGAAAGAACATGTACATTCGATGGTTCACACAAACACAAACACAAAAAATACTTCAAGGTAAACAAGAGACACAAATAAAACATAAATATGTACACTTTGCATATTTACATGTTTGCATGCCATTTCTGCCTGCGCATCGACAGATCAGCCTACCAATACCAGGCCGGCTGAAAGACAAGTTTCACTCATCTGTCATGGACCGACACAAAAGGGCAAGACCAGTGCCGAAGAAATCCCTCTTCACCGAGGAAGAAGAGTTCCTCCGACAAAACAGACAGCAGCTCTGAGTACAATCGTTCTAGTATCAGGTAGAGCGCGCGGCGGCGGTGGCCCGCTGCAACCGCCTCGCAGTGGTTGCGCCAGAGGCAGAAAGAGCCGGCAACAATGAGAAGACAACCGAAGCGGCCTCGCGAACAACGCCCAGAAGAAACGAAGCGATTTACTCTGAGGCAGTGAAATCCGGCATGTACGGCTCTCCAAAAAACGCGAGCAATGATACAATGCCTCAGAAAATGCTGATTTGTTTTCCGAAGGGAGCAGTTCGGACATGTTGCTGACTGGACTATCCTCCACCTTTCGAGGCGGTCGATAGTGGGAAGTACACCCAATCCCAGGCGCCACATAAAGTCCCGGAGGTGTCCAGGCAGAAAAGAAGGCGTTAAGGTGTTCTTAAGACACCCGTCTAGAGCGAGCACGGCGGGCTGGCGGGATCAACGGAAGCTACAAAGCAGCAGTTGTCTCAACTATGTGGTTGTTCAAAGCATCTATGCCAGGACAGCTTGACTTGACATGGCGAGAAAATGCAACAGTTGTTGCATAAAACGCAGTAAGTGTTATTGACTGTGTCCCCCTGTTAAGTTGCACATTTGGCATCAAATGCCGAAGGTGAGTACCCAGAAAGTAATATGCAAGCGTTCGTGCGGGGGATTCCTCCCCTTGCACTAGGCGCAAAAGGAAGCGCAGTGCCAGCAGCCGACAGCGTATGGACACTGAAGGGAAAGCAAATCCTCCCTGAGAACGCTGCTGTCCCAGTGCTGCGCGAGAGACCAACTCAGTGCCGCCTGACCCAAAAAAGGAACACAAAGCAGACAGCAGTGATCGCACGATACGTAAAGATGGTTGCATGACGTGAGAAAGGTACCAAATGCGACCGCAAAATACAATCTGCACTAGGTACCTCCACTCAAAAAGCGGGAAGTCAAAATGCCATGCATCCTGAATTTTCAGTCTTACTTCATCGAGAGCGTTTAACCAAACAGATTCGCAAATGCCGTAGTGGTTGTATACTAAGCCTGGAGTTTGTAGAGCCAATGAAGAAATACCGGGATTCGGAGATGTTCAACGCTGCACCTGATATGTCGCGATACTGGGAAAATACACGCAGGCTGCGTGAAAGGCTATCTTCATCTGAAAGGTACAAGGTTATATCAACAGCGAAAGCTGTGACTTTCACGACACCGCTACCAGGAAGCGCAAGACCCCGGACACGTGAATCCGCATCAAGAGCACGCAAGTATGGCTCACAGCTGAGGACAAATAGTACAGGAGACAATGGACATCCCTGACGGACCCCACGTGTTATGGAAAAAGCGGCACTTTCCCAGCCATCCAGAACTAGTGTGCTTTTCAGACCAGTGTACGTATTTTTAATCATTTCCACAAACGAATGAGAAAAGCCGAAGGCTGTGAGCACATTAAGGGTATAAGCGTGCTCTAGTCGGTCAAACGCTTTTTCCTGGTCCAAAGACACAAGGATACCACGCGCAGATCGCGACAGAGTGCAGGCTATGATATCCCATGTGGTAAATGACAAGCTGTGTATTTCTCGTCCAAGCACTGATGAAGTTTGGTGATGACCTACCAGGGTGTTCAACAGACCACTCAAACGTTGAACGGCTACCGCCGCGAATATCTTACAGACAACGTTGAGGAGCGTGATAGGTCTCCAATATTCAGGACTGACAGAGGAAGCATCACCCTTTGGAATAAGCACAATACGTCCATCTCGAAAACTTGATGGAAAAACACCGTCCTCGTAGCATCGCCGGATTACCGCGGTAAAGGGAGCACCAATCTCATCCCAAAATGTCAAGTAAAACTCAACAGGAAAACCGTCTGGCCCTGGGGCCGTTCCACGTTTCATAGATTTCAGTGCCGCATTTACGTCTTCAGCCGACGGAAGGATGTGCAGGCAATCCACAGCTTCTTGAGGAATACGGGGCAAACTTCTAAGCATTTTCGGTGTTTCATCACAGTTAGTTCGCATGGCCGAACACGACATTGCTGCAAAATGCGCCAAGAAAACAGATCGTTGACGCGTAGGAAGCCGCTGCGCAGGTGGTATTTGTGCTGTCATAGAGACAGATGCCTCTGATTGCCCAAAAAACGAATGTCTCGCGTAGCGCAGCACCTCGGGATGTGCACATGGGTTGTGTCTACAGCGCCATGCTGCTGTCACCAGGGACCAAGTAGCAGTCAAGCGTTGAAAGCGTTCACGCAGTTCACGCTGCCACGCTCGCATCAGAGGAGAAGGTGTCTCGGCGCGCGAAGCAATGCGTAACTTCATCGAAGTATCAGCAAGCTCTTCAGAAACGCGTCGACGAAGCGAACGCCCCTCTACTGCACAGCGCAGGTGCCACTGTGTTTCAAGCGCATCCAAATCTTCAGGACCAGACGCCGTGAGCGACACACGTATTGCGCGTGACAAATCTGATCTTGAGCGCGCGTCCTGCCGGACGCGAACATCAAGACACCATGGCTTTTCCGAAAAAGAAAATGGAACTTCGAGCTTCAAGACAATAGGCCGATGATCAGATACGTACACAGGAGAAGGTGGGAAAGACGGAACGCATAAATCGAAGACAAACGCCTCTAACGCTCGTGGGATACAGGCCCGGTCGAGCCTGCACGAGGATCGTCCACGTCGCCATGTCCAAACAAAGGTATGCACCACATTGTGTCCGTGCACTACATTGTGTGCGTCTAGTAATGAAAAGTGGTGGACAAGGCGACGCAGCTCGCCCGAATTCCAAGCAGACCGGCCCCAGTCACGACCTTGTACATCGATTCGCGTATATAGAACGCAGTTAATGTCGCCAATCAGAATGATATCACGACCGTCAAGAAAAAACACAACCAGGTCTCTAAAAAAGTCATGAGACTGTCCAGCTTGCACTGGCCCATATACACACAGTATCATTAATCGTCAAGAACAGCAGCTAGAGTCTAAAGCCAAAACACTGCCCACGCCATCGTAATAAGCAGGATGATCTCGTAGTAGAGCTCGATTAAAAATAATAATACCTACTCCCGTAAAACGAGATGTAGCGAGAGAGAAATAACAATCTTAGTTGAAGTTTTGTTTAAAAGCAAGCACGTCGGATAGCGAGAAGAAATTTGTTTCCTGGAGGCACAAAACATCACAATTTGCAGAGCGGGCGACACCAATCACTTCAGCCTGCTTTGCCCGACTGCGAAAACTCTGAACGTTCAATGAAATAATATGCAGTGTAGTAGCCATAACAAAAAGTAAAGACTAACCTGGACGCATAGTTCTAGACGGTGTCCTGGAAAGTGTCCAGGGGACACTTGCTCAATTAAATTACAGCGCACTTTTCGACCCTCCAGAAGAGGGTTGAGGTTTTTTGGACCGTTGGGATTTATCACGGCCATCACTGCGTTCATCAGAGCAAGAGCTGGAAGTGTGCCCTCGCTTTGTTTCACGTGGAGCTCCCAATTCGACGTCAAAATCGGCAAGGCTAGACAGTCCGATGCTAATATCCACTCCCAGGCTGAAGCCGTTTTCCGAAGACGTGTCCTGAAGAGGTAGGGACTGAGCCGCCGGCAAGCTTGGATCCACATCCTTGAGGCTGGCAGCACTGTCCACGTCTCGGCAGGCCGGTGTAGGCACCCTTTGTGTGGGTGATTTTTTACGTGTACGACACGATGTCGAAATGGTTGGAGCGGCCGCAACAGAAGAGTCTGTGGTATTTTCGCCACTGCTTTCCGAAATAACAGGGCTCGTAGGGTCAACTTCAACAGCAGCAGCCTGAGAACTGGGGTCATTTGCGCACTGAACATCAATTGGCGTCAGAGAAGAGACGCCGACGCCGTTTTCAGGGCAGTGCGTTGCGTCTTTCGATGCGCACGGTTCCTGCACCAGGGGGGAGGCCGACGCGCCAAGCGTCACATTGACAATAGCGCTTTCGTTGTGCGCTTCGTTTGAAGGAACTTGTAGGAGGGAGGCCAGCACAGCGTTGGTGACCTCCTCTGCGTCCGCCGAGTCGGTAGTTGGTTCCGTTGCCGGTGTCAGTGGTGGAAAGGCACCAGCGGCAGCGTCTGAGTAAGAGCGGCGGACAGGGCAAACCACAGTTGGGTGGCCGTCTCCGCAGCTTAGACACGGGCGGTCACATCCTTCACTAACGTGACCGTGCACACCGCAGCGACCACAATACGGTGTTGTGCACTGGGCGCGTAGATGGTCCTCTGAGCTGCATCTTCGACATACAGGCTTGAGACCACGGTAGTCAAACGTAGCAGGGTGACTGGAGATGCGCAGGTAGTTTGGCGCAGGATTAGCGGCGTTCATCTCCATTCGAACATACCGCGTTCCTGTGAGTACGCCGCGTCGCACGCTCATCAAACCACTGGTGACAGTGAGAACCTTGCCATATGGGGATAACGCTTGGACGAGAGCTTCATTTGAGACGAACGATGGTAGGAACAGGCAGGCGACTTTGGTCACTTGTGGGCCAACGGGAATGACTTGAACACGCTCGCCGCCAATCACCAGGCAGCCAGTATTGACGATTAGAGACATGAAGGCCATGCTCTTCACGGTGACTTGGAAGTTTCGAGCTCCCTGATGCTGCACGCAGTATACCTCTGAGAGGCCGACTATTGAGGCCGTGCCATCAACGACGGTCTTGGCACTAGCCCCGTAGGGACAACAACGTCGAAGACAAGCGCCTTCGAAGGCGTCCAAGACGCTACGGGCACCATAACTCTTACTGACGGACGCCCCTGACGTGGAACGATCAGGGACGTCCTTAGCGCTTGCAAACCGAGCGAAGCTACTTATAGCGGCACCCGTTCGTTCCTCGTACCCGTTGTGGTCGCATGTAACAAGTATGATGTTTTTACCTCCAAGGCGGTGCCGGTGAGAGACTTCTACTCTGCGTTGTTGAACAATAAGAGATAGTGCTTAACGTAATGCAATGGCTGCTCAGGGGGAATGAGAGGCAGGAGAATTCGGCTTTTAGTTAACGTGCACGCTGCAATTTTTTTTATTGTTCAACAACGCACAGAAGACGAGAAAGGGTTGCCACGTTATGCTCGCTGGGCATAACCTCCTATGTTTTATAAAGGTTTAGCGAGCGTTGGGCCGCAGTGCCATGAATGCAGTGAACTAGTATATACCATGAACTCGAGGTGGTTAAAGGTAGGAAGTAGACACGAAACGCAAGCCGTAATAAAGTACGCGTATGCCTCCTCTCGTTCAGCCCTTGGAATGTCCGCTGGATGGCGGTGCTTCTATATGAAGAATATACGATGAAAAATGCGAGATGGTGGTACTTGGAGTGTTGAATAGGTAGACGAACGGACACACAGACAGATGCACGGATGGACGCACGGATGCCTGCACAGACGGATGGACGCATGGACGGATGCAGGAGCAGATGATATGGAAAAAAGCAGGGATGGACGCACAGATGAACGTGCGAACGCACGAACAGACGCACGCACGGACGGGAGGATAGACGCATGGGCGGTCACACAGACGCATGCATAGATGGACGGAAGCAAGAGCGAATGGATGGACGGATGCTTCGCCCTACTATCCGTCATTCACTCCGTGGATATGCTGTCATTTTTTCTTTTATTTTTATCCTGTTGGAGGATATCCTATGACACGATGCATGCAAAAACAGCGCCTTCAGAATACCAATCACGTGTTTGGTAGTGGAAATCGACGCACCCATAATTGGCAACCACCAAAGTAATCTAGGGGTACACCACGCTTCACAGGTGCGTGGAGTCAATCATGCCATGGTAAGTGTTTCTTCTCTAAATGCGAAGCATTTCTTAGCGAACTTCGGCTACTTTGAGCGTATACCTATCTATCTATTTAGCCGCCTACGACATTTAGCTCTCCTGGTTGTTTGATTTATGGCATCAATACCAAACTTGGTATGAAATAACATGACTGTATTACCAACATAACTGATTAGTTATAACATGAAAATCATAACATTTATGTCATCAATGTAATTATTTACATGTCTTGGTCTTGCAGCTCTTGTGGTGGTTACATTTCCATGGTATGTTGCACAACTGGTATGGTACGACATGACTGCATGGCGAACACAAACAACAGACCCTAACATCAAAATATTCACGTGCGTGTCATGTAACAACATGACTACATGCCACAGTCAAGATGTGCTCGCGGCCTTTCCGCTAGCTTGGCATATGCCGAATTTGTTATTACGGGACGTGAATGAATGACGAAGGTATGAGAGTGGTGCAAACATGATATTCAAAAGATGCGTGTAATGTAACAACATGAGTAGATGTTGGCTCATGATGCACTCGCAATCGTTTCGCTGGCTTCAGATGTACCAAATTTGGTATTACGTGATGCATACGGACGTCATAGGTAATGGCACGTCCAAACATGATGATCATGACATTCGTGTCAGGTAACATGACTACATCCCACACTCATGATGTGCTTGCGGCCGTTTCGCTACCTTCCCATACGCCAAAATTTCTTATAACGTCACATGAATAAATGACGAAAGTATGCGACTGTTCGAAACATGATAATCATGAGATACCTGCCATGTAAGAACATTAATCACGCCACACTCAAGGCGCCAATACGCGTCAACGTCAGACGGCGCGCTTGCGCGCCGGCGTTCATTTTATCGCGTCACGCCGGCGATGCCGCGCCTAGCACAGATATCCCCCTAGTAGAGATCAGTGGATGTGCTCACTGACCTGCATTGCGCATCTGCATGCCGTATACTTGAAGGTGCGCGCCGTGATGCGTTGCTTTGACACATGCGCGTTTGAGCGCACACGGCATCCCTCCATCACAAACAGAGGTAGAAGGGGTACTGTCTAAGTAACGTCGTCGGCGCGAATAGCAGCATTTAGCACCGGTTGCCACCGATCCGCGCCGACGAACGCTGGTCGCACCTGGCGTCACACTATACAGTGCTCGCGTTTGGCTAGTGTGGCGTCACCTCGCCCAGCCTGCGCGTGCGTCAACGTCACGTCGGAGTGTACTGGGCCCTTCATTACGTGCTCGCCGCGATTGCGCTAGCTTTCCATCTACCAAACTTGGTATCACGGGAAGTGAATAGACGACGAAGGTAATTTACGCGTCCAATTTCGATATCATAATCTGCCTTTCATGTAAAACATGACTACCTGCTACGCTCATAGCGTTGTCGCAGCCGTTTCACTAGGTCCACATATACTGAATTCGGTATTACGTGACGTAAATGGACGATGAATGTGAATGACACGTCCAAATATGATAATCATGATATGGATTTTATGTAAAAGATGCCTATGTGCTACGCTGATAGGAAGCTCGCGGCCGTTCCACTAGCTTCATATATACCAAAGTTGGTATCAGGTGACGTTTATAGCGGACGAAGGCAAATGAAACATCGAAACATGATAATCATGACATGACATTTATCTACGACATAGTTTACTTCCACCTCCTAACGTTGTGCTGATATTAAAGTGACCTATCACCCTTGCTCAATTGTGCTTCGCATATAATCGATTCTCACTGTACGTGGGATCTGCCAATTTTCTTTTTTACTTTCCTGAGTTTTTCTGACAACATGGCCGTGATAGCAAGAAACACACATCCAATCTGTCACCGCGGTTTTGCGTTTTTTCTTGGATCACGTCTGCGGTTCATTTGCGAAAATGGGCTCGAGAGCGTGCTCCACAATGGTGCCGTGGAAAAAATTGGCCCTAATCAACATGATACAGTGCAAATGTCGTCGAAAGACAATAGTCTTGCGTCTGGATAGAGTGAACAATTGGGTGTTCTGCGCAACAAAATCGGTGAATGATGATATTCTGCAGGCGCTGCGTTAGAGTGCCTCGATAGTGTAGCGGAGGCGAACAAGCGCATCTAGGCACGTTAGACACGAGTCCATCTAGCAGTTATCTTCGGAAACGATGGCGTGCGTGATTGCGGATATGTTATGCTCGAATTCTGCTATGGCATTTTTTTTCTGCGTCGAGTTAATGAAGGTAATGAAATGACTACATCGTTATAAAAGAATGCATCTTCTTGAAGAAAACACCACGATGCGATAGAAACCAATAGGCGGCTAGGTCACGATTTACCTATACAAATACAGCCGTCTCATGCGCTACTTTTATGTGCTGTGATTATTGGTGTATATTTCAAGTAACTGTAAGAGTTCACAGCCAAAGAACAGGGCTACTTAGCCAATAGATACAAGGCATAAGTACCATACAACTGTAGACTAGACATACTATTGCAATTTTTGAAGCAAATAAACTCCTGCTATGCAGAATATGGCATATACTTGATGGGTGAAACGACCTTGAGCACAGAGCGAGACGGATAGATAGATAGATAGATAGATAGATAGATAGATAGATAGATAGATAGATAGATAGATAGATAAACAGATAGATAGATAGATAGATAGATAGATAGATAGATAGATAGATAGATAGATAGATAGATAGATAGATGGGTACCTGTAAAGTGACTTGGGAATAAGTAAATCTGCCTACAAAGCACATACACCAGCAACTCGTTCATTCATTCGAATCGCGATTCATTTGCAGTGTCTAAGCATCAAATCAACACACGGCAAGTCATGTGCCCTGTCGGTGTTTTATTCGATTATATGTAAACAGTAATAATATATCAGTTTTGATGACCATTCTCTGCAGCAACTAATAATACTGCTGCATCACAGAGAAACAACACTATCAAAGCTAAAAACGACCGACTAACTTTACGTACGTTGTGGGGTGAACGGGATTCCACGACGTACATGACATTGTCACTCCGAATGTTACAGCGAGATTGCTTCACGACGATCGTATGGTCAAAATGAGATAAGGAGTTCAAAAAGTGTAATATAAACGAAGAGGAGGGCATGTAGCAACTTTCGAAGTAAAGCAATTCAGAGAAGAGAGCTAGGCAAGTGGTTTGTGCAGATGGCTTTGGCATGGGCAGCGCTTCGCCTTAAAAAAGTGCAATTATATAGATCAAAAGAAGATGTAACAGGCAGTGCAAATGAGTCTGTATAAATGATGCAGAGAAAATTGTGTGATAAGTGAACCATGAGAAGTGCTGGTCGTCGTTCCGTGTAGCCGGACAAGATGGCAGTGAAAATACAGCCACATAGCTAGGAGAGTGAAGAAAGGGAGAAAGAGAAAAATATTGGTGATGGTAGGTGGGGCTAAACTCATTGGGAATCAGGCGGTTGCAACGAAGAAAGGACAGCAACGAGTACTCACTGAGGTGATGGGCAAGAATTGCATGGTCAGTCCTTTCTGAAACAATTCTCTAAAGAAAAAAAAGTTACGAGGATGGCCTCTAGGATGAAAGACAGGAAATGTAAACCAAGATACAAAAACCTTATGGCTCTTGCCCACTGCAGATAAGAAAATACGAAGTTACTGCGGAAGAGCGTAACACATTCAGGATAAAAAGAGAATAAAATCACCCAAGTGCAAGGTCGAGGCAAGGAGTGAGGCGATCGATTGCTTCAAAGCTCGTCGCACTAGGTTAGTGCTCGCCTAACGGGATCTTCTTTTGCTTGCTTCACGGCCTTCACCCAAGGACACGCTGATATTCACAGTGGTGTCTGTCGTCACCCACCTTTCTTTCTTTCTTTCTTTCTTTTTTTCTTTCCTTCTTTCTTTCTTTCTTTTTTTCTTTCTTTCGGGAACCATGTTCCTTTATCCTCACGCAGTGTGTGAGACGGCAACGTACAAAGCCTTGCTTGCTTGCTTGTTTGCTTCGCATGCTTGCTTCGCATTACGTAGGTCAAAGAAGTCTTTACAGGACTAAACTGGTATTTTTGTTTAGGTGTGTGGTTTTTCATTATTTTCGCTATTTCATAGCACTTCCTCCTACAGCCTCGAATTATTATTTGACTTAGCGCCATTTATTGCAACCTCTAGGAGTGTCACCGCGTTTTTTGAATGAGTTTTGAGGCTATCTGTTAGGTTATCGCTTTCTCCCACACAATATTCTAAGGAGCTTTTTAACCTACCTTGAATATGAGGTTTACTTTAAAACCTGTCCTTTTTAGTTGTTTCATTTAGCAAAACTGATTCCTGTCTAGTGCCTACGATCAGCAACATAAAGTTGCCGTTCAAGGCAGCACAACACTTTGTAACTCGTGGGGCTGTGAAAAAAACTTGTAAAAGTATTCATCAAATGAAGTTTAACGAGCCAGATATTACACAACCTTAATATTAGCCAGAATAAAGCAGGCAGTAGCACACCTGAATCTGTGGACTGTGTTTTACAACGAAAGCTGTTATGAGAGTAAAGCACAGGTTACGCGCTGCGCTTTAGTTGTCCGCCGTCGCAGATGTTCGTAACCACTATCACAAGAAATAAGGAGAAAAACAGCATCCGGTGACACAGTAGGGTTTGAACTCGGGTCCGCTGCTTGCCATCCCAGTCATATACCACTGAGCCATACCAGGGCTGGGAATTGTTTACAAACTTACTTAGGCAGGCTCGATGTAGCGAAAGAAATCGCGTTTTGAGTAAAAAAGCATTTTAGAACTCCAAAAAAAAAAATAAAGCCAGGCGTCACACAATGCTATAGCCTAGCGAGTGGGTCTTCCAATGCTCAAAGCCGTTACAACAGCTTGTACCTTTTAGCTGTGGCACATACCCACTTCAGGCATAATTTCTTTTCACCGTCAGCCCCTTAATTTACAATTGGCGCGAAATTCCTTGCAAGTCTTTAGCGAATAGCACGCTTTTTCGAAGAACGACAAAAGATAGCAAAGTGAACCGTCATACTACCCATGAATTATGATTAATAATGGCGTAGAAAGTACCAAGCGAGCAGTTTGCAGCAGTTACCCAAAGAGTGTTTTGAAAGGCTCTTAAACGCCGCTCATCTTGCTTTCGCTATCCGTGCTGCGCGTTCCGTGCAGGCCTGACGATTTTTTTTTATTCTTGCGCTATAATTGTCGTCAATACGCACCAACTGAACCCTCAAAAAGTGCTTTGAAGATATACGTACCCAGCAACCGCTCGCATCAAAGATTCTTTGACGGATTATGAACGCGCGAGTCTCCATGGAACTCCAGTTATTGAAACACGCGAAACATGAGAATATGCAAATGCGCACGTTCTGAATTTTCGACTTAGATGAACAGCGTTATTATTAGAGTTCTGGCAGCTCAATTCTTTTTTACATATATGTATCACCTGTAGCCATTCGATCGACCACTTCAAGGCTGTATTTTCTTCAAAAGTGCAAAAAACACAGTAAATATTTATGGCACCCTTTTGCGCCTAACACCAAGCTTACTGCTTTCATGAAGTGTTCACAAGAAAAAATCGCAGGTCCCACGTACAGTGGGAATCGATCATATGCGAAGCACGAATGAGGAAGGTCGATATGTACCCTTAAAATCAGCACAATGTTACGAGGCGGGCGTAAATTATGCCGTACATGACTTCCATGTCAAGATTATCTAGTTAAGACATGACATTTACCTTCGCTGTCTATTAACGTCACCTGATACCACATTTTATAGATGTGGATCTATCGATACGGCTGTGAGCACGCTATCAGCGAAGCATGTAGTAATGTTTTGCATGACACGCATATTATCATTATCATGTTTTGACGTGTCATTCACCTTCATCGTCTCTGCACATCACGTGACACAAAATTCAGTATAATTGAAGCTGGCGAAATGGCTGGGAGCACATCTTGAGCGTGTCATCTGGTCATGTTACTACATAAGACGAATGTCATGATTTTCGTGTTATGACTTGTCAAATATCTTCTTCATACAGTTTTGTTATAGCATAGAAAGTTTGGTATTGATACCATTATCTTAACGGCCAAAACAGCTAAATGTCGAAAGTGGCTGATAGATAGATAGATAGATAGATAGATAGATAGATAGATAGATAGATAGATAGATAGATAGATAGATAGATACGCTCTCTAAGAAATGCTTCGCATTTAGAAAATCACCGTACTACGCAAAGGATTGAGACGATGAACAAGATGACCAAATATACACGATCACCAATCACTACTATGATTTCTTCTGCGATGCTGTGCTGTATTTTACTATAGAAAGCATCCACAACGAACCAACAAAAAAATTTGCCCCATATCTGCAGGTCGATTTGCAAATGTCGTCTAAATACGATAGCCTTACGTGTGCAAAGAGTGAACAAAACATTTATTTGAAGTTCTGCGCAAGAAAATCGGTGAATGGTATTCTGTAGGCGTTGCGTTAGAGTACCTCGAGCATGCAGCGGAAACGAACAAGCGCATCAAGTCACGTCACACGTGAGACATGAGCGCCATCTAGCAGTTTTCTTGAAAAACGAAGCGCGTGGCTCTGAGAGGGGTGGGCGCGCCCGTCTTAGAGGTGATAAGGTATAGAACGCAAGGCGACGGGTAGGTGCCACCGCCATCTCGTCTTAGCGAAGCGTTGGAAACACTCGATTTTTCGTGCAAGCGTTGCATGGTCAGCGCAGCGTGATAAGCGCTATGGTTCTTAAAATTGCTTACGTATGCTTCTTCCAGTAAAAGACACACATGCAGAATATATATGTGCTGTTATGGTGCCCCAGACATGCGCAATAATTGCTTTTTAATTGACAATTGTACAAGTTGAACGCTAAATCTTGAGCAACATTGGTGGGTGCTGTGGATGAGGTCAGCCGTTTCAAATACGTGGTGCCGTTAAGAGTCGACAGATAGACAGACCAAAGTTTTCTCGTCGAAGGTCTGCAAGAAAGACTATCATCTTGAAAACCAAGGGGTGGGGAAGTTTTTGCGGCCTTTTCTAGCGGTGCTGACCCTTATCTGCACCCTTTTCGAGAGGACCAGCACTTGGCTGACAAGTGTGGGCTCTTCATCAACGAGCCCAGTGGAGTTACGGTCTACGTCGTTAGCCAACCGGATGAATGATTCTCGTTTTCTCTTTTTCTACCAACCACTTGTCTGAGAACAAGCCTTACGGTGATCACGTGCTCCGCTCACGGAATTGCTCCTCGATCGCATGAAACAAGAGTAGCAGCAGCAGTGGCAGCCTCTTTTGTTATAGCTAAGGCACCTTTTTTTAAGCCTCTCTATTGACAGCATCAACGCCGGAAAGCCACTCTGGGACCTTCGTGAGACAATCATCTCGTTACGAGCAACCCAGGGGAAGAGTTGTTTAGTGTTGTGGGTCTCTTCTTGCGTGAATTACTTTTATCCTCCCGTGGCTCTTGTCTTCTTGTGACCTTTATTTCATTATTTTTTATATTTCTCGGCTGAAGAGAGGACGCTGATAACGTTGATCACCATGTCTGTAGCGTGCACTGACGCCTATACTTTGTACACTACTTCGTTTCCGGGAGCATGTTTCTAACGCGTCATCTTACTGAAGGAAATACAGCGCAGTCAAAGTAAGAGAAAAAGAGATAGCGCACCGATGCAGCACTGTTTATTTTAGCTGCCATACTGGAAGTGGTAACCTCATAGAGTGAAGTGATTGGCGTTGATTTATGAGCGGATATACAAATGTTTTTCGTTTAGCTTACTCATACAGGACACCTATGTGAACACTGCACACGTTGAAGTTTTGCCATAAAACATTCTGGGCCCTACTTTGCGTTGGCGCTCCTCGAAGAACTCTTCTCTGAACGCATGGCGTCAGTTTCAGAACCACGCGTTGATCGATAAATAAATGTACGCGGTGAAAAGATAGGATAT
Organism: Rhipicephalus microplus; assembly: GCF_043290135.1. Classification (NCBI taxonomy): domain Eukaryota; kingdom Metazoa; phylum Arthropoda; class Arachnida; order Ixodida; family Ixodidae; genus Rhipicephalus; species Rhipicephalus microplus. Next base: position 153,323,487 of record NC_134701.1, read on the forward strand.
TTAAATATTTATTTCCGCTTGCCAATTTGTTTTCAAGGGCGAAGCCCCTTATAACGGCACCTGTTCGTTCCTCGTAGCCGTTGTAGTATGTAACAAATATAACATTTTGACCTCCAAGGTGGTGCTGGTGGGAGATTTCTTCTGTGCGTTGTTGAACAATAAAAAATAGTGCTCAATGTACATGCCAATTGCTGCTAATGGGGAATGAGAGACTGGAGCATTCGGCTTTTAGTTGAAGCGCACGCTACGATCCCCATCAGCAGCCATTGGCATGTACATTGAGCACTATCTGACAAGAAAGGGTTGCTACGTTATACTCGCTGGGGGTAACCTCCTTAGCTTTAGAAAGGTTTAGCGAGCGTTGAGCCGCAGTGTCATGAATACAATGAACTAGTATATACCATGAATGCACTCGAGGTGGTTAAAGGTGGGAAGTAGATACGAAGCGCGAGCCGTAAGAAAGTAAAAGCCGAATTTTCTTGTCTCTCATTTCCCCTTAGCAGCCATGGGAATGTGCATTGAGCACTATCTGACCGGGAAAGGTTGCTACGTTATACTCACTGGGCGTAACCTCCTTGGTTTAGAAAGGTTTAGCGGGCGTTGGGCCGCAGTGCCATGAATACTGTGAGCTAGTATATACCATGAACTCGAGATGGTATATGTTGGGAAGTATACTCGAAGCGCAAGCCGTAAGACAGTGTGCGTGTGCCACCTCTCGTTTCGTCCTTGGAATGTCCGCTGGATTGCAGTGCTTTTATATGGAGAATATTTGATGGAAAGATGCGAGATCGTGGTACTTGGAGTGTTGAATAGATGGACGAACCGACACACAGACAGATGCATGGGTGGACGCATGAACGGACGCAGGGGCGGATGTATGGACCAACGCAGGGATGGATGCACGACAGACACACGCACGGACGGGCGCATGGACGCATGGACGGTCACACACAGATGGACGCATGGACGGGCGGAAGCAAGAATGAATGGACAGACGAATGCTTCACCCCACTCTCCATCATTCACTCCGTGGATATGCTGCCAATTTTTTATACATTATGCCTGTTTTGACGCCATCATGTGTCTCCGTTGTTCAGTGTCTGGCTGGTATTTTTTTAAGATTATCATCGTGTTTTTACCGCTAAGCATTCAGCAATAAGTTGAGCGTTTTGTATCTCGCCTTTTTGAGACCACATATGGCTTCCAGTTCAATATATTTCAACGCTGGTAGCAAACACCTTAGCATATAGTAGGCTTTACACTATTCTGCTCTTAAAACGTAGATCACATGTGAACCACCAAATTTTTTTTTCATATGGCTTCAGATAATCTGTTACTAAACTGTAAGAAATGAGGTGCAGCCAGATATTATGAATATACCGCGGCATTTTGTGATCACGACCGCTGTGTTCACTCTACCAAAAAAAAAAAAAATAAACGATGGGGCATGCTTTCTGACGAGTCCATGACTTAAGGAGCAAATAGCGGAAAATAAAGAGGCAAAAATTTACCCGAATCTGCATGTTACACTGCAAATGTCGTCGAAAGACGAGAGCCTTGCGTCTGGAGGGAGTGAACAAAACGTTTATTTTAATTTCTGCGGTAGGAAATTGGTGAATGGTATTCTGGAGGCGCTGCGTTAGAAGGCCTCAAAAGTGTAGTGGAGGCGAATGAGCGCATTGAAGCACGTTAGACACGAGCGCCCATCTAGTTATCTTAGAAAACGAAGGCGTGCGCACCCGCGGTGAAAGATGCGCGCCTGGTTCGGAGGTGATAAGGTGTAGAACGCAAAGTGACGGGCAGGAGCCAACACCATGTCGTCGTAGCAAAGCGTTGGAAACACCTTTTTGAGCATCGCGTCGCACTGTCAGCGCAGCGCGATAAACACTACAGTCCTTAGAGTTACTTGTGTGTGCCTCCTCTAGTATAAAGGCAGACATACAAAACATCGACGTGTTGTCATGGCGCCTCAGATATGCGCAATAACAGCTTTTGAATTGACTATCGCACAACTACGAACGCTAAATCTCGTGGGTTAGCCGTTAGGTGCCGTTTGGTGACATTTGAGGTATAATTAAGGGCGGAGAAACAGACAAATGTACAGACTGACAAACAGACAGACCAAAAGTTTTCCGCCAGAAGTCGCAGGAAAGATTATTTTCTTAAAAAAATAAACGTAAGGAAATAAATCAAGAACCATTCAGTTCTTCGCCAGTGTCCCAGCGTTAGTGTGCGCCACATATTCAATGAACTTGATTTCACTTGACCAGTTTTAGGGCTCTCGTGCTTTATTTTGCAAGACCAGTTTAGAGGTAATTTTGGGCGGGGCTTCCTTATTTGTGCGCACGCCGACGTACTTCCCACAATTTCCGTATTCCACTTTTCATAACTAATTGGTAATATCTTGATAGCATGGAAGCCTGGGCGGCCCAATGCTATGCAGTGTGCGAGAAGAATCATATTCAGTGGTGTAATATGACACCGTGTAAGTTTTATCTGTCTGCGGTGCCATCCGTACACTCTCAGTCATATCTTGGCTAGATTACTCGTCGGCAGGTAGGAAATCTGGTCACATTTTCGCCGCTTCTATTCAGTTCGTTACGCGGCTCCGTTGCCGATTCCCATGGGAAATGGCCCTATCACAAATGACCTTCGGAACAGCCGTGACAATTATTAGCGGGGATTTTAGGTCAATTGTTTTCTGGCAAGATACGGCCTGTTGTAACGCATGACAGCCTATTGGCAAGAATTCTGTAGGTGGCCCTCATGACGTTAGAAATAAAAATTTATTTTTTAACGTTTTGAGTGCACTGCGTCTGTTCTTTGTAAGTACTGTTCTTATTACGACTGATTAGAAAATTATTATTAGTGCATTTCTTCAAATCTTCGACATCAACACGCAAATTGCCCACAGTACTGAATTCGAAGTCGGTACCGCGCGCATTGGAAGGAGGCACTTTAACTTTTGTCCTTGAGCGCTACCTCATGTAATTGCATTTTTATTCGCGGTTCACACATATATGCTAATTAGTTTGCAAACCGTCGGCGGATTTTTTTAAATCTGTGTCATATGCATGTGTTTTAGTGTGTATTAGATCAGCAAATTGTTTGCGGGGCTTCATGAACTTAAGACGACCGCGGTAAAGGCTTTCGGCTATGACTAGGGTATGCGTGGTGTGCCGTGACGTTAGAACAGTTAACGCGTGTTTGTGAGTCGTTTTAGTGCTTCTCTGTGAACTGCGGGTGGTTCGCTCACTGCGAAAACGCGGGTAAGAGCGTGGTAAGGCTATCTTAAGCTCTCTATATCCACGTATGTTTCTCCCAAGTGCGTTTGCTGTGAGCCATTTGTTTCGCGAGGTACGCACGCGTCAGTGACAGTAGCCCACGCTCTGCTATTCGAAGACCATCTTCTCTCGCGCGTGAACGTTACACAGGTATTATTGTGTGCCTACGCCAACATTCGCATTTCTTGCGCATGAAATATTGCAAGCTGCACACTTGGCCTGCAGCACTGGTTCAGTATTTTGACGATCATATATGTCTACAGTAGCAAATATGCGCCCTATTTCACGATACCAGTGGTTTTTTCAGTCCTATAATTATAATATATAGGGGGAGTGGCTACTCCTACCTTTATTAGGCTTCACATCGCTCTTCAAGTGAATACCGAAATGTGCGCCATTGTCAAATATGGCCGCCACAAAGTATTGACAGACCAATTACCCTCCAAAGAAATAGTTAATGCGTTTGCACATCTTTTTACCGAAGGTCTGCATGCAGTTGCAGTGACAAAATGGTGCAGAATGAACGTGATCATAGTTATTGTTATTTCATGCGTAAAAAAATTGGCTGCGCTTTAAAAAATCTGAATACTTTTTTTTGCTGTTACCTAATTTCCACAGCTGTTCACAAGTAAACAGGACGGGGTGATCGTAGTTCAATGTCACAAATATATCATGCTGGAATACGATAACTGTAGCATATATTCAAGAGTGGGAAAATATTGGTCACCAACGCACTACCGCTGACTTCTGCACGGTATTTGTTCAATTTTGTCATGCAACTTCGCAACCATTCATAAAACATCAACCCACCTATTATCAAAGTTGAAGATTTTCTGTGTCCCCTGCATTCTGTTGTTTCTCTTAGAGCTATGTTTTCCTAAAAAAATATCATTCTCAGTTGTTTAGTAGAACATGAACATTGACAGTTATAGGCCAGTGCATCAACTGTTGTACATGCGAAAGCACTCTTTTTTTAATGCATCACAAATGTGATGCCTTGACAACTGATAAACAGGATGTTATTCGTATTCGTTTATTGGCGTCAAAACAGTAACGCTGACACTTTGCGAGTCCCAGCGCTTGCCTAAATTCAGGGAGACGCATGATATCTTGCATAATGTGCGTTATGAAGCACTGAAAAGGGTAGACATCAAAGACTATCTTGTAAAACAGAGGTGTGCCAATAACTCGGGTGTCTTCGGCCGAACAGCCTTCCTGAAAAAGATATGAAACAACAAAGCCCATTAGGCTTCCAGTATTCATAAGATTAAATGTTTTATTCAAAGCTCTCGCTCAATTTTTTTACTGCATTTTTTTGTTTATTTTCAAAAACACTTAATTCAATTATTGAGATATTGCTTGAGGATAATTTTTGCCGAAGTTTGCACTTAGTGAGCAAAGCGCTCTTTACAGTGTTCTTGTGATATGCAGGTAAACACGACAAAGAAGAAACAGTGCAGGTTGCCTAGCTGACGTTTTTATTTATCATGTCGTAAGTTGGCAACAAGAACAATAGATGATGGGTAGTATACGTTGCTATGCACTGTTTCATCAAAGCTGGTTTTTAGACAAGATAATTGATTCATCCTCGAAACTTATTGCACCTTCTGCTGACTAGCCTAATTAAATCTGGGGCTATAATATGCTAAAGCTATGTTTAACATATGAGACATACCAAAGTGGGCAGTACTGGTTCATTGCTGTGCATTTAAATAAAACTCTGCGAATGCTTATCGGACCCTTATTGGTCTTATTAGTGCTTCACTACCTCCTGTCCAAATGTATACTGGTGTACCTAAAATCTGCCTGTGAGCCACAATGAACGACTATGGCGATTCGAAGCATGTTAGTACTCTCTTCGCAGTAGCACGGTTGCTAGATTTTTTTAAATGTGAAGCATTTCTTAGCGAACTTCGGCGACTTTGAGCGTATCTATCTGTCTATCTACCTATCTATCTGTCTGCCTAGCCACCTACGTTTTTTAGCTCGCCTGGCGATTTCAATTATGGTATCAATACCAAACTTGGTAAGGCGTAACATCACTGTATGAAGAACACATTTGTCCAGTCATAACATGAAAATCAGGAAATGTATGTCATGAATGTCATGATTTAAATTTCATGGTCCTGCAGCTCTTGCGGTGGTTTCGTTCACATGGCATGTTGCAAATCTGGTACGGCATGGCATGATTGCATGGCGAACACAAGCGACCAACCCTAACATGAAAATCATGACATGCGTGTCATGTAACAACATGGCTACATGCCACGCTCATGATGCGCTCGCGGCTGTTTTGCTAGCGTTACATATACCAAATTCGGTACTACAGTACGTGGATGGATGACGAAGGTATGTGACTGTTGCAACATGATATTCATGAGATGTGTGTCATGTAACAACATGAAAACATGCCACGCTCATGATGCGCTGGTAGCCATTTCGCTAGCTTCACTTATACCAAATTTGGTATCAATGACACAGGTATGATTTTGGTGTAAACATGATAAACATGAGATGCGTGTCATGTAACATGACTACATGCTACGGTCATAATGCCCTCACGGCCGTTTCGCTAGCTTCACATGTACTAAACACGGTATCACGGGACGGGAAGGGATGGCATAGGTAAATGACACATCCAAACATGATAATCACGACATGCGTGTCATGTAAGAACATTACTACATGCCACACTGATGATGCGCTCACGGCCATTTCGCTAGTTTCTCATATGCCAAATTTGGTATTACGTGACTCGAATGGATGACGAAGGTATGTGACTGGTGCAAAGATAATAATTATAAGATGCGCGTCATGTGAGAACTTGACTACATGCCACAGTCAAGGTGATAACACATTTCGACGTGACGCGGTGCGCGGGCTCGCCGTCGTTCATTTCGTCGCGTCATGCCGGCGATGACACGCCAGGCGCCAGTCCTGGGGTATACTCGGCGGCGCCCACCGCTCTGCGTTGCTTTGACGCATGTGCGTTTCAGCACGTCCGGTGTCTCTCCGTCACGAAAAGAGCGACACGCAAAGAGAAAAACTTTTAAGTGTGAATACACTTTATAAGCGACCCCAAACCATCCACCGCCGTCGGTGGCGTCCGCAGTCTTCTCTTTATCTTTAAAAGAAAGAGGACTTGGCGGGCCGCAGTGCGACGCTCTACCGAATAAGCCACGGACGCGACGCTGATATCGGTGTCAGTAACGCGCCTTATACCCCCTCCGCCTTCGCTCGCTCCTCCGCTCTCCTCGCTCGCTGCAGCTGCGCGCACCCCTCTCTCCCGCGCGCCCGCCTTCTCTCTCAGTCTCCCGTCAAGAGCGGGTCGTGAGGGAGAGTAAAGGTAAAATCCGTTGGCATTCGCCAGTGAGTTAACGTAAACTCCCCCGTGTGATCAAATTGCGATTCCCAGAAGCCATTACACCATGAAGGCACCATAGTGTGAATAATAAATATTATAGTACGAATTATTAATAGTGCGCGGCCTTTTTGCTTGCTCCACATATACCTAATTTAGTGTTACGTGACGTCAATGGATCACAAAATATATTACTGGTGCAAACAAGGTAACCCTGACACGCGTGCCATGTAAGAACATGGCAACATACTACGCTCATAGCGGGCTCGCGGCCGTTTCGCTAGCTGCACATATAGTAAGTTTGATATCACGTGGCATGAATTGATCATGAAGGTAAACGACACAACCAAACATGATAATCGTGTCGCGGAAGTCATGTACGGCATCATTTACCTCACTTCATAACGTGGTGATGATTTGAAAGTTACATATCAACATTTCTCATTCGAGCTTCGCAATATCATTGATTCCCACAATGTACGTGAGACCTGCCTTTTTATTTATCCGGCGGCTGTGACAGTAGTCTTTCGACGCGTATCAGGCACTTCCTATTGTTTCTATATGCGACTAATGCCCTTTCTTATTCTCTTTGCTTTTCATCGCACTTTTGCGGCGGCACATTGTACCGAACCACATCCGCAAGCGCCCGAGCACCCATGCGGATGGGCAAACAGAACACGAAGAATTACCTACCGTTCGGTTTCCGGACGTCGCCGAGCACGCAGCGTGCGTATTGTTGCGATCGCCGAGCCGCCCTTTCACGCGGGCGCCGAGAAGGATAAAGGCAGCTAGCTACCTTTAAGGATGAACATGAAGGCTCCCGTCGTGTTTTTCATCTATTGGTAGGTGCGTCATTGTAATTTCTCCACGCAGCACGGCTGTCGCTTGTGCCGGCGCGGAAATGCGACACGTGATGCCGTTGTGCACCGAAGCCGCGACGCAGAGTTTCCACCAAAGACAGACCACTACGCTGTGCGTGTCTGGTGGATAGGTCACTGACGCTCAAAACACCACCAGATAATCCAGCACATGTAGTTGGAGTTGCCTGGCCTGCTACTATCGTTTGACAGTGTGAATGGTCAGCCCAAGCTGGGACACGACGGACTAGTTAAATCCCATTGGCTGGCAGCATGATTGCCCAGATGCGACAGCATGACCGGAGCAATACCTGATTTGGGTTGTGTGGGCGTGTGTATGTTGGGGGTGGTGCCGGCAAATTGACTCTCAACATTGGGAACCTGATTGGGTGAACCCTGTTTCTCTAGGCCTGGCGTCTATAGGGAAGGTGAAAGACAAAAAGCGCCAGGCGAATGCCTTGAGTGTCGATTCCTGTTTCGAATACTCTTTCTGTAAATATGTAAATCAGGCTCTCGTACTCTTCTTCCACTCTTCAGCCCTGTTCTCTCCAACAGTAGCCCTTCGTGAAGGCGAGGTTTGTGACAGCACGCCTGGCCGCGAGAAGACCTAGACAGTCGGCAGGGCCTCTACTTCAATAACTGGTGGCAGCGGTGGGGTGGACCGGGTGACAATGCACTGCAACTGCGTGTGAGCGTTTGGGTTTTGCTCTTAGATTTGCCAGGTTTTTCAACTTTGGGTTAAAATAGTTTGCTTCCTGGGAATCTAGAATTGTTTTCATGCAAATGTCGTTTGTTTAAGCATCCATAAGAGGGCAAAAGTCATCGCTTAAGGCAGTGGCTATAGACCTGAGAAAGTTCCGAAAGAGGGAGTTGTTGCTTTTATGCGAAGAGTTGGCACTTCAATGTGATGAAACCAGGAAAATTGCGATCTTCTGAGAGAAATATATGCCAGCGATAGTAGTTCGGAGAACATTGATATATCCTGAGAACTGGTTCAAAAAACTCTGAAGGAGGAGGAAATGAACAGAGTGTATAAAAAAGAGAAACGGAAAATAGACGTAAAGAAATTGGAATTGGAAATTCAGAAGCCGCGTTTAGCTGTTGAGGGAGCCGTAAGCGGTACTCCGGAACGAGCTAGTGAGGGGGAATCTTATCGTATGGATAAGTGAATCCAGCCATTTAAGTTAGAAGAAAGTATAGAGATGGTCACAGTACATTTTTTTTCTGTCGGCCCGTGTGCTCAGATTTGGGTGCACGTTAAAGAACCCCAAGTGATCGAAATCTCTGAAGCCCTCTACTACGGCGTCTCTCATATTCATATGGTGGTTTTGGGACGTTAAATACCACAAATCATCATCAGCAGCATCACAATATACATTTTGAAAGAACCTGTAAAAGGGTGAACTACGTTTTAGATACGTGGGCACAGAGACGTTAGACATAGTTGCCCTGCGAAGCTCTCAATGTTGTGTCGAGACTTAGCGTAAAAAATGCGGACGACTATTAGAAAGTTAAGTGAACCCTCCCTAAGAAATACAGCCCACATATAGAAGCGTTCCGTCAGCGGTTTAGAAAATCAGCAAAAAAAGGCAATGAGGACTATGCAGAGTACGCATATATGCTGAAATCTAACCTTTTAGAGCGGCTGAAGAGCGTGGAAATTTACGATAGCCGTGACAGTATCATTAAGAGCATGTGCCTTGAACAATTTTCAAAGGCATTCCCCAATCAATGGAATTGTGAATACAGGATTGAGATGGTGTTGACACAGTTGAAAAAGCTGCTAAATTGGCAGACGAACACGCGAGGCGTATTAAACTAAACGCGAAGGAGGGCCAGGTCCAGCGGGGGAATACGTGGTGGAAATATTTCTCCACAAAGAAACCTGCACAGAGTAAGAATCTAGAGAAAGAACAAGTTCCAAGAAATGCCCCAGAAAAAGGTCTGAACTCGAGCGAGAGTAACCTGATCTCAGAGGTGACAGAAAAAGCAGCCAAAAAAAGAGTTTGAAACACGGACACCATTGAGGTGCTACAATTGTCAGGGGTTGGAGCATATCGCAGCAAAATGATAGAAACCACGTACTGTGTTCGCGTACATAGACAGTAGCGACGAGAGCTAGGAGCTCTCCCCACCATGGTGGTCTAGTGGCTAAGGCACTCGGCTTCAGACCCGCAGTTCGCGGGTTCAAATCCCGGCTTCGGAGGCTGAATTTCCGATGGAGGCGGAAATGTTGTAGGCCCGTGTGCTCAGATTTGGGTGCACGTTAAAGAACCCCAGGTTGTCGAAATTTCCGGAGCCCTTCACTACGGCGTCTCTCATAATCATATGGTGGTTTAGGGACCTTAAACCCTACATATTAATTATGAGAGCTTGCAGCTCCTTTGGCCGTACTTGCATGAGCTTAACGTTAACGAAAAACCCTGTACAGTGCTTAGACATAGCGCCTCTACTAAGGGTGTTGTGCACCCGTCCTGCGTTGCCGCTGATGATTTTACAGGGGAGGTAACGTGGATAAAGCCAGTGTTAGAAAAGCACAGCGTTTGCTTGCCTATGGCGATAGTCACCATTTCCGGCCCAATCGGAGAACTCGTGACGGAAGCTGTGGTCTTGAAAATGGTTCCGTTAGATTACCCATGTCAGTTTTCTAACCAATCTTACCAGCTCTTGCATGAACGCGGTCAGAAATTCGGAGAAGGTAGAGTGCAGGCGCGACCTGGTCTAAAAACCGTCAGCGGGAAGCTCAGTTAACGCAAAACTTGGGAGCGGGCACACCTGAAAGCGAGAAAACATTTGAGAAGTTGGTAGAAACGGCCAAGGAAAAATCAGCATTTTAAACTGTTGAAACCGAGGAGGACATCCTCGAAGGTGGGGGGTGCTAGAAGGCTGTAATGGGAGGACCCTAATCGGAGGGTCTACCCCTCCGATTCGGGTCCTCCTATTACGAAGGATTGCTACTGACTCCCGGGTCACGTAATTTTGACAGGCTTTTGAAAGTAGACAGAGGTTCACTTAGTGCTGAGCAAAAGTAATACCGCAGTCTAGTGCGTTTGCTCGTCACGGCAAAGGAGGGAATCGCTATACGCAACGTGACTATGCACAAAAAAGGCGGACTTCTGTATAGACATTACAAAGACCGGAAACGTAAAATTTTTGACCAGTTTGTAGTTGCCGAGAAGTACCGCAAAAATATTCTCTGCCTATGTCTTGGAAATGGATGGTCCGGACGTCTGGGTGTGAACAAAACAAAATAACGGCTGCTTTTGGAGTACTATTGGCCAGGGTAGTGCCAAAGATGTAGGGTTGTTGGTCAGATCATGCGATGCAAGTGAACGGGTTCGAAACTGGGCGACCAATGAAAAGCTCATTTGAAACTCGTTTGACTGATCACAGAGCCTTTCCGTTGACTTGCATTCGATACTGTGGGAGCATTGTCGCAATCAAATTCAGCATAAAGATACCTCTTAACGATACCTTGATAGTCCGGGAACTAAGTTTTCCGGAAGCGATTACATTGAAAGAATTGAGCTCTTAAGAAATTGTGGACGTGCTGTTGACAGCTTTTCTATGAATTAATTTTTCACTGAAATTAAGGCCGACCAAGAAATGGGACATTAAGCTGATGCACAGTTCAGTATGTCATTACTCATACAACAGCGTAGAGAAACTGCACTCGGTGCTGAAAAGAGTACTGCGTGCCTTGTGCTACGAGCACAGGGAGGACTTTGAGAGTGTCTTCCCGCAGCTCTCTTTGCATTGAGAACCGTCCCGCGTGAGGCCACCAGTTCTCACCGGCAGAGTTGATTTACAGGAGAGCAGTTCGTTCTCCATTGCGTATGTGTAGAAAGTAGTGGGAAGAAACAGTAGAGAATCAGACCATTAGGGCCTATGTATTGCAGCTCGAGGAGCATTTAAGTGTCACGCGTAGACTAGTTCAGAAAAAAACGTGAAAGTAGCTCAAGAGAACGCGAAGGTGTGTTACGATAGAAACGCGAGGCGCCGAAATTTCATCGAGAGAGATAAAGTCATGATCCTACGTCCATCGCGGAAAAACAAGCTGGAAGCTCAGTGGGATGGGCCAAAGAGGTAGTGCATAAATTGTCACGCTCTAGCTATGCATTGAAAATACCTGGACGGGGAAATAAAATCAAGATTTACAATTGCAACTTAAGACGTATGTGGGAGAGAAGTAGATGTCAACATGTTATTAAATGTACCCGAGGAAACGACTGACGATCTCCCAGTATTGGGAGCAGATACACGCAAGCAACGCAAAGTGAAAAAAAAAATTTGGCCCTCTCGGCAAGCCGTGGAGCTCTGGAGGAGTGGCAGGTAGTGAAGCTTAAGGAAGTGTTGGCTGAATTTCACGACAGTTTTGGCGAGAAGCCGGGAAAGACAAATCTGATGAGTCATGAAATTGAGCTAACGTCAGCCGAGCCGTTAACATCGAAGCCTTACAGAGTTTCTCCGAAGCAGCATCAGATCATTGAGTGCAAAATAAAGCGCATGCGAGAGGTTGTGGTGATTGAGCCCACAATACATGACTATACGTCACCCATGATCCTTGTGCAAGCACCCGGTAAATATTCTTGTCCTTGTGTGGATCATACAAATTGAACGCAATCACCAGGGATCAGCTCTACTCCATACCGAACATTGAAGAAAGGATTGAAAGAGTGAGTGGCGCTAACTACATTTGGACACTTTACTTAAAAAAGAGCACTGGCAAGTTACTTTGTCAGACAGTGCCAGTCACTATGCGGTAGTTATTTCTCCAGTAGGTACATTTTGGCCTATTGTGCTAAGCATTGGTCTTAAGAATGCCCCTTATACCTTTTCGAAGTTAATGAATATTGTACTCAAAAACTTGCTTATGCCGTACCATAGCTTGATGGCACAGCCATCTTTTCGAGAACTTGGAAAGAACATGTGACACAATTGAGAAGTGTGTTAACGAGACTGGGAGAGGTGGGTTTACCGTAAACGCCGAAAAATGCAGCTTTGGCTGTACGCAGGGGAGATATCTTGGTCACGTGGGGGGGAAACAGACCCGAGTCCGTCCGAACTCAAAATGGGGCATATTGCTGAGTTTCCGCGACCTCTAAACAAGTGAAATATTCGCTCCTTTCTGGGACTGGTACGTTACTACCAGCGGTACATACCCAGTTATTCTCAGATAGCCAACCCCCTCACATATGCGCTACGAAAAGGAAAACTGGAAAGAGTAGCTTGCGATGCAAAGAAAAAGGTTCATATACAAACCTTAAGAGATTGTTGCTATCAAGGGCAGTGCTACGGACACCAGACTACACTAAGGAACTTGTAGTGCACTGCGGCACGAGCGATAGAGCATTGGGCGTGGTATTAAGTTATGTGGGATATGACGGAGAGAAACATCCTATTCTCTATGCAAGTCATAAGTTGACAGTGAAGGAGGAGCCATACAGTGCCTCGGAAAAGGAGTGGGTATGTCTAGTATTGGTGGTACAGAAATCGTCGTGTTACTTACATGGAGTGAGGTTCACTTTTGAAACAGATCCCTGTCCTCTTACTTGGGCATGCCAAATGTCGCGCAAAAAAGACGCGTGCTCCGGTGGAGCCTTATCCTTAAAAAAAAAAACAACTTTTCCGTCCGGTATAAAAAGGGTAAAATTAACGGAAATGGCGATGGACTTAGCAGATTAGTCTGATTTGTAATGCCGGGACCTTCATTTAACCTTTTGTTGGATCATGTTTGTGGAGCCGTTGTCGCGGCGATTCCCAAGTTGGTTTATTTTCAGTTGTCGTGGCGACTTCTGCCTCACTTGCAGCTTTTAAGGGAAGATAGCCACTTGCTTTGTTTTGTTTCAAACTACTTCTGAAATGTCTGTATTCAATAAGATTCTAAATTTTGTGGTGTGGTATAAACCTCCAGATTTGGTGAGTCTGGCGGGTTAGGAGCGGATTCTGAGCGCTGGTGCGTGGTGTGGTGTTGTGGCGTCTCGATTTTTCTTACTGTTGTATTCTATTGTGTGAGGTTCTTCGAGCTGCATGTATGCTCTAAGTAAGCTGCACGCCTTTAATCTCTGCCTGGGCTCCCTTTAGACTGCCAAAAACATGTAACATTTTGACTTCCAGCCTACACGAGAGGCTGTGTAGCATATTCGTTTGGGCGACGCCCGCAAACTGGAAAGAACGGAAGACGGCGCTTCACAGTGGCATGAGAGGCCAAGGCTCGCGTTCTTTGCTGGCGTCGATTGTTGATCAGGCCTCTCTTTTTTTCGCTCCTGTTGCGTAAGCCGACAATAGGTTTGAACACAGCCAACAGTTCAACATTCCCGACCATTCACGAAGTGATTAAGCTTTGGCAGGGTGGTTGAATCGTGTGACAAAAAAAAAACAGATAGAGAGACAGACCAAAATATATACCTTCTACTATCCCAAGAAAAAGTATAGTCTTTATAAGAGATAAGATCTGAAATCTCCAGTGTGAGAATTCCACCCCTGTAGATATTCTAGCCTTATAACCCTATCGAACGAAAAGGTTTAATGTCATTTGCACCGAATGGCATTTACATTTAATGACATCAGTTGGCTGTCACATAGACATCTAATGTCACTGAAAGAAAATGGCTTCAGAAAACGAATGAGCTAGCCAGGTTCATTCGAATGAGCTTTCGCCGCGAAGATGTACTCTCGCCGGAAGAAGGACGTGAACAGATTATATATGAAAGGATTAATAAATCGTAGCAAGTATTAACATGATTTTATTTTTAAGTATTGTTTCATTTATTTGCGTACAACTCAACTGAGCTGTTAGAAAATTATTTGCGTACATTGCAACTCAGCCGCTAGAAAACAATTTGAATATTCGCGTTCACAGCGACATTCACAAAAGGGTCGCAGGCCATATTGGCCATATCAACCATGTGCTCAGTGATTACGCTAGCCTTTGGAGCTTGTAGCCACTTTTCAATATCTCACGACTGACTAGCCTGTTCTTGGTTCCGATGTGAAGCTGCCTTTCTTGGTTAACGTGCTCGGCCCAAAGAGAGAAATACGCCACGACAACGCTTTTTATCCACTCGGCACGAGAAGTTGCAGCGGCTTCCTTGCACTCCGCCGTGTCAGCCATAGTGAAACGTTTACCACGTGACCCCATGAGCGATTGTGGCTCTGGTCTCACCTCGACTTCATATGAGCTACGAGCTTTCCTTTGGATATTTAAAAAAACTGTATATTAACCTTTCATCCTCAATTTAATTCATGTGGAATCATTTTTATAACGCTTTGTAGGCCCGTGTGCTCAGATTTCGGTGCACGTTAAAGAACCCCAGGTGGTCTAAATTTCTGGAGCCCTCCACTACGGCGTGTCTTATAATCATATAATAGTTTTGGGACGTTAAACCCCACATATCAATCAACATTTTTATAACGCTTAGTATACGTAATAAATTTCTTACGCACATTGCGACTAATTTTTGTTCAATCCAGTTTTAGCGACATCGAATTGCCATCAATTACAAAGGGCAATATACCTTTCCTTGTAGCAGCACACGTATTCTAATGTCATTCAATATTTAGAATGTCATTAAACTAAAATGAGATTAAACTATGTCGTGGGACGAAGGTATTACATTTGTTGTTTGTGTATAATATTGTTACGGGAAAGATTTATTCACCGAGAGCTGGTCTTGCTAACGGCTTAGAGAGCGCACAGTCAAGCAGGCCAACGGGAGAAGCTTCAGAGTCCAACCCACTACAACCACGTTGTCGTCTTCTTCATTTGGGTGCCAATTCAGCTGTGCGACAGTTCCATACACGTATCATCACCCCAGCCCGTAAGGCACCGTCTCGGTGCATGTTAAGTGAGCGAGTCGGCGTTGTAGGGCTTGAGACGAGAAACGTGGACCACTTCCGTTCTGGGAGCAGCAGCTGATGAGTTTGTGGTAGCGACAATCTCGTAGGTCACAGGTGTGACCTGACGAATGACTCGGTAGGGCCCAGCGTATCGCGATAGGAGTTTCTCGCAGAGGCCAACACGTCGAGATGGGAGCCACAGGAGAACAAGAGATCCCGCAGAAAAAACGGCATCTCTATGTCGACGGTCATAAAGAGACTTCTGTGCTGTCTGCGACGACGATAACCGAGCACGCGCTACCGCACGTGCCGTGAGGGCCCGGGTGATTGCATCCTGAGCGTACGAGGTGGAGGATGGGTGGTCTGATGAAAGCAGTGTGTCGAAGGGCAGTAAGGGATGACGTCCATAGAGTAGATAAAAAGGGGAGTAGCCCGCTGTTTCATGACGCGACGAGTTATAGGCGAAGGTTACGAACGGAAGAGCTATGTCCCAATCAGTGCGGTCGGTAGATACGTACATCGAAAGCATGTCCGTCAATGTGCGGTTTAGTCGCTCCGTAAGGCCGTTAGTCTGAGGGTGGTAAGATGTGGTGAAGTTGTGACGGGTAGCACAAGATCGGAGTAGATCATCAACCACACGAGATAGAAAGTAGCGACCACGGTCTGTGAGCAGGTGAGTCGGAGCGCCGTGCTGGAGAATAATGTCGTACAGCAGGAAGTCGGCAACGTCGGTTGCGCAGCTGGTTGGTAGCGCTCGAGTGATTGCATACCGAGTGGCATAGTCTGTGGCCACTGCAATTCATTTATTTCCAGTTGTAGAAGTAGGAAAAGGGCCCAGCAAGTCCAACCCCACTCGATAAAATGGCTCGGCTGGAACTTCAATAGGTTGAAGTAGACCGGCAGGGGGAGTCGTAGGCTTCTTTCGGCGCTGGCAGAGGTCACAAGATGTGACGTAACGGCGAACAGAGCGGTACAGACCCTTCCAGAATACTCGTCCTCGAATGCGGTCGTAAGTTCTGGAGACTCCTAGATGTCCAGAAGTTGGAGCATCGTGGAATTGTCGCAGAACATCCTTTCGCAGGTGATGCGGTACGACGAGTAAAAGTTCGGCGCCGTCGGGGTGTAAGTTGCGGCGGTACAAAACGTTGTCTTGAAGCAGGTATCTGCTAAGAGAAGGGTCAGCATAACGCGATTGAAGGCGGTCAATGATGGTGAGCAGCGATGGATCTTGGCGCTGTTCGTCAGCCACGTTCAGAAAGTCAGTGATGGCTAAAACGCAGGCATCGGATTCCAAATCAGTGGAGCTAGGTGGATCAACAGGGTGCCGGGATAAGCAGTCAGCATCGCTGTGCAGCTTTCCAGATTTGTAAACAACCGAGAACGTGTACTCCTGTAATCGAAGTGCCCATCGGCCGAGTCTTCCTGTAGGGTCCTTAAGCGTCGATAGCCAGCAAAGCGCATGATGGTCCGTGATGACTGCGAACGGACGTCCGTATAAGTACGGACGGAATTTCGCAATAGCCCAAAGGAGGGCTAAGCATTCCCGCTCAGTGATGGAATAATTTTGTTCCGCTTGCGACAAAAGACGGCTAGCGTAGGCTATCACACGGTTGGTGCCATTCTGTATCTGAGCGAGTATAGCACCAATGCCATGGCCGCTTGCATCGGTGCGAAGCTCTGTTCGAGCCGCTGGATCAAAATGAGCCAACACAGGTGGTGATGTGAGGGCGGTAATTAGCGACGCGAAGGAATGTTCTTGGTCGCTTTCCCAAGAAAATGCCACATTCTTTTTGAGGAGATCCGTGAGGGGCCTAGCAATATCCGCGAAATTGAAGACAAAGCGGCGGAAGTATGAGCAGAGCCCAATAAAACTGCGAACTTCTTGTGTGGAACGCGGAACCGGGAATTCTCGGACTGCACGGACTTTGTCAGGGTCGGGTTGAACACCAGTGGCGTCAACAAGGTGGCCGAATAGTTTAATCTGCCGACGTCCAAATGAGCATTTCGACGAATTGAGTTGGAGACCAGCGCAACGAAAAACGTCAAGAATTGCCGAGAGGCGAGACAGGTGGCTTTCGAAGGAGGGTGAGAAAACTATTACATCATCCAGATAGCAGAGGCAGGTCGACCATTTGAAACCGCGAAGAAGAGAGTCCATCATACGTTCAAAAGTAGCCGGGGCATTGCACAAACCAAAAGGCATGACCTTGAATTGGTAAAGGCCGTCGGGTGTGATGAATGCCGTCTTCTCGCGGTCGTGGTCGTCGACCGAAATTTGCCAGTATCCGGATCGAAGGTCAAGGGACGAGAAATAGTTGGCGCCGTAGAGGCAGTCGAGCGCATCATCGATTCGAGGTAAAGGATAAACGTCCTTCTTGGTGATCCGATTCAGGTGGCGATAGTCCACGCAAAAACGCCAAGTGTTGTCCTTCTTTTTAACTAAGACCACTGGGGAGGCCCAAGGACTCGATGATGGCTCAATGACGTCTTTACTGAGCATGTTCTCGACCTCCGTCTGTATTACTTGGCGCTCAGCACGTGACACGCGATAAGGGCGTTTGTGAAGTGGACTGGCGTCGCCGGTGTCGATGCGGTGGGTTACGGCACTTGTGCGGCCCAGGGGACGGTCGTCAACGTCAAAGTTATCCAGGTAAGAAAATAGAACACCCCGGAGCGCCGCAACTTGGGAAGGTAAGAGGTCACTGGATATCATTTTGTCGAGGAACGCCTTATTTTGCGACGTGATGACAGGTTTCGTCATGGTCTTAGTGTCAGGTGTGAAAGAACAAATCGAACATTCATCAAGGGTGGAAAGATCGGCTAAAGTGATGCCTTGGGGAAGCACTTGGGTCGACGTAGAGAAGTTCAGAACTGGAAGTAGCACCGTGTTGTTAGAAACAACCACTATAGTATGTGGTAGTGCGATGTGGTGCGTAAGAGTCAAATCAATGAGGGGAGCTACCAGATAGTCTCCATCAGGAACGGACGGGAAGGGCGACAGAGGAATGTACATAGCAGCCTGGGGCGGTAGCCGTAGAGACTCCACGGATCGTAGCCGAGTGCGACTTGGAGGAGTGAAATCGGAGCACAAAGGCAATTCGAGCCGTAAGATACTGGTAGAACAATCGATGAGGGCGGAGTGGGCGGTTAAGAAGTCAATTCCAAGGATGACGTCGTGTGGGCAAGCATCGAGGACGGCGAAGAGAACGGAAGTGTGGTGGCCAGCAACAGTAACGCGGGCAGTGCACATACCAAGCACCGATGTTCGACTTCCGTTGGCAACTCGAACAGTAGAGAACATAGCTGGTGTGAGAACCTTTTTCAGGCGAGATCGAAGTGTAGAACTCATAACAGATACTTGGGCACCAGTGTCAATTAGAGCAGTAATGGCGTGGCCATCAACGAACACCCGAAGTAAATTGCGTCTTGAATTTGTAGCCGGTTGAGGGTTTTCGTTCCGAGTCGTCAACGCAGCGCCACCTCCAGGAGCTGCACTCGTCAGTTTCCCGGGGAATGGGCAGAATAAGCCGGTGACGGAGAGCGGCGGCGTTGAGGGGAGCGTGACGGCCGACCCTGAGGTGACGGCGAGCGGCTGGACCAGTTTCTCTGGGCGACGACGTCAGCGTAGGATGGTTCGGAGCGTGGAAATGAACGGCGAGCTGGAGGGTCCAGAGTATGGTCATCCGGAAAACCGGGTTGCGAATAGTGTCCGCGGTCCTGACGGCGATCTACATTACGAAAGCTTGGCCGGAAATACGACCTGTTGCGGCAATAGCGGGAGACGTGCCCAACTCGAGAGCAAGAAAAGCAGATTGGTCGATCATCATGCGTGCGCCACTCAGATGGATTTCGGTAGCGTGGTGGAAACCGAGGAGCCGAAGCTGCCGCAGCGACAAGTGGAGCAGAGTGGTGGTCAGCGTTGTGGACGGGAGTGCTCATGGGCTGCGGCATAAGTCTGGCGGGCTGGGGAACCTGGACGCCCAGGTTAGCAAACTCCTGACGTACGACGGCTTGAATAAGCGAGACTGTTGCCCAGTTGTCTTGCGCAGGGGGCTGATAGGAAGCGGGTGCCATGGCTTCCAGCTCCTGGCGAACAATCCTTGCGATATTGGCAGGAGGGGCGAGTGAACGGGGCGCTGCAGAATCCTCGCAAGACGAAGTCGCAGCAGTGTTTGGTAATCTCGCAATTTGGTGGGTGATTCGCCTGCTTTTAGCTTGCTCAAATCGCCGGCATTCAGATATGATGGAGTCGACAGTGGTGCAGTTCTTGCACATTAGTATGTTGAAAGCATCATCAGCAATGCCTTTCAAGACGTTGCTGATCTTGTGCGCCTCGGACATGTTTTTGTCCGTCTTCCGGCACAGTGCCAGTGCGTCTTGGATGTACGTGACGTACGACTCCGTTGATGATTGAACACGCGACGCAAGTTCCTGCCTGGCTGCCATCTGACGAGCAACTGACCGACCGAACAAATCGCGAAGTTTTTGCTTGCATGTGTCCCAGCTGGTTAATTCTTCTTCATGCGTCTCATACCAGGCGCGTGCCGTACCACGTAGGTAGAATAGAATATTTGCCAGCATAAGCGTTTCGTCCCACCTGTAGTGCTTGCTGACGCGCTCGAATAATGCGAGCCATTCTTCGACGTCCGTGCTGTCCGACCCAGAAAACGTGCCAGGGTCGAGAATATGGGGGGGAATCACAGGCGATGGAGCCGGCGCGGATGGCGAGGCCTGAGTGCCAGTTTCAGGCATCGTGGCTGGACAAAGCTGGCGTCCACTGCGGAGTTCCAGAGCCGGGTTGTGTGAAGACCCAGCACCTTCCACCAAAAGATGTTACGGGAAAGATTTATTCACCGAGAGCTGGTCTTGCTAACGGCTTAGAGAGCGCACAGTCAAGCAGGCCAACGGGAGAAGCTTCAGAGTCCATCCCACTACAACCACGTTGTCGTCTTCTTCATTTGGGTGCCAATTCAGCTGTGCGACAGTTCCATACACGTATCAATATCTATAGTCTCGTAACCGTGTCACAGAACGAGCACTAAAAATGGGCGCGCCGCCAAATTCTTGTGATAACGCGAGGGAGAGAGCCGCGAGGTCAAAAGAAAAAAAGAAAACAAACATCCAAGGCTCCCCGGGCGCGCGCTTCTCCCCTCGGAAGCGTGGCTTCGCCGATGAACCTCCTCACCCCACAGTGGCGGCCAGGCAAGCACTGGAAATTTCTAGAACGAAAAGGGCGTGTTATGCCGGGTTTAGTCATCTGTCGGGGACGGCCCTCGTACAGTTTCGCACCTTCCCCCAGCCTCCGCTGCGCATCGCGCCGACGAAATGATGAGAACTTTCTGGAATGTCGCGCGGAAAGTATTTAACCGAGCCGCGGAGATGAGAGATCAGGAGAAGATGGAAGTTAGCGCCAGAGTGCGTAGGGATTCCGCCGTGTAGTCGGCGAAGGTTTTGTCCGTGGAGACAAAGCAAGAGAAGAAGATGATTTCCACCTGAGGGGTGACGACTCGAGCTACAGGCAAGAGTTTGTGTTTACCGCTATCGAGCGAAGACGCGTGGCAACAGCTGCGTGTGTGAAGCCGACGTGTTCCTGCGAAGAAGTTTAAAGCTTGGAGAGTGGCCTATTGAAGACGGGAGGTTTCCTAGAAGAGAAACTTCAGCGAGGTTTCCTGGAAGAGAAACTTCGAGGGCTGCAGAACGACAACAACACTGGACTTTGAGGGAGTGATTCTCGGAAGAGTATCATCTAGACTTTGGTTCCAAGAACTTTGGACTGAATAGGTTTTCTATCTCTTTAGTCTTTAAGTGTTTTGGTTCATCAATGCATGCGACTGCTTTGTAGAGCGTATTGTTGTCTGTGTCCGTTGTTTCAAGTGTGGCTGATTGTACTGTGTAGTACGTTGTTTGTTTGGTGACATATTGTACTCAACTGTTGTGGAGTGTGCATACTTGTGTGTCGTTTTGATCTGCCTTTATTGAGAATATAATTCTGTTTTTGTTTACCAACTCTCGGCTCTGACTTGTTCTTTGGGCCACAGCCGGCGTCCGCTGGCGCGCCAAAAAGGACCACTTCTAAATTGTCCACGCTTTCGTGGTGCGGTTCGGGGGGCCGATACTTCGGCCCTTGGAATTAGCCCGGCGAATCAGCCCTCCCTAATTAACGGGACCTGTGTGACAATTAATTTGGCGTCCGCGACAGGACCTTTTGGTGCACAGTGTGTCCAAAGTAGTGAGAAAGAGCCTCGAGTTGTTGATAGTGCTATCAGAACGATTTTGTGTGTTGTTCAGTGTTCTCGTTAACGAGTGCAGGGGTGGGTCCCGATAGACTGATTCAGGCAGATACTTTTTGCACGCGGCAAGGTTTTATTTGCGAGTTGCGAGACACCATGGATCTCGAAAAGTTAGTCGCTCTTGGTGAGAAGATGGGTCTTTCTGGCGCCGAACTACGGAAGTGGGTCACCTAGAAGAAAAAAGAAGAAAAAGAGAGGGCCAAGGAAGAAAAAGCAGCCGAGTTGGAACGAGAGAGGTTGGCAGCTGAGAGAGCCAAGGAAGAAAAAGCAGCTGAGTTGGAGAGAGAGAAGTTGGCAGCGGAAAGGGCGAGAGAAGAAAGAGAAGCGAGGGAGCGACAGCTGAAAGAAGAAAGAGAGGAAAGGGAACGGCAGCGGCAGCACGAGATGGAACTCGAGCGGCTCCGTTTGCAACAGCGAAGCGAAACTCCCGCCCAAGCTAGAGTTGAAAGCAGCGAACGGGAATATCATGGCTTCCGCTTGAACCCAAGCAAGCTGCTCGTCGCGTTTGATGAAAGGAAGGACGACCTTGACGCGTACCTTCACAGATTTGAGACGATTGCACGGAGCCAGAATTGGCCGGAACATCAATGGGCAACTGCTTTGAGTACTTGCTTGAGTGGTGAAGCACTCAGTGTGTACGGTAGGCTGACGCCGACCGATGCAGCCAACTATGCAAGGGTGAAAACTGCTTTGCTGAAGCGATTTAGAATTACTGTTGAAGGATTCCGGGACAGATTTCGGACAGGAAAGCCAGCTGATGGTGAGACGGCTACGCAGTACGCCGCCCGACTTAGTCATTATTTCGACAGATGGATTGAACTTTCAGGGACAGCGCAGGAGTACGATGAGCTTAGAGAGCTCCTAATTAGAGAACAATTTCTTACTAGTTACCACCCAAGCCTGTCGCTGTACTCGAAAGAGAGGAAGGCTGAGTCACTTGAAGGAATGCTTGAATTGTCTGATCAATTCTTGGAAGCGCAAGGTGGAACTAATTTGGCCAAGGTCAAGAAGGATTGTCCCAATGATTCGAAGAAATTGGCTCCCGAAGAAAAGAAGCGTGCACCAGAGAGCATTCCGCGATGTTTTCTGTGCAACCGAGTGGGTCATCGCGCGAAAAACTGTCGAACGATCTTTACGAGCCCTACGGCAGTAAAATGTTTTAAGTGTGGTCAGACTGGGCACAAAGCAGACGCATATCGAAACGGAGCGAGTCAAACTCACCAGGTATCCTGTGTGCAAGCGGCACCAAAATCTGATAATAATGCCGTCACCGATGGATTCGTAGAGTTGAAGAATGGGGAGAAAATTTCTATTGTGGGTGCTGTAATGTCAAAACAGCCAACCGGTGTTACGAAGGGAATGCCAACGCTGCCTGGAAAGATTGCAGGCAAGAAGATTACGGTTTTAAGAGACACCGGTAGCTCCACGGTTATCGTGTGGCGAAATTTGGTACGAGAAAGTGAGTTGACAGGCAGAACGAAACCAGTTTGCCTAATTGACCGTACGGTTCGGATGCTTCCCGAAGCAGAGATTGAGGTTGAAACCCCGTACTTCAGCGTGAAGGTTACTGCTTTATGCATGACGTCCCCCCTTTACGACCTTGTCATCGGAAACATCGTCGAGGCGCGAGGACCGAATGATCCGGAATGCTTGGGAGAAGACCCTAAGATAGAGCTCTCGCCAACCCAGCGACCGCGAGATGCAGTGGAGGAGCAGCCCGTGACGGATCTCACTAGAGCCCAAGGTGAAGCCGCGGCGCAAGAGACAGTGAATGAGAAGATGATCGTGTTGAACAAGTTCACGGACCGAGCAACTGGACTTACGTCGGCACGACCTCAACCGACCGACAGTGTAAAGGAGACGGAGTTGGCCAGCCGGGCAAAATTTAGAGACACGATCAAGCTTGTAAATAAACAGACAGGACCCGTCGAATGTTATGACCCATTAACAGTGTAGGAAGTGACAACGATGGCTGAGACGCCACCTCAGATAGCATCGTTGGAAGGAGCTCGCCGGAACAAAACGAGCAAAAACAATAAGAAGAGATCGAGCGAGCACCGCAAGAAAGGGCGCAAGCGCCGTTCGAAATGCACAGGATAGGTGCTGGAGTCCAATCAGAATGTGTTTGGCAGTGCTGAGTGCCATATGTTGTGTTAATGCTGTGTTATCCTGTGTCACAAGTGTCGAAGTGTCTGTGCTGTGATGTATAGTGTTGTATAATTGTTGTAAAGACAGAACCTTGTACGTTTGTATTGTTTGGAATGTGTGATGAAGCGTTGTACTCATGTACCTGTGGTTATATTTCATGTGTGTGAGATTGAATTGTAATGTCCAATTGTATTGAGTGATATATTGTGAATGTGACGTGTCATGAGCGACGGACTATGTTACAGTCTTTGAGAGTCTAAGGTGACTGTTCGCGCTCGTTTGTGTTGTTTTGAATATTATGAGATAATATACTTAAAGTGGGGGGCAGTGTCACAGGACGAGCGCTAAAAATGGGCGCGCCGCCAAATTCTTGCTATAACACGCGGGAGAGAGCCGCGAGGTCAAAAGAAAAAAAAAGAAAACAAACATTCAAGGCTCCCCGGGCGCGCGCTTCTCCCCTCGGAAGCGTGGCTTCGCCGATGAACCTCCTCACCCCACAGCGGCGGCCGGGCAAGCACTGGAAATTTCTAGAACGAAAGGGGCGTGTTATGCCGGGCTGAGTCATCTGTCGGGGACGGCCCTCGTACAGTCTCGCACCTTCCCCCAGCCTCCGCTGCGCATCGCGCCGACGAAATGATGAGAACTATCTGGAATGTCGCGCGGCAGGTATTTAACCGAGCAGCGGAGATGAGAGATCAGGAGAAGACAGAAGTTAGCGCCAGAGTGCGTAGGGATTCCACCGTGTAGTCGGCGAAGGTTTTGTCCGTGGAGACAAAGCAAGAGAAGAAGATGATTTCCACCTGAGGGGTGACGACTCGAGCTTCAGGCAAGAGTGTGTGTTTACTGCTATCGAGCGAAGACGCGTGGCAACAGCTGCGTGTGTGAAGCCGACGTGTTCCTGCGAAGAAGTTTGAAGCTTGGAGAGTGGCCTATTGAAGACGGGAGGTTTCCTGGAAGAGAAACTTCGGCGAGGTTTCCTGGAAGAGAAACTTTGAGGGCTGCGGAACGACAACAACGCTGGACTTTGAGTGAGTGATTCTCGGAAGAGTATCATCTAGACTTTAGTTCCAAGAACTTTGGACTGAATAGGTTTTCTATCTCTTTAGTCTTTAAGTGTCTTGGTTGTTGAATGCATGTGACTGCATTGTAGTGCGTATTGTTGTCTGTGTCCGTTGTTTCAAGTGTGGCTGACTGTGCTGTGTAGTACGTTGTTTGTTTGGTGACATATTGTACTCAACTGTTGTGGAGTGTGCATACTTGTGTGTTGTTTTGATCTGCCTTTATTGAGAATATAATAATGTTTTTGTTTACCAACTCTCGGCTCTGACTTGTTCTTTGGGCCACAGCCGGCGTCCGCTGGCGCGCCAAAAAGGACCACTTCTAAATTGTCCACGCTTTCGTGGTGCGGTTCGGGGGGCCGATACTTCGGCCCTTGGAATTAGCCCGGCGAATTAGCCCTCCCTAATTAACGGGACCTGTGTGACAAACCAAAACCCCTACTTACCGTACAGCCCCTTTTTGGTATTTCTTTTTCGTATATATCTGTGTACTCCTTTTTATTGATTGCAGAATAATGCAGCTGTATTGAAGGCTTGTTTATCGGTAATGCCAGTAATCAGTGTGCTTTTGTTAATTGGGTTTTTAACTGCTCACGTGAACGTAAAGCAAAACAATTACGATGAAAAAATTAAATGCCTTGCACATATTAGCGAGCACTGCAATTATCTTGCAGCAATATTTGTGGTTATTTTCTTCACGCCATGCCTTCTACCTGCACGCTTCACTCCAAGCATCACAGGGAAACAAAGGCAGCGAATAATATATCTCAATTCACCAGTTTGTATGTTCAGCCACTTAGTACAACACAGTTCATAGCAATTCACGAGGGACTTCACCTACACAATTTGTCATCTTGGAGCAAACGAAACATATATATATATATATATATATATATATATATATATATATATATATATATATATATATATATATATATTTAGGAGAATTGTGTTTCTTCTCTTCCCAAGTACGTTTTGCCCAATGAAAAAACTTGAATATATATATATATATATATATATATATGTATGTATGTATGTATGTATGTATGTATGTATGTACGACATCTAACAGAAAATATTGCCAAAAAATATATAGGGGAAGTTATAACACCAACTATGATGTAAATGTAAAGAAAAGTGGGTGAAAAGATAACTTGCTGTGAGCAGGAACCATACCTGCGACCTTCGACTAACGCGTTCGATGCTCTACCGCTCAGCTACCACAGTGGCTATGCGCCAAGCTACTTTACTGGGTTTATACGTGGATTTAAACGTGGGAGTGTCAGTCAGCGCCACGTGTAGCCCTGAAAGTGAGTGAGGCACACTCTTTATGAGCCTGTTGGCGTCACGTAGCACGTGAACTTATTGCGAGCTGGCAGATGACCAGTCGTTCCTCGTATACAACCTAACGGCATCAAGTATGAGGAAGTTTGGCATACCACTGAACGTTTAAATTAACATAAATGCTCCATAAAGTGGTTGGGCTGATAGCCGCCGTAGTAGCTCAGTGGTAGAGCATCAAACGCGTTATTAGAAGGTCGAAGGTTCCGTTCCTGCTCATGGCAAGTCACCTTTTTCCCAATTTTTTTCTTCACATCAACATTTCAATTATTCTAATATCTTCCTCTATACAAGCCTTCGTATTATTGCCTGTTAGATCTCATTATAATTGTGTCAAAAGACAGAAAAACAAGCCCATAATTCGACGCTTTTTTCCTGACTCATTAACGAGGGTCTCGTACTGGCAGACTTGGCGCCATTAGGTTGTAAATGTGGGACTATTGGTTAGCTGCCAGCTCTTAATAAGTAAATGTGCTACATAATGCAAACAGGCTCATAAACAGTGTGCCACACTCGCCTCTATGTCACAAAATCAATGATGATATTGTCTTCGCAGCTAGGTAATACCAACTTGCCATACGGAATCGGTTTAGCTTTTCTCCTCCATGAATCGATAAACATTAAAAAAGTAGAGCTTTTCAAACGCACGTCGTCTGTATTCCGGTAGAAAAATATACAAGCCGCCATGCTCATGGCGAAGCCCACCCATCCACCTCTTCTTCATTCCCAACACTGCTTTAATCCTAATGATGATAGTGGCGCTCTCTCGTGCACACAATATTTAACATCCGCCACGCCCCCCTCCCCTCTCTGGTGCATGACGACAAAGAAAAATCAACGCTCACATTAGTTCTGAGTAGAAATTGTTCGTCAGTATTGGTAAGATCCTAGTAGAGTGTCATCCGAGTCTTCAGCGCATTATTTTTTAGCGATGTTTGCGGCGCTTGTTCCACGCTCTTGCCAGTGAACGCGTCACTTTCGGTAAACTGCTTTGTATGATCAGTTTCCTTGGGCAGGAACGTCCATTATGCAGACTCTTTGTCAAGTTTCTAGGGTAGCTGTTTCTCAGAAATTTTCTTGATTTCTTTCTCTTGGCTGCCCTTGCCTTGGGAGCACCAGCCCTTTCACTCTGCGTTGATCTGGGCTGTCTTATTCGGGGTCTTGACGTTATCTTGACATTTCACATCTTCGCAAATATATGCCGTGCCAACTAAAGACTCCCTAATCTTGACTTCTGTGGCTTAACCGAAGTGCCGTTGTTTTGATAACTACTGGCAGTTGGCGTCCGTTTTCTCGTTGACTTTAAATTTCTCTTTCCTTGGTGAATTGGCCTTGATTTCCTTTCATCAGGTATTTGGTTGCACAGACGCGAGGACTACAATACCACAAAATCTGGCGTCTTCGGCGTGCAATCAACCTCAAGCTCCGGTGTGTCATCCTTTGCAATTCTAGATAAATTCTGCTTTTCCTTCGTACAAGTCCCTTCCAGCTTGTGCACTTGAGTTACTGTAACTGTCGTGTCGTTTGCTTCATTGATAGTGTACGCTGATGGAAGTTATAAAGTCTTGGGCCAGTTTTTTGGAAGTAGCGGTTGTTCTGTACGTTCTTGGATGCACGTTGCGGTGGTAAAATTGGCGACTTTCTGGTTTTCAGCACGTTCAGCAATTTGTCGTGAGTCTGAGTCGTTTAGCTTCCGCGGAACAAAAGTGCTGCTGAAAAAGGAAAGGCTAGATGGTGGTGCTACGGATGAAAAGTGCACGTTAGCTTGTACTTCTATCCAAATCCTTTGCCTCATGGCCTCAAACTAGATTGTCGTGCATT
This sequence comes from Rhipicephalus microplus, assembly GCF_043290135.1. NCBI lineage: Eukaryota > Metazoa > Arthropoda > Arachnida > Ixodida > Ixodidae > Rhipicephalus > Rhipicephalus microplus. The sequence goes on from NC_134701.1 coordinate 153,351,486, forward strand.
TAATACGTCCTTGTTCTTACATTCTACTCTTACATTGGCTAGAATGATCTGGTGCTCATAAAGCTCTGCTTCCTCAATCTCTGCTTCCAAATGATCGATATGAACTGCGTCTTCCACTTCGCTGTCGATTTTTTAAGAAGCTTGTAATGCTCAATCAAAATTAGATGGAGATATTGTAACTCACTTACTGACGGACACTCCACGTGTACTAGACGTTCGATGTGGGCGATGGCTTCTGTTACGGCCTTGTGCACTTCATTCCGCCTTGCAAACAGGACCTCCATTATCTGGTATAGGGTGGGAAACGTGAGAAATCACTGGCCGGTCAAGTCACTAGGTGAAGTCACAGTCAACGTGGTGTCCATCACAAACGCTTCACAGCATGAAGTCTCAAGCAATGTCGAGGCGTCATGCTTCTTGATCTGGTTCTCGGGAATGGTTTGGCGTCGCACATCAGCTTCAGCTCTCAACGCCAAAAGTATGCGGAACCCGGTGCTCTCCCTGGAGTAGCCGTAGCCTCCTACTCGCGTTTTTCGCTGATACGCGTTATCCCATCCAAATTAGTTAGCTGGCAGCTTTACTTCAAATACGGCTAAAACTTGTCACTATCGCGTTGATTGCTTCAACCTTGCTGCAAAAGCGTATTTTTTTTACATAAGTGATTCCCTGTATACCCCTCTAAGCAATTCTTCTCTTGCCCTAAATTTTCTTGCTTCGGTGGAGCTGAACATGCTGAAAGCCCGTGTGCTCAGATTTGGATGCACGTTCATAAACCACAGGTGGCCGAAATTTCCGGATCCCTCCAATACGGCGTCTCTTATAATCATATTGCGGCTTTGGTCCGTATTACAGCTTGGCAATAGGAGTCGCAGAACTTATTCAGGTTGCTTCAACGAATGGCCATATTATAACTTTCCAGTGGATTCCCGCTCATTGCGGCGTGATGGGCAACGAAGAGGCAGACGCTGAAGCTAAAAATGCCTTAAGCAGTGCCCCTGAAGTACGCATTGCGTTTTCACGAGCTGACACGAACGCCCTGCTTCGCTGCGTGATGCGCAGCTACACACTTCAGCACTGGACCAAACCGGAACGGCGAAACCAGCGACTTCACAAATGGGACCAGAAAATGAGGTTCCGCATGCCTCCTAAATTGAAACGGCAATTTCACAAGTATGATCCACCGCAGTCGTCTTGGTGTAGCGTTCACCAGACGTTACGCACATATCATCGGTCGCAGTGACACCGGTCCTAATTGTGAACACTGTGATGTGCCAGAAACACTTGAGCACATATTTTGTGTCTGTCCAGCATACGCACGTGAACGACAAACACTTATTTCTTCTACTGAACTATATCGCAGTAGGTCATTAACTGATGAGACCATGTTGGGCCCTTGGCCAGACACCAACAGTGCAACTGCGGTCACAAGAACAGTTATTACCTTTTTAGAAACAACTGGACTATGTGCGTGGCTATGAATTATGTCTCAGCTAGAAAAAACACTACATACTCACCTCTCTATCTCACCATCGTCATCCATTAATCTTTCTTTTCCCCTTTCCCTTCCCCAAGTGTAGAGTAGCCGGCTAGAGCAAGCTCTCAGGCCGACCTTTCTGCCTTTCTGTAAATAAACTTACCTCCTCCTCCTCCGCGGCTTTGGGACGTTAAACCCCAGATATCAATCAAATCTTTTTCTTTGTCTGTTTTCTTTAGGTCTTTTTCCTCTGTCTTGCCAACTCATTCTATTCATCTGCCTCTGTACCATTCTGTTCACCCGCCATAGCTATTGTTTCTCACACCGGGCGCATCTGCGCTCATGATCAGTGGGTGAAGCGGAAGATCAAGAAAGGAACGACGACAAAGAAGATGACAAATCAACCACATGCTGATTCATGGCCATGGTCTGTTGGCGCAGATGGCACAATGAAATGCATACGAGTTCCACTGTAAAAAAATGACAGAGCTTGCACCTAATCTCGAGAGGCGGTAAACACTTAATATGGACAATTGTGAAATCTAATCCGGTTACTTGTAGGTTGTTGCTAGACATCACTTGGTGACGTTATGTTGTTTCTCGGTTGCATCAAGGTTGTGGATAAAGTTTAGTTACATGATGCCTCATTGTTTTTTGGTTGCTTTAATGCTTTTGGTAGGCTTTCACTAGGTAGCTAGCTTGTTTTTGGCTTACTACTACGGTTTTGCTGCGCTTTAGCTAGGCGATGCTAAGTTGTTTGTACACCTCGGCTAGCTGAGGTTGTTTTCAGGTTACTTCTATGACAGCAAAAGCTGTTATGACATCTAAACTAACGTTACGCGTGGCACCGTAGTTGTCAGCCGCCGCCGCCACTGCCATCACTGTCGGTGTCGGCAAGTACTTCGTACAAACTAAGAAAAAAGAAACCTAGCACCAACTACACAATGAGGCTCCAACACGGGTCCACTGTGTGCCAGCCCAGTATTCTACCCCTCAGCTGCATGGTGCTTAGGAGTGGTTCGTCAACTTGCCTTAGGTGGGCTCGATGTCGGGAAAGGAATGGCGTTATACGACTTATGAAGCGTTTTAGATCAGCAAAACAACAACCAGGCGTCACACAATGCGAATAGCATAACGAGTGGGTCATTGTAAGCTCAGACCCATTACAAAAGCTTGCTGTTGATCAGCTGTTAACTGTGGCGCACACCGTTTTACCGTAAAGTGAAGTAGCACAGTTTTTAACATGAACAAGAGGAATAAAAAGGACACAACACTCACTACACTCGCCACTAAATTTACTTCAGAAAAAACGCATGCCCACTTGAGGCATAATTCTTCGTCGTTGTCAGCCACTGCATGAACAAAGGGCAAAAAATGCATTTTAAGTGTTTAGAGAATACCACACTTCTAAGAAGAATGACGGAGAGTAGAAGAGTGAATGTCGGCCTATTACCTCAAAATATATAATAATAATGCCGTAGAGGGTGCACAGCAGGTTTGCTTGAAACAGTTACCCAATGACTGTTTAGAAAAAGCTCGGAAAGGGCACTCTTCTAGCTTTCACTGTGACTTTACTGTGTCTACCATGCAGGCTTGGCGTTTTTTGGTGGGAGAAGGTCCTTAGGGCGTGGTTTTGTACATACCTTGGGGTTTGTTGTTGGTGGTGTACGTAGCCACCGGTGGCACGTACCCGCTCTAGAGCAGGTATGTGCCACCAATCGCGGCACTTGTATGTGGAACTAGATGGCGGTACTTGTAGTTGATGATGCCGTTCATACTCGTTGGTGATTTTAGCGTCGATATCGCAGACACGACCAATAATCGGCTTATCCAACATGTGGCTTCTAGATAAGTACTCAGATGTATATTGTATGACAATATGAAACCAACCTTGATCTGAGGAACATGCATTGACATAGTACTTGCAAATTTTCTACAGCAACCTACACAGGAACCGCTCACCCCTCATTTCACGGGCCATAAAGCTGTCATAATCAAGGGACATCGCAAGCCATCCATTGTCTCTAAGAACAAATAAAACTTGATCACTATATATACACACGCAGTGTTTCTCATGATGTCTACACGTCATGATCTACTGGGCGAATCACACACGGAAGATTGATGGTTCTACCGATGATTCGCTCCGGAGCTTCGCCCATTCGTCATTATTCACCCCGTGGATATGCTGTGACTGCTTTTTTTTTTCTTTTCGGGATATAACTAGGTGTGGCTCAGTCGCTTCTATGCAGCCGTTAAGCAGTTAGTTTCGTTGTTTCGTGCTGTTTTTTTTTCTAGATTGTTGCTCGGCATTACACTGTTTATGGTTAGGTTGTTACTAAGGTATTGACTGGTTTAACTTTTGAACCATCCAGCCTCACTATATAAAGCCTTGCGTGACTTGGTGCGTGCCTCGCATTTTTTTTCCTTTTTTTGGTGTATTGCTTTCTTCGCTTCTCTATTTTCCTCTGGTTCTTTCTTTCCTAGTCTTTCCGTCTTTCTCTCTTGCCTTCTCTATTTTCTCTTCCACCTCTATTTCATATAGTTCACGAGTTCTACTTCACAGAGCAGAGAGAATAACTTGAGAGATGGAGCGCGACGTCAACCAGAATTGTAGCACCAGATTTGCTACCTTGTACAAGGGTGAGAAAAAAAAATGGGTAAGAAAGATGAGAAAGAAAGTTTTTGCTTTCTCTTTTTTAAGCACGAAGCTCCTTAGTGTGTGGGTCTGTCCATCCTGCGGTGGTGTATGTAGTTACCGGTGGAACGTACCCGAAAGAGCGGTCCTTAGAATGTCTGCTGTATGGCGGCACTTGTATAAGATGAATACACGATGAAAAGATGTGAGGTGGCTGTACCACGTGTGTTCACAAGATAGACGGACAAACAGATGGACTGACGGAAGCACAGAAAGAGAGAGTCGTAGGGGCACGGATGGACAGATGGACAGACGGAAGAACTGACATATGGGCGGACCCATTGAGGGACGCACGTAAGGACGGATGCACCGACGGTTACACGAATGGACGGCACGGATGCACGGATGGAGCATGGACGAACGGAAGCAAGAACGAACGGGTGGTAGAAAGCACGGATGGAGTGACGAACGCTTCGCCCCACCATTCATCATTCACACCATGGATATACGCTGTGATGTTTTTTCGCGAGTATATTTTTCATTTTGCAGGGCATAGTTTTCGTTTAACGCTCACACTATACTGCACTCGGTTCACTTGCCTGATCGGTGCGCCACACTTCAACTTGATGAGTTTTGCACAACGTTGCACTAATTATCAGTCACTCAAGCAGATTAACTCTTACGAGAAAAAAGGGCACACGTGCCGCTTTGGGATGATAATAGTTTTTTCACACATTCTAGAAACCAAACTGTTTCTGACAGGCTAATTGTTTGTGAATCGCTTCCGTTTCAACATTAACGTTAGTGAAAAGACTTGCCGCTGGTATCTGGCGAAAATATAATTTCTCTACTTCTCACGACATAGAATTGTTTTTTGTCGTTATCTATAATTATAAAATTAATGATTTTAAGTGTCCTTTTGTACGTCAGTAAACTTCTAGTTTGGCTGGTGGATTTCATTGGTTACATCGTTTAACGGTAGCAGCAATGTATCGGTGCTGTTGGCCATTTTATTATGAGCGGCACGTGGTTGTTATTTCAGCACCAGCACTGACTTATCGACCGCAGCACCACCGATAGTGGCGTCAATATTGTGGTGGCCATTCTGGGCTGCCGGCTTCAGGGGCAGTACCACCGCTAAAACACCTTCGCAGAAACCAGAGACTTTTAACGGCAAGGAACGACGAGACGGGCATAGTGAGGCCCACGACAGCAGTGCGACAATGTAATCGGGATTGACGGAAGCACACTGATCTGGTAAGAAGAGCAGAGAGGGCGTCTCTTCGCACATTACCGACGGATCTCAAGGGATCCCATGCCCGTCACCCAGCATGGTCGCTGCACGCTGCCTAGCTACGCGCGAAGAACATCGGATGTTCCTCATAATATTCGCTCTAGGAATTGCCTTCATTCTTCACCGTTCCCAGCTTTGTATGTTTTTCCTCAGTCATTCTGGTTTCGCAAACGTCGCAGCTACTCCTTGTTTCAGGCTGGACGTATTTTTCGCTGCACTTTTTTTGCCTGGCACGTTTAGGTTCCTAGGACTCGCCATTGCTTTCTCCGGTCTGCTAGCTTTCCAACAGCCCAAAACTGTGTGCGGGCATGGTATTCATCCACGTTCTTGGTTCCCCGCTGTTTTGAGGAACCACGCGTAGTATTATATGTTCAGAATTGTTCATTTATTAACACCACACTTTTGTAACTGGTTTATTAACCTTCTAATTTTCTAGGAGCGAAGCCCCTCAATTCATGGCCTGAGCGTCCCATCGTAATCATTTGTAGCCACCTCTCGTTAGTTTTTGAACCGGCCGTAGAGGGCAGTACTTGTACATATAACGAAATGCATATACGCTGAAAAATGCAAGTGGTACCAGAGAGCGTTGCTTGTAGTATGATAAGTAATAAAATTCAAAGCATATCCATGGAATGAATAAGGTGGATAACGGGGCTAGTTAGCAGCTCACCCTTTTGCCGTAAAGTTCAGTAGCGCAGTTTTTAACATGCGTATGTCGTGTCGTTCTTATCCCTCTAGTTCATGTTAAAAACTGCACTACAGAACCTTACGGTCAAATTATCATGGAGTGAATGATCATGAGTGGGGCGAAGCGTCCCTCCGTCCGTCCGCCCTTCCATCCCTGCGTTTGTTCACGCTTCCGTCCATCCGTCCATTCACTTATCCGTGCGTTCATTCGTGCATCCGTCCATGCGTACGTTCGTACGTGCGTCCTTCCATCCTTTCGCGCGTCCATCCATGCGTCCGTCCGTGCATCACACAGACAGACAGACAGACAGACAGACAGACAGACAGACAGACAGACAGACAGACAGACAGACAGACAGACAGACAGACGCGGCCAGCAGATGATTCGTGACTGGCCGATAAACAATAATATACGTGCAAGGTGGCGGCGGCCCGCGCACGAAGACAGAATCGCGATGTGCGAGCGCGCGAGAAAATAGGAAGGACGTCACACGAAGAAGTTGGTGATCGTGTGCTCGTCGGCGGCGCCGTACTCTAGGGGGGCGTGGTGTAGTGAAATGAAAGCCGTTCTGGCACGCGCGCGCGTTCAGAAGGTTGGCGGACGGACAAGGCTGCAGAGCGGCGTGCGCAAGGCGGTGGTGGCTCGCGCTTGAAGATGGAACCCCGACGTGCGAGCGCGAAAGCCAGAAGAGTGCCGTGAAGCTGCACGGTGGCGCCGACATGATCCCGCCGTACGAGAACGGGGGGCCGAAGCGGCGCGGCAGTGGCATGAGGACCCAGCTTCGCTCCCCTCTTCATCATGCACCCTGTGGATATGCTGTCATTTTTTTTCTCATGCAAGCAGAAACATGTAATAACTATTGAAAGAGCTATTAGGGGGACAAGATTTTCTGCCATTGGCTGCAGAAGTAATCTCCACTAACGCCGATGTTCTGCAGAAAATACTACTTTTTAAGAGAGTCAACATAACTGAAATATGTGAACCTTAAAAACAGTGAAAAACATGGAGATTATCATGTTGTTCGCTGGAGAAAAGCTGCAAGACTATTATAAATTTATTCAGTTTTATGGTACCCTAAGACTGAATGAAGACTTCTTGATATAAATCTTAATAAACATAACATAATAAATAAATAGTAAGATGTTCTTTCAGTCTGCCAAAATGTGGGTCAAGGCTACGAGAAGTACCCTCCGATCGTTTGGTCATACATGATCAGTTCTGGTTAGACCTGTGCGCTGGCAACGAAATTGTCGGCGGCGGCGTGCCGATGTTTCAACCTCCAGCAGCGGTGCGTCATCGGCGTGAAGCTCATTGGATCGGCGGCGGCGCGGCCCAAAAGGGAGGGGGGCGGGGTGTACTTCAGAGTGAGGAGAAGAGAGCGAAGAGTCTTTCGAATTGTGAAAAATGGAAACCATGAAAATATGCACTGTCTCCTTGAACAAAGCTCTGTATTGCTAGATTCCGCTTCGGTTCTGTGCAGCGCGCCGGTGGTGTTCCGTGGCTTTGGAGTATGACGGTGAAGGCCGCATTCATATTCTTGTGCTGCCCATTGCCCTTTTTGGCAAGAATTCGATAAGGGCCAGGAAAACTGCCATAGCGAGGATGGAAGCCTCAGTTGTGAAGAAGCGCCTGGCGAGCTTACCGTAGAAGAGGGAGCATGCCCTGCCCCATCAGGAAAGGGCGGATTGGACTCAGCTATGTCTATGCCTCCGTTTCGTATGACGTCAATATATTCCTAGTTGCATTACGAGCAGTTGTGAATACCTTTTGACTTGACTAGCACGCACATAGTCAGTATGAAAAAATAAGCTGCAAGGAAAGAGCGCCGGCATGGAGCAACATATGACTGGGCGCTAAAGTGACGGGAAGTTGCTATAACCGAAAGAATTTCGTCCGGAAGACCAGTAACGTCGAATATAGCTGCCCGGTGACGGATGAACAATAGCGCAAGATCTCGTGAGAAGTGCTCCACTCAAATGAGTGTAACGTTCACAAGTCCACTCTCATGTATTTACCCGACTTTCAGCTATAACGTGGCCCATGTCCAAGCACATCCAATTGCTTTATACCACGGTTGCCCCAAAGCAAATGAAAGACAGCAATACGAAAAATACAAACATGTCTTCACGCGAAATATATATATATATATATATATATATATATATATATATATCATATTACCACTTTTTAATGCACAGTCTACATGCATTTCTAAATTGACAAATTGACTTCAGAAAGGCATCAGTTTTTTGTTAGGGGTGGGGGAGACAGAGGGCGGCTGCATCGCGTTTGCTCAAAGAATCAGACAAAATGGCACATGGTTCGTTTTCTTTAGTTATGCCCTTATTAATTTGCATGAGTAAATCCCAATGAAATAAAGCGTACAAACCCGCAGATATATTTATCTGCCTATGTGTGTTAACAAAGACTAAAATAGAAGCAGTAGAGAAAAACATTGTCCTTTAAAGGATACCATGATATGTGAGAGATAGCGTTTACTACAATAAATATAAAAACACCCCAACTTCTCACAGCGACGCACCACCTGGGGTTATTCGAGGACAACCAATGTAATTCATGGAATCCGAAAGCATTGAACTGCTCATTACACTCTTGCATGACCGTCATCATGTCAGGCGCAATGTGAGCATGTGAAATAAACACCGTAGTAGACCAAGCGAAACGTGTCAAACCTTATTACAAACCATGAACATGTGACCAAAATAATTGCGAAAGGCTTCAGTGCAGCGTCGGGTTCAACCCACTGCTGAACACCGGGACCACACGTTACGAGGCGGATGTATATTATGCCGTACATGACAGTCATGTCAAGATTATCATGTTTTGACGTGTCCTTTACCTTCGTCATCTATTCACGTCACCTGATGCCAAATATGGTATGTGTAGAGTAAGCAAAACAGCCGATAGCGCGCTATGAGCGTAGCATGTAGTCATGCTTTACATGACAAGAATATCATGATTATCCTGTTTTGACGTGTCATTTACCTTCGTCACCTATTCAAGTCAACTGATACCAAATTTGGTATGTGTAGAGCAAGCAAAATGACCGCTAGTGCGCTATGAGCGTAGCATGTAGTCTTGCTCTACATGACACGCATACCATGATTATCATGGTTGACCTGTCATTTACATTCGTCATCCATTCATGTCATGTAATACCAAGTTTCGTATATGAGGCACTAGTGTAACGGCCGCGAGCATGCTATGAGCGTAGCATGTAGTCGTGACCCGCATATGACACGCATATCGTGATTTACATGACACGCATATCATGACTATCATTCTCTGACGTGTCATTGACCTTCGTCGTCTTTTGACGTCACGTGATATAAAATTTTGTTTATGTGGAGATAGCGAGACTGCCTAGTGAAATGGAGGTAGCGAAAGCAAAAAGAAACGCGCTTTAGAAGTAACTACATCCGCAGCTCTGCAAAAGTCCGCGATGGCCCGACAACGCAGCAGTAGCTGGCATGGATAGATGGATGGGTTTATCTGGCTTCGCCCTTTAAATCAGGTGGTGGCTCACGCCACCTAGTCATAAAGTTACGTACTATCACTGTGTGTTTAAGGATTGAATTTCACTCGTGCCTCGATTGCAGCCACCAATCAGTTTAGCCTCGTTCTGGCTATTTCTACTCGTTTAAAGTCTATTTTGCCTTCACTGTCCCTAAACCCCAAGGCACTGAAAACTTCGGCACCATTATCTTCGAAATTATCAAGTGTTCAGCCGTTTCTTCCTCCTCTCCACACGCACTACGTACCGTGTCCATGCCTTCGTATTTTGCTCGGTACGTCTTGGTCTGCAATACTCCCGTTTTAGCCTCGAAGAGCAGAGAACTACCCCGAGAAGTATCGTAGGTTTTTTACTTGCAATTTCCTGCTCAAAACTTCTGTAGACCTCTAATCATAATTTCGCAAGCATTCGCATCTTCTACATGTTCCTCTCTATTTCCTTCACCTTCTTCTTAACCGAAGTTTCCTTTTGGTTTGGTATTCTGCTGTTGTCTAAGTACTTGCTTGGTAGTTTTCGAGTTCGCTTCCTTCATTTAGTATCTGAAATCTTTATGTACAAGTAGTTGAAAACTGTCCTAGCCCAACGCTCCTCTCCCGTTTTTCCCAATCGCTCCCTTATTTTATCTTGTTGCTAGCTTCCCTGCACTCAAACGATGTCCATCTCATGTCACCCTGTACCCTTTGATTTGGGGTATTGCCGTTTGCTCCCAAAGCAAGTCTACCTGTTCCACGTTGTTAAATTTCCAATCTTGCTTGAACTTCTGATTTCATGCACAAAACCGCATTGCCCAACGTAGAACCCGGGACCGTGCCACCTTTCGAAATCCCTCTCACAACGTCATACCTATTGTAGTTCAACAGTGGCCAATTTTTCATTACAGGTGCACTTCTGGTGCCCTTAGTCATTACGTATCATTCGTGCTCCCTTGAATACTCAGCCCCATTATTTATTCAAATGCCAAATATTTGTATTTATCCAATATTTCTAGCATGAATTCCTGATTTTTTATGCTCTCTGCTTTTGTTATCATTGAAAATTGTGATTGCCAATTTTTCTCTGGTGAACTTCAAAGTTAACCTGTCTCGCCCATTAGCACAGATGTCTATCAATCCTTGCAGACGTTCCTTGTTGTCGGCTATTAATACTATATCATCTGCATACATCAATGCTGGTATTAACTGTTCAATGCGTTTTCCTTGCTTTGCAAAAGAGAGCCGATCATACATCCTATATGACATTATTGCGTAATCTATCATCGAGTGCAGCCTTTTCACTTTCCATTTTATCTGTCCTACGCATTTCTCGGTGCTGTTGGAAATGATTAAATCATGCCTTTCACACATATCCATTATCATTCTGCCTGTTGGGTCAGTATATCAATCCATATATTTTATGCGCGCATTCATATCTCCTGATATAATTACCTCGCACTATTCTCCCAGTTCATGAATGTCATTTTTTATGCACTGCACCATTTTTCGGTTTTCCTTTCTAGCTTTTGCCCCTGTACACAAGTATACAAAACCCAGAAGCATCATTTGCCCTGCCACTTTTCTTTTAGCCATAAATGTTCCTTGAACTCCTGCTTGACTCTCTGCCAATCTGTACTTTTATGAATTAATGCTCCAATATCACCCCCCTTTCTGCTAACTTCTGCTCTAATACAATATTCACATGCGTACTCCGGATTGTTAGGTGGTTGTTCCATGTCCCTAAGATGTGTTTCTACAAAATCATATACCATCAGCTTTTCCTTCCTTAGCTGTTTTTCCATCTCTTCCCACATCAGCCTATTCCTGCCACCCTGCATGTTAATATGCCCTATGTCTGAATTGGCTCAGCCCTCATGGCTGCGTCGATTTCTTCCCCGGACTCTACGCGTCTTAGATATTGGTGCCACTTTGGAATTGCATCTGTCTATACCACCAGTCAAAGAGTTAGCCTGGTTGCTTTCCTTGTTACTTGTTATCCTGGACCCCGAAGGGCCCACATGCCCCACAATAAGCTACTGCGCGTCCTGCAAGTCACCAACCCACCTGCTGACCTAGCCTCCCATCGAAGTGAATTTTGTCTCGTTGAAAACTACCCGACCTATGCACCTGTCTGTTTATTTCCACCACCTGAAAGCATTTCTCTCGACTCATCCGCCATATCTCTTGGTTTGCGTTGACAACCGCTCTTTGCAGGTTGCTGTCGTGCATCGGTACCTCCGGTATCACGCATATCACTACCTGTACCTGCGGAGAAATGGCGCGCATGCCATCGACCCGTTTTACAAGTACGGTCGCTAGTCCTGCCGTATCTTCATTTAAGACATCGTTTGAACCACCAGCAACTATCACGAGGCAGGAAAAGAAGCAGCGGCGCCATCTAGCACACACACACACACACAAACACACACACAAACACACACACACACACACACACACACACACACACACACACACTGACATCAAACACGCACAACGCTGTGTTTGTGTGTGTGCGTGAATGTGTCGTGTGTTTGCGCTCTGATTAATTTTTTGCATTCAATAATCTACCATGTAGCCCGCCAAGAAGTAGTTCTACTCGCGTAGACACTCGCGCCAGATTCCACTCTAGGTATTGCGCTATAAAATTTTACGCTGAAACTCTGGCCTTCTCAATCGGCATTAGCAGTGCGATTGCCGATCACCGAGGACACTGATGTGAAAACACTCACTGACTTATATCATTTTGGTAAAAGTGGTTACGACCGTTGTGGCCAGGGCCTTCAGTATTGTATGCCGTTGTACAGCTCTACCCCGCTGAGGTAGCGCATTCGCCACATCGCTGTCATATACACTAAAAAACTAAAAATATCGTTTGGTCAATTTGGTGCCATTTAGGGTACCGTTAGGGGTGTACAAACAGACAAATGTACCGACTGACTGACAGACAGACAGACAGACAGACAGACAGACAAACATTTTAGCGTTCAAGGTCCCCAAGAAAGACTATCCTCTTTGAAAATCTGACGAATGATGGTGCCCCGGTGCCGCGCTGCCTATATGGCGTGGCGGCGGTGGCGGCGGCAGCGTGCCTGCTCTGAAAATCTCGGCGGCGGCGCCAAGCGGCGCGAGGAAACCAGGCGGCGGCATGGCGGCGCACAGCTCTAGTTGTGGTAATACTAAATTGTGGCCGCCTTTGCGCATTTTAAAAGACAATAGTCTTTCTTAGAGACCTTCGACGCAAAAACTTTGGTAGATCTGTATGTATGTCTGTCTGTACGTTTGTCTGTTTGTCCACTCTTAACGGCACCAAGTACTTGAAACGGTCGACACCATCCGCAGCGCCCACCAATGTTGTTCAAGATTTAGCGTTCATATTTGTGCAATTGTCAATTAAAAAGAAATCATTGCGCATGTGTGGGGCACCATAACACGTATATATTCTACTTGTGCGTCTCCTACTATAAAAGGCATACATAAGTAATTTTAAGGACCATAGCGCTTATCACGCTGCGCTAACCATTAAACGCTTGCACGAAAAGGCGAGTGTTTCCAGCAAATTGCTAAGACAAGACTGTGGTGGCACCTACCCGTCGCCTTGCGTTCTACACTTTATTACCTCTGAGACGGGCGCGCACACCCGTCTCAGAGCCACGTGCTTCGTTTTCCAAGAAAAATTCCAGACGGCGCTCATGTCTCACGTGTGACGTGACTTGATGCGCTCGTTCGCCTCTGCTGCACGCTCGAGGCACTCTAGCGCAGCACTTCCAGATTACCATTCACCATCTTTCTTGCACAGAACATCAAATAAATGTTTTGTTCACTCTCTTCACACGCAAGAATATCGTCTTTCGAAGACATTTGCAGATTAACATACATATACGGGGCCAAATTTTTTGCAAAGTAAGTTTCTGGCATATCAAACGCGCCACGTTCCACTGAGTAGATAAATACTTTCATTTTAGCGCTTGCTCTTTTATTTTACAGGCAAAGTAAAATAAAACGTTTTTCAGTATAGTATTCTATCTTTAAATACCCAAAAAAAACAAGGCACTAGGTTGCAAGAACAAGAATGTCTGTTCAATTAAAAGGCTTTGTTCGTGGTTTCATCTAATCAACTCGCATCCAAAACGTAATTACAAAACTTGCTGACATGGCCGAGCGCGCTTTTCTGACCGCATGCAACGACAATCTTCAATACAGCAGGTATAGTTACAGTAGTCAAATATAGGGGCCACCATTTATCGCCTTCTGAGCGTAGCAGCTACAAATTTACAAGACTGTGGACATAATGACCGAATAGCTGAATGCACGCGAGAAAACGTACAAGATTTTTCGATGACGCCCTTATTTCAGAGGGAAGGACATCGAATTGTAAACTTTCTTTTGAAGGTAGGTAAGTAACAGTAAAATATGAGTTCTTTGCCACGACCACCATGGAGATCTTCGAAAGTAAGTGGTCTAGCTCAAACACGAGGAGGCACGCTTTATAAAACCTCGATCAAAGAGAAACTGAAGGGGAGCTAGGATTCTTTTCCAGATAAAAGCTCTTTGGAGACGCATCTGAACGCTCTTTAGTGGTTTCTAGGAGTCGTCACTGAGTGGTTCTCTTATTGTTGAAAACCCACCGAACCATTGGTGTCTTCTTTCATAGGTGCTCCACTGATCGCCCCATAAAGAACCAGTGGAAGATATCAATTTCACTTGCTTCTGAGCGTTTTTCAACTCCTCAACATGGTATGATCGAAAAGTGTAACAGAATGAAAAAAACAAGCGAAACCTTGGAAGATGACTGATTTTCTATTTGTGCACAGAAAAAAAGGGAGCATCAAGTGGAACTGTTTTCTAGACCACATTTAGCAAAGACACGGCTGCCAGCGCAACAGCAAGTACAAAAAGCGTTGAGCTGTTTTTATGACATTGCTTGGTAAGAGTGCACATTCCTTACCTGTTTTTGTTGTGTTTAGGCCGTCATTGTGTTCAACTGCAGTCGGCAGCGAAACGTGGATGCACTTCTCTATATCAGTTCTTCCTAAAGGATATACTCGCTTCGCCTTGAAATGTTTATTATCCGTACTTTGAAATTTACATGCAGAGAATTTTTGAGATAACCAAAAACTTTCGGACACAATCAATCAATCAATCAATTTATCTATCTATCTATCTATCTATCTATCTATCTATCTATCTATCTATCTATCTATCTATCTATCTATCTATCTATCTGTCTTACTAAAAGGCTACGTCAGGATGCTATTGTTATTGTGTCCTTAGTTGTAATTATGCCAAAAGTGGCATATTAGGCGAAATACATATTCAAGACTGTTTTGTAACATTCCAAGCAGTGCCACAGCGGAAAGGAATCTTGCCGACGTCACGCCTTCCAACAAAAGAAGGAGAGGTGCTTGAGCTAGCCTTCGGAATAGCTTCGGAAAGGCCAGACAAAGTACAAAAACTTAGAGCGAAAGCTGTACTGCTACTTGTCTCGCAAGTTCATTCATCGCGTTAAAGGATGCTGAGCAGCTGGAGCGCATGTGCAAGGCAAAAAGCGTAAGACGGGTCTTGGTGACAATGTAAGAGACGCATGTCTCGATGCACCAGCCAGATATAAAGGGAAACGCTCTTGACCCACGACTGTTTCGTGCACTACAACTGAAACTTATGCCTTTCCCCCATGCATCTCTTTTGCTCGAAATGTAGAACACCCTGTGTTTCTGAGTGTTAGTTTCCTTTTTATATAACAGTAAGCCTGCATCACTGAATACAATTTCTTTTTGGACCCAGGACTAGCCATTGGCAATGGGTCCAAGCAGTCTGATTATTTTTTGTATTGTATGATTCAACAAATAAAAAAAATCACGTGTCTTGATGCACTGTAGGAATGCGTCGCAACGGGAACGTTCGGATGGAGCCTTGTCACTGCGGTACTACGTGACTAGTCGAAGGGTTACTGGCTGCTTCACCGACATTTCGTCGCTCAACCTTCTTATAAATTGCGCTTCGGATGGGCTGTCCGTGGGTACACTTCAGAGATAAATAGAGAGTGAGAAAAAGATTAAGCGAAAGGAAGGGAGGCCAACCAAAAGAAAATGTCCGGTTTGCAACAAAAAGAAAAACCATCAGCACAGAGTGTGAGCGATAGGCTGAACACAATAGTTCAGTAGATGTATCTAAGGGGCAGGATATGAAACATCAAGCAAATAAAAACTACCTGCATAAACACTTGAAAGAAATGCAGGACATATAGAGATGATTACCAAGCGTGAAAAGGTGCCAAGATGAAACCCATTCGAGCGACAATTTCCGTAGAGTCTTTGAGCAAAACACACCAATTGCACGTAGTACCTATCTATACACAAGATGCATTTCAGCAAGTATTTTCTCCTCATGATAACTTTCATTGAAGCACTGTTCGTAGTAATAATGGAATGTCATAAACCACCAAAAAAATTTGTACTCTGAGAACTCCGTGTGACCTTACTCGTACTAACGAAGGCTGCGCGCTGCAGCTGGATAGAATAATTTTCTGTGACAGCAATCCCCTATTACATGTAGCTAATCAATAACAGTTGAAGACATGCTTTATCGGGATAATTGACTGTTTATTTTTGTTTGTTTAGCGCACGGATAATCGTATAGTAAGTGCGATGCTCTATGGATAGTCATTTACTCCGCTCCTTATGGAGTTTAATGTGGTACGTTCATGCTTCTTAGTACCTACAACAAAAATCATAAGCAGGTGCTGTGCCCATTCAAAAAAAGAACACCACCTCGCCCACTTTGCTTTGTTGGGACCCTTATAAGTGTGCGAAAACATATATAGTACTGTCACGTGATTACGGAAAGACACCAACGTCTGTTCACAGGAGCAGCAGCACTGGACTTCAAGCTGAACTGAACGTTAGACCGCAAGCACACAAGTGATTTTCTTCTTTTTCCCAAATTGGAACTTATTCGCAATGGCATGGCTCAATCTCGTTCCACGCCCGTGGAATTACCTCCGCTCCAAAAATGTACCACCCTGATGCTCAATGCCGATCGAAAATTAAAGTAATCGCGTACACGCACAAAGACGCTTGATGAAGCAGTGTCAGGTGGCTCCGGGGGTAGTGTGGCTTCATCCGTGACACATGAACAATGTCCGCCTGCTGAGAACATCAAGATCGCCGAGCTGTGTCTTCAAACAGAACTTCGTATTTGACATCTGTGGGGCGCCGTAGTACTTTATAGGGAGCGAAGTAGCAGTGAAATAACTTTTCCGAGCGGCCCCTTTGGCGAACGGGGATCCACAGCCACACCAGATCACCGGGTTGGTAAATACCATGGCGATGATGGGAGTTGTACCTTTGCGAGTGGATGCGTTGTTGTTTTCTGATCTACTCGAGTGCAAGCAGGCGGTCCGCGTCGGCGAGCCGGATAAAGTCGTTCGCATCAGTAGGAATACCACTCATGTCAGGCGAGAGCATAACCTCCAGCATCGTAATTGCTTCTCGGCCGTGGAGCAACCAGAAAAAAATGAAACCTGTAGTCTCTTAAACTGCAGTGTCGTAAAAGAACGTTACGTATGGCAAAATTTCATCCCAGTTTTTGTGATCGGGGTTGATGTACATGGATAGCACGTCAGCGTGCGTCTTGTTTAATCTCTCCGTCAGACCATTGGTTTGTGGATGGTATGCGGTCGTTTTGTGCCGAGCTGTTCCACTAAATCACATGACGTCGTGAATCATTTGGGCTACAGGCTGTTCCACGGTCAGTGATAAAAACTGTTGGTGCTCCATGGCGGAGGACGATGTTGTTCATGAAAAAATACGCAATCTGATTGGTGGTGCCTCGTTGTTGGGCTTTCGTTTCGCAGTACCTTGTTATATAGTCAGTAGCGACTAATATCCAGCGGTTTCCATCATGTGACTTTGAGAAGGGCCCAAGCAAGTCCATGCCGATTGGTTCAAACGGTTGTGACGGGGGTGAAACAGGCTGCAATAAACGAGCAGGGCGCACAGGTGGGGCTTTACGGCGGTGACAATGATTTCACGTTTTAACGTAATGCTTGACGTCCTGGTTGAGCTTTGGCCAGTAGTAGTGAGTCTGAATCCGGGCAAGTATACGTGTGAATCCTAGGTGGCTGAAGAAAGGCTCGTCGCGGCAGGCAAATAAAATGTCAACACCTAGCCCTGGTGGAACCACGAAGAGGTATTCAGTCGCTTAAGGTTAGAAGTTCTTTTTGTAGAGTATATCGTTGCGGAGACAAAATGACCCTGAACGTGTGAATGTCGATGGTGGACTCGAGCTGTGACCTTGAAGGTATTTGATTAGTTGTCGGAGCTCTGAATCATTCAACTGTTGTTGGGCCAAGTCAGATTCACTGACTGCACAAAGAAAATGGCTATCGGTATCACCATCGCTTGATGTCGTCGCGAAGGGAGCGTGCGAAAGGCAATCAGCATCAGTGTGCCTGCGGCCTGACTTGTAGACGACTGTAACCTCAGATTCTTGAAAGGGCAAGCTCCACCTCTCGAGGCGCCCTGAAGGGCCCTTGAGACTGGCCAGCCAACAGAGGGCATGATGGTCTGTAACTACTCTCATTAGACGGTCATACAGATACGGTCTGAACTTTGATATCGCCCAAATATTAGCAAGCCATTTCTTCTCCATGGTCGAAGAGTTAGTTTCGCAGATGACAGATTGCAACTAGCATAAGCGACGGGACGCTCGGTGCCATCTTGCCACTGGACGAGCACGACACCAAGACCGATGTTGCTTGCGTCAGTGTGAGTTCAGTGGTGGTATCTTCATCAAGGTGCCCTAGTGAGGGTTCACTCTGAAGGCGCTGTTGAAGCTTGGGAAAAGTGGCTCTCTGCTCTGGACCCCATACAAAAGGAGTATCCTCCTTCGTTAAGTGGGTAAGGGGTTAAGCAATGTTAGCAAAGCTCTGCACAAACCACCTCTAGTAGGCGCAGAGACCTAAAATCGTGTAAACCGTTTGTTTGAAGGTGGAGGAAATGCAGCAAGTGTCATGGTCTTTTCTGGCTATGGTCAAATGGCATTGTGACTGACAAGATGGCTGAGGAACTTTAGTTACTCATAGCTGAAATGGCACTTCCCCGGTTTTAGCGATAGGCCTGCGGATCGAATAACGATGAAGACGGACTGAAGTTGTTGTAAATGTTGCTGAATTGTTTTGGAAAAAAAAAAAACAATGACGTCGTCTGAATAGACGAGGCAGGATTCCCACTTCAGACTCCTACGTGTCCATCATTCTTTGGAACGTTGCTCGTGCAGAGCACAATTCAAACGGTAGCACATTGAAATCATAGAGGCCATCGGGAGTTATTAACGCTGTTTTTTCCTTGTCGCGTTCATCGACCTCGATCTGCCAGTAGCCGCTGCATAAATCTACCCTCCACTTAAAAAAATATCGGGCGTGTTGAAGTCGATATATTGAGTCAACATGAGATCAGCCTATGCGGCAGTAGTCATCTAAACTCCCTTGCAGCTAAACTTTTAACTTCACTGAAAGGAAACATATGTTGCCGCTTCTACTTCACCGCCAACTGACCGCTGAGCAGGCTAAGTGCGCCTGTAACTCCTACTTTCTACGCTATCTACAAGATCTGCCCGATAAGTTATCTTATGGTCAGTTATTTCGCGTTGCAAGTATGATAACATTACTGATACAATTGTTCAGATTTTTTGTATTTGTCCCCTTGATTTCTCAGTCTGCTGTATAAATTGACATCGTGAACTAAACAACATTGCTTAGTCATCACAATTAAAGCAGGTTGCCCTGAATTCCTGGAAAATTGTGCTTCTTTTCTGGTATCAGGCTCTGCGAGGAGATTTCGGCTTGTCAACAGGATGAGTGCCACACCACCAAAAAGAAAAGACACCTCGCAAAGCTTACGCGTCTTCACATATTATTGTGCAAAAAAATGTTGCACTCCTGTTTCTAAGTGGACGATCGGGCCATTTGGTGATACATTATCTAAGCGTACTATGCGTTAGAAAACACGGACGGGAAAAAGGACAAGGACAAGATAGTTGGACAGAGAGTTTGCGAGGATCAGCAGTAAAATTACAAGAGTCAGACACGGTGAAATAGCCTACGTGAGATGGCAAATAGGAAAACCTTTTAGAATAGTGACAGCACAAATAATAAATACAAAACAAATTTTAACAATATGGAGGATTACAAGAAAATACGAACTTCAGATTAACAAAGGAGATTACTGAAAGAAACTGGGTAGCCACGCTGTGCCCTTGTTGGTTCTCTTTGCAGACGATGAAGACGTTTTGCAAATGAGCGAATGATGTGATGACTTTGTAAAAGAAAACGATAACAATCAGAAGTTGAACGATTGTAACTAAATATAAACATTTGCAGTTCCTACATTTGTGAAATACTAACTCCGACAGCCAAAAGATTTCACGACCATTACACAACTGCGAAACTGTGTTGAGAAAAAGCGGTTAATGATTTTGAGTACTTGATACTCTACTATGGGAGAGTCTAAAGTAGTTCCGTGTGCCTTGACAGACTACTTTAAGACGCTGTTAAGTTTAGACCACAGTGGTTAACGATTGTGAACACTAGGTACCCTACTATGGGAAAGCATAGAGCCGTCCTGTGGGATTCACACGTGATATGAGGTCGCGTGCACCGCAGCATCCTTAATGCAGATGAAACTGCGGCTCGGCGATGTAGAGAGTGTTAGCTGTTATAAAATATTCCTGCAAAACAGTACGAAAAAATTCAAAAACCACCCTTTGTGGCTGCGTGTGCTGCTCCGTCTTGTGTCATCCGCTTTCATGTTAAGTATTCTGTGATGTCTCAACATTAAAGCTCGAACGATCTTCTTAACAAGCGAACTCCACTTTTATAGCGTAGTTCTTGGGCTCCCATTCCAGTGTTGAGCGTCATCGCCACTGTGTTAACCGATGCAGCGAACGAAGACCCAAAAAGAGCAAAAGAGAGGCAGACCGAAAAAAGTGATGTACCATAAGAGCCAGGTGGCCACTCTGCTAGCGCCTGCAATGCCTTGCGGCAGCTCGCACTTCTTTGAGCAACCATTTCGTGCCCGTGAGCGAGAGGCGCACGAGCACGAGCACCTTCGAGCCTAGAGAGAAAAACATGAGTTATCCTTCTTTTTAGAAACTGGTAAAACGCGAAAGTGAAACGCATTGTCGCAGAAGTTTTTGTCGTGTATTGTTTCGCCACAAGGCCGAAGAAAAGAATGCCAAAGAACAAACTACAATGTCACTTGAAGAAGGGCAAGCAGCTCGAATGATACAGCGCACATCTGAACTAGAAAGCACGCATGGACGAAACATACACAGGAGAAGCGTGGACTAACAACTCTAACAACTCGCCACCTAAAACGCGCTGTTCCAACAGAAAGAAAGACGCATGAACTGAACGCACAAGCATACATAGAAGAAGCGCAAATAACTATCAACATTCTTCTTCGTTTAAGAACAGCGTGCTTTTTTGGTAAACGAGGCCGCGGCAGCGAAAAAAGTGACCTTCGTGCTGTCCTGAGTCAAGCGTCTGATAACACGAATGCTGGACATGCTTCATGGAGGCTGCGCTCCTCGAAACGCGAGAAGCGACGACCTTGGGACTGCACCAATCTTACACCATGAACTGCACCCAACGCTTCCCAATGGGGCTTTATCCAACGCTAGTTAGCCCACAAAGCGGTCATGTAGGCTCCCTATTCAACGCGACCTCATTGCGTTATCTCACTGCAGATGACGAAAACACACAGAAGTTTCGGAACTGTGAGGACAGCCAAAGAGTATACAGTGTATATAAATAACACATTCTTGACAGCGTATGCTGCGGGTCTTGTGAAGTTTTTTTCTTTGCAGTCCATTAGCGTATACTTTACAGAGACATATCTATGACGGAAATACGTCAGCGTAGCCGTAGTGGGCCCCAGCTTAAAACACTTTAGTTTTAAAAGACATGCTATGGTACTTTGTACGTCAAAAGCTGTAGTGGGCTGATATTTTGAATCTAGTCTCCCATGTGACAAATTTACGAGCTCTTATCTTCGTTGTGCGTTCCTGCGATCAGCGATGTTACCGTCATCATAACCTGCAGAGCGACTAAGGATGAACATGAGTGATTCTGGAGCACTGCGGGAAATGAGAAGCGGTTATAGTAAGGAAAGCACAAGGAGAAAAGAACGACACTAGCGAGACGACAGTTTGTGCAGCGGCCACCCGCGACGCCATTGCATTGTGGACGCTCGTGGGGTCGCCGACTATCGGCTTACTAAAGTATTGAGCGAGGGCGTTCACCTATGCCATATATTGATATTCTTTGCAAAAGACACCCATTAGAGGCGTAATGTTCGTGAAACATCAATTGTGTTTGGATTTCTGGCTGTCCAATTTTATAAGCATTACATATGCTGAAAAAGCGGCACCCACGCACTCGAGGTCGCATGTGCCGCTCCTCTAGCCTGGCCATGGTTACTCCTATGATACATGCATCACGTCGGGTTACCATTGATTGAATACTATAGCGCTATCCGCTGGACGCGGTCTGTGTAGAATAGCCAGGGCTATTTTCCTCGCAAGCACAAGCGCTGCATAAGACATTACCTCTTCTTGTACTGGGAATACGAATGTTGCTGTCGACACCATTAGGCAACAGTAAATAAGTAGCTATTGGATACATATGCGACTGCTCAAAATTGGTCTGTGCCTATAACATTATTACGTAGGTTTATCACAATTTGTTAACGTTTCGCTTAATAAAAAACTATACATCAGCCACCTTTTTTTACGCACGCTTCACTTAACATCCAGCGCATGTTTGCTGAATTTCTGTAATCCTGAAGCGGACACACGCCAACACACACAAAAAAATTTGAAGTTTGCTAACGTATAAAGGGAAACAAGCTTTTCAAACTTTCAAAATGTAAAGTGGTGACCTTTGTATTGCAAATTGATGAAGTTTGGAGCAAAGCGGTCAGAGTAAAGTGTGCAAAAAAAAACAGTGGGCTATCGGGGGCACCGTGATGTTTGCTCTCTTTTTTTATCGACTGCATGAATGTACGTCCATAAAAAGGTTACTGCGGAAATGAAGTTTTCTTGTCATGAAGAAGCTCGAAAGCGCAGTTCAAAGGTCTTCTCAGACATTGTTCAAGCGCTTTACCATCTTCGCATCAAAAACGCACTGGCATCGGGCCGGAAGCAAAACATCCGGACGACTTCCGGTGTATAAAAAAGAAACCACGATCGTAAGAAGGCGAAGACAACACTACGAGATGTCACGACGGAAGAAAGTGGCGTATTGTAAACTTGGCAGCATCGTATTTCTTACATCAAGTACACTGCATTATGAAGCACTGTCTTGGTCCTCATATGTTTGCTTACAAGCTAACCTACGAACATTATTTATCAAATTATTTGATGGCAGTGCTAGGCCACAATTTATGTGTCACAATTGAGGTAAAATTTCAACTACGTTTTTTGTTAGGATGCACTTGTTTCTGCCTTCTCAGTCAAATGCAGCAGTGCTTGCTGACGCCGACGGTACAAGAGCTCTGTAGGCTCAACTAACACATGTAGGTTCCCCCTTTGGTTATGCTGTCGCGTAGGTGTTTGCCCCGTGCTCTTCTCTCCTACCTCCACTATTCTCCTCTTACCCGGCGTCCGCATGCGCTGACGCGTTCGGAGATTTCAGGAGTAGCCTGCAGGGTGGATCCTGTGGGAACAAAACGTGTTCGCGCTTGCGCTCACCTGTGCTGGCTCCAATCACGTATAATGATAAGAAACCAGCTCCTCGTGCACTGTCGTTGTTCACGCAGACTGTATGCTTACATAAGTGGTGTTCTGAGTTTACTCAAATTGCACCTTCCACGGAGACTTGCCATCACAAGACGTTAGTTGAACTGAGGGGTAATTCTAGACGCCTAAAGCACCACAGGAAGAAATAATCACAGAGAAAGAGCGTCAGAGAAACGCTCTTTCTCTGTGAATATTTCTTCCTGTGGTGCTTTAGGCGTCTATTATTACCCCTTAGTATGACGAACCAACTAGCCCACCAACAAGTACTTCTAAGTTAGTTGAAGTAGCGCGGTTCCATCGCATCAGTGCAGCTAAGGAAACCGTCAGTTTTTGAAGCAGTTGCGTGGCTTTAAATTTCTTAGGCAATAAAACCTCACTGTGCGTAGAATATGGAACAGGGAGTGATCTGATAGGCTTTAGCAGACCAATGCAAGCACTTCTTGTTATTGACCAGACTCTTCTCGGTTAGCACTCCAGGCGGCTGTGCTAGTTGAGAAAAGTTTCCTTAAGGGAACAAGCGTGTGCCTTAGCATGTGCTACTTTCTTTTCGAATCAACAGCAATTCTCTAAAACCACAAGCTATAGAAAACCAGAGACGCATTCGTCTAAAAATAGGATAGGTCGTTGTAACTAGGCTTTAGTGGGTTCGTGGGCCGTCAGACACGGAGCAATGGCAACAAAACATTTGTAGACAACATTTATAAGAAAAAAATACACAAACATACACTTGCCGAGCGCTACTATACACAACTACCCCTTTTCTAAGCTTCAGATCTTTCCGTCCGGTATGCCTACGCGAGTCTCCACGCGTCTTGCCTATTAGGGTGTCTTTGGCTCCGTATATAGACGTTACTCGCAGTACTGAAGACCACGTAGCTGACGCATGCTCAAAGCACGAGAGGCACGATGGCCCAATGAAGAGGCAGTACCGAATCCTGAGCTGCTCGCTTAAGCCCGCATTGGACCACGATGGACCCATGGTAGCTAGCTCCCCATATGGCTAACTTCCCATCTGGCCATACGACAGCTTCCGCCTTGAAGTTACCCCTTGCCGTCTATGCAAAATTTTAATAATTTGTTTCTGATTTAAAAAGAAAAATGTAATCATGAACCTTTTCTATAAAAAATACCACGGTTTGTTTGCTTTAGATTTGAATATGAGGCTAATGTTTATTGGAACACCGCATGGTGCAAATTGTGTCTCAATGTGGACGAAGATGACGATTTTGTGAAATTTGCGAATTTTTGTCTCTTAAAGTTTATTCACTTGTTAGTCAAAAAATAATTTCCTCTCAAGATATACCTTCTGTGGAAAAAGTATTCATTACTGAAATACTCATGCAAAGTGCAGTATTTCGATAGGAAAATGCAAACATAGCACACTCTGGCCAAATTCTTGAAGGCGTATGTGGCTGAAGAATCGCGCTAATATTACTGACCCCTTCGAACACGTAACGCAAGTCCCTTCATTTATTATGGAGGTCAACTTGGCTACAAAAAGAATGAGCGGTACTTTTAAAACACTTTTTCTCAAACAACCCTCACACAGCATTCTGAAAACTTCAAAAGTATATTATGTGACCCGAAAAATTTCTGTCAGAATATTCTATAGGTTTCAATGTTTTAAATGGAGTAAGTCAGCACAATTTTTAAATACATTTCATATGATCTCCAATATGACTGGGATGTTTATCGTAGAATGCGAGACTGATTTGACTTTAATTTGAGCACTTCGAGAAAGTGATCTCGCATGCTGTGGATTGGTTCAAGGCAGTAAGAAAAATGAGAACAGCTGCGTGTCCTAGGAAAAGCATATTATTTTTCATTGATCATTTCAACATAGTCACTCATTTTTGTTGGTTGCATATTTAGCACATCTTTATTAGGCTCAGCCTAATTTTTTTACGATACACATTTTAACATTGTAACCGGCAACGGTATTGTGTTTTCTTCTAAGAGAGGTCCCTCTAAACTTTTTTCGAGCTCTACTGAACTTATAAAGGAAGTTGTGCACGAAGTGTGTCCTTTAATCTGAAATCGTTTCATGGAATTCGCAACATATTCGGAAGCTGTTGTCTATCAACTTCTGCCTGTTTCGTACTACATCCTCTTTTTCTTTAGGTCCACTTCTTGAAACATAACTGCAGACTGATGGCACTTCACTCGCCACCAGTCCGCCAAATGTGAACACGGCAACAGTTAACCAAACAACATATAGCCGAAGACGTTTATGGAGCTAAAAGCCCCTTCCCTACATGCCATAGGTACCTAAAACCTGGCTAGAAAAAACATCTTAGCATGAGCTGCCTTCTAATGCTTTTTGCCAACAACGTTAGTAAAACACATTACCCTTCCCTACATGCCCGTTTTTAAGCTTCGCACCATTAGGGCTTCAATAAAAAAACTCTCAGAAAACAATGTGGCGGATTACCTCGGTTGCGCGTCTCTCGCGGCTCATTAGCACTAATTACGCTGTGGGAAACAGCGGCACACCTTGATTGATTCATCCTTTTCTACGTGTCACGTTAAGAAAAGTGAAATGCTGTCACTTAAGTGTTTTGCACTTTTGTAATGTTTTTATTGCGTGTGGTAGTGGGTACAAATGCCAACGATAGTGGCCCAAGGCACTTACGTCACAAAAATCGCATGCCCTTCTAATCTTTTAACAACTTTAGCCCTCTAATATAAGTATAATTGGTCACGGAAATAGCGAAAGAACACTCCTTTATATAAGACATTGGTTCATTTTTTTCAAAATTTTTCCCGCAGACACCCCCCCCCCCTCCCTACAATGGTCTGGTGGGTATGTTGCTCGATCACTTACCCACAGATCGCGGGACGCATTCCCGGACGCGTCGGCCGCATCTTCGAAGAGGGCAACGCTGAGGCCCATGTGCTTGGAATTAAGGGCACGTTAGAGAACCCCCGGTGATCGAAACTTCCGAAGCCCTTCCTTATGGCGGCTCTCATAAACATCACGAAGGCGGGCATGGCACCGCATCTGTGAAGATGAATTCACACAAGCTTTCCGTGCACGCTGACCTTTATTTTTCAATAATCTCTGCAATGCTGGGATCAATACCACCGGATTCTTGATAGTTTCGTGGTTCCTGGCCAGCTTGCACGCCACCGGTATCAACGTTGGATGAAGGTGACTACACAGTCTAGCGTCGAGGCACGGCTACGTTCTACATCACCAGCAGCAGATATAAAGGTCACCAGACCTCAGAGGCTTCGGGCATGGCACCGCATCTGTGATGATGAACTCACACAAGCTGTTTTTAAATTTTAGTTACCTATCTAGTGTTTTGTGTTAGAGGACCAGCAATATAGCTTTCGGTAATTGTTTCGTGCCCTGCACATCTTCCCGATGTACGAAAGCGACTACAGTCTATTGCTTCTCATGCGTGCTGTGTACATTTAAAGCATTATTGTGGATACTTTTTGGTGATGACGAGTCCAACCATGGTCTGATGACTGAGGCAGAGGCGGAAACGCTTTCAAGTATCGTAGATAGACTTTTTAAAATAGAAGGACACGCAGCAGTCATTGCTGGACTAACGAGTGCGATGAAGGGGGACGGTGCGGCACTTGTGGGCGTGACGGAGGTTGAGCAGGGAACGTGGTGCTGCATGCAGAAATGAAAAGCACGAAAGACGAACTAGCGACCACCCAGAGGAAAATTGAGCTTCTTGGCGCAAAGGTTATGCCCCCAGAAACAAACATCTCTCGGAAAACACGACCAATTCTGCCAGTGGAGCCGATATATTACGGGGCGCTTGTAGTGAGCTTGTAACAATTATTTCCAGGTGTGAGAATGCTGAAAAACAAGCGCCAACAACCTCACTTGATTTTTGTTAGTATTTATAACTATCATCAAGAGAACAGGGCAGTATCACAGCATAAAGTGATAACATTTTGTACAGACAAGCTGGAAATTCAAGCAACTCGTGCGCACTTCCAACGCGTTCACTGGCTAGGCAAATATATTTTTGATAAGCACCGGCATCGCATAGCCAAATTCACATTCTCTAAAGATAAACAAGACGTTTTTGAAGTTGTGCATAAGCTCAAAGGCTTATCATTCTCCTTTCACGAAGGCTTCTGTTTTGCAAGCTAGAAGAATTCTGATAGATTTTGCCAGGGCTCAAAACGAATCGTACAAGTTACCTTTGATAAACTGCGCGTGGGTGCATCTACATGGGCCAACGTAATGGACATACCAATTGTGATATACCTAAATAAAGAACTAGAGAGGCCCACGCTCACTCAGAATTATCATGGATCACAATCTAATCACACTAGATCTCCTATATCATAATCATTTATACGAATATCTGAAGTCCTGCATCAAAGCAGGACAATTATTCTTCCTTATCATAATTACATAATTTGAGCGCACTGACCCAAGAACAATGACAGGAACCGACACGTTTCCTGTCATTGTCCATGTGTCAGTTAGCGCTGAAAATAGCTTATTATTCGTTATTACCAACTAGCTCGTCGTGCAGTATTACCCCAGTTCTTTTTTCGAGAGGCCGATTGTAATGTTTTTATTCTTACAGAAACCTGGCTAGTTACCGTCAGGCCGCGTCCTTCGGTGCGGCCTGACGGCAACTAGCACGAAATGCGACAAGCTGCATTTCGTGCCATTGCGTTACCCAGACAACACTGCGTCTCCCTCTTTTCGTGGCGGAGCGACGCCGGATGCGCTTAAACGCACATGCGTCAAAGCAACGCAGCACCGCGCGCGCCTGCGAGTATATGGCATGACCAGCGCCTGGCCTAGCAACGCCGGCGTGACGTGACGAAATGAACGCCGGCGAGCATGCGCACCCCATCACGTCAAAATCTATTGGCGCCTTCACTGTGGCAAGTAGTCATGTTCTCACATGACACGCATCTCATGATTATCATGTGTGCACCAATCACATACCTTCGTTATCCATTGTCGTCACGCCATACCAATATCGGCATATATGATGCTAGCGTAACGGCCGGGAGCACATCATCAGTGTGGTATGCAATCATGCTGTTATATGGCATGCATGTCGTGATTATGATGTTTGGATGTGTCATTTACCTATGTCGTCCGTTCGCGTCACGTAATACCGAGTTTGGTACATGTGAGGCTAGTAAAACGGCCGCGAGCGCGTCATGAGCGTGGCATGTATTCATGTTGTTACATGAGAGGCATGTCATGATATTCATGTTAGGGTCTGTCGCATGTGTTCTTCATGCAATCATGTGATACCATGCCACTTTTAAAACATGCCATGTGAACGAAACCACTGCAAGAGTTGCAGGACCATGAAATGTAAATCATGACATTCATAACATACATGTTCTTCATACAGTCATTGTCACAGAACGAGCGCTAAAAATGGGCGCGCCGCCAAATTCTTGCGATAACGGGCGGGAGAAACGCCGCGAGGTCAAAAGAAAAAAAAGAAAACAAACATCCAAGGCTCCCCGGGCGCGCGCTCTCCCCGCAGAAGCGTGGCTTCGCCGACGAACCTCCTCACCCCACAACGGCGGCCTAGCAAGCGCTGGAAAGTTCCAGAAAGAAATAGGCGTGGTCATACCGAGCTGAGTCATCTGCCGCGGAGGGCGTTCCAACCGTCTCGCCCTCTTCCCAGCCTTCGCTGCGTATCGCGCCGACGAAATGACGAGAACCGTCTAGAGCGTCGCGCGCAAGGTATTTAACCGAGCAGCCGAGATGAGAGATCAGGAGAAGACGGAGTTAGCACCAGAGTGCGTAGGGATCCCGCCGTGTAGTCGGCGAAGCAGGAAATGAAGAGGATTTCCACCTGAGGGGTGAAGGCTCGAGCTACAGGCAAGAGCGTGTGTCTACCGCTATCGAGCGAGGACGCGTGGCAACAGCTGCGTGTGTGAAGCCGACGTGTTCGGGCGAAGATGTTTGAAGCTTGGAGAGTGACCAATTGAAGGCGCGAGGTTTCCTGGAAGAGAAATTTCGAGGGCGCGGAACGACAACAATGCTGGACTTTGAGTGAGTGATTCTCGGAAGAGTATCATCCAGACTTTTGTTGCAAGAACTTTGGACTGGATAGGTTTCTATCTTCTTAGTATTTAAGTGTCTTGGTTGTTCAATGCATGCGACTAGATTGTAGAGCGTATCGTTCGTTGTCTATGTCCGTTGTTTTGAGTGTGGCTGATTGTACTGTGTAGTACGTTGTTTGATTGGTGACGTATTGTATGTAACTATTGTGGAGTGTGCATACGTGTGTATTGTTTTTGATCTGCCTTTAATGAGAATATAATTTTGTTTGTTTATCAACTCTCGGCTCTGACTTATTTTTTGAACCACAGCCGGCGTCCGCTGGCGCGCCAAAGAGGACCACTTCTAAATTGTCCACGCTTTCGTGGTGCGGTTCGGGGGCCGATACTTCGACCCTTGGAATTAGCCCGGCGATCGCCTCCCTAATGAACGGGACTAGTGTGACAATTAATCTGGCGTCCGCGACACAGGACCTTTTGGTGCACAGTGTGTCCAAATTAGTGAGAAAGAGCCTCGAGTTGTTGATACTGCTATCGGAACGATTTTGGGTGTTGTTCAGTGTTCTCGTTAGCGAGTGCAGGGGAGTGTTCCGATAGACTGATTTAGGCAGATACCTTTTGCACGCGGCAAGGTTTTATTTGCGAGTTGCGAGACACAATGGATCTCGAAAAGTTAGTCGCTCTTGGTGAGAAGATGGGTCTTTCTGGCGCCGAACTACGGAAGTGGGTCACCCAGAAGGAAAAAGAAGAAAAAGAGAGAGCCAAGGAAGAAAAAGCAGCTGAGTTGGAGAGAGAGAGGTTGGCAGCTGAGAGGGCCAAGGAAGAAAGAGCAGCGGAGTTGGAGAGAGAAAAGCTGGCCGCTGAGAGTGCGAGAGAAGAAAGAGAGGCAAAGGAGCGACAGCTGAAAGAAGAAAGAGAGGAAAGGGAACGGCAGCGGCAGCACGAGATGGAACTCGAGCGGCTCCGTTTGCAACAGCGAAGTGAAACTCCCGTCCAAGCTAGAGTTGAAAGCAGCGAACGAGAGGATCATGGCTTCCGCTTGAACCCAAGCAAGCTGCTCGTAGCATTTGATGAAAGGAAGGACGGCCTCGACGCGTACCTTCAGAGATTTGAGACGATTGCGAAGAGCCAGAATGGGCTGGAACATCAATGGGCAACTGCTTTGAGTACTTGCTTGAGTGGTGAAGCGCTCAGTGTGTACGGTAGGCTGACGCCGACCGATGCAGCCAACTATACAAAGGTGAAAGCTGCTTTGCTGAAGCGATTTAGATTTACCGTGGAAGGATTCCGGGACAGATTTCGGGCAGGAAAGCCAGCTAATGGTGAGACGGCTACGCAGTATGCCGCCAGACTTTGTCATTATTTCGACAGATGGATTGAACTTTCAGGGACAGTGCAGGAGTACGATGAACTTAGAGAGCTCCTAATTAGAGAACAATTTCTTACTAGTTGCCACCCAAGCCTGTCGCTGTATTTGAAAGAGAGGAAGGCTGAGTCACTTGAAGGAATGCTTGAATTGTCTGATCAATTCTTGGAAGCGCAAGGTGGAACTAATTTGGCCAAGGTCAAGAAGGATTGTCCCAATGATTCGAAGAAATTGGCTCCCGAAAAAAAGAAGCGTGCACCAGAGAGCATTCTGCGATGTTTTCTGTGCAACCGAGTGGGTCATCGCGCGAAAAACTGTCGAACGATCTTTACGAGCCCTACGGCAGTAAAATGTTTCAAGTGTGGTCAGACTGGGCACAAAGCAGACGCTTGTCGGAATGGAGTGAGTCAAACTCACCAGGTATCTTGTGTGCAAGCGGCACCGAAATCTGATAATAATGCCGTAACCGATGGATTCGTAGAGTTGAAGAATGGGGAGAAAATTCCTATTGTGGGTGCTGTAATGTCAAAACAGCCAACCGGTGTTACGAAAGGAATGCCAACGCTGCCTGGAAAAGTTGCGGGCAAAATGATTACGGTGTTAAGAGATACCGCCAGCTCCACTGTTATCGTGCGGAGAAATTTGGTACGGGAAAGTGAGTTGACAGGCAGAACGAAACCGGTTTGTCTAATTGACCGTATGGTTCGGATGCTTCCCGAAGCAGAGATTGAGGTTGAAACCCCATACTTCAGCGGGAAGGTTACGGCTCTATGTATGACGACCCCCCATTACGACCTTGCCATCGGAAACATCGACGGGGCGCGAGGACCGAATGATCCGGAATGTTTGGGAGAAGACCTTAAGATAGAGCCCTCGCCAACCCAGCAACCGCGAGATACAGTGGAGGAGCAGCCCGTGACGGATCTCACTAGAGCCCAAGGTGAAGCCGCGGCGCAAGAGACAGTGAATGAGAAGACGATCGTGTTGAATGAGTTCAGGGGCCGAGCAACTAGACTTACGTCGGCACGACCTCTACCGACCGACAGTGTAAAGGAGACGGGGTTGGCCAGCCGGACAAAATGTAGAGACATGACCAAGCTGGTAAATAAACAGACAGGACCCGTCGAATGTTATGACCCTTTAACAGTGTCAGAAGTGACAACGATGGCTGAGACGCTGCCTCAGATACCGTCGTTGGAAAAGGCTCGCCGAAAAAGAACAAGGAAAAACAATAAGAGATCGAGCGAGCACCACAAGAAAGGGCGCAAGCGCAGCTCGAAATACACAGGATAGGTGCTGAGGTCGAATCAGAATGTGTTTGGCAGGGCTGAGTGCCATATGTTGTGTTGATGTTGTGTTATCCTGTGTCACAAGTGTCGAAGTGTCTGTGCTGTGATGTGATGTATAGTGTTGTAATGAGAGAACTTTGTACGTTTGTATTGGTTGGAATGTGTGATGAAGAGTTGTACTCATGTACCTGCGGTTATATTTCATGTGTGTGAGATTGAATGTAATGTCCAATCGTATTGAGTGATATATCGTGAATGTGAAGTGTCATGAGCGATGGATTGTGTTACAGTCTGTCAGAGTGTGTGGTGACTTTTCGCGCTCGTTTGTGTGGTTTTGAATATTATGAGATAATATTCTTAAAGTGGGGGGCAGTGTCACAGAACGAGCGCTAAAAATGGGCGCGCCGCCAAATTCTTGCGATAACGGGCGGGAGAAACGCCGCGAGGTCAAAAGAAAAAAAAGAAAACAAACATCCAAGGCTCCCCGGGCGCGCGCTCTCCCCGCAGAAGCGTGGCTTCGCCGACGAACCTCCTCACCCCACAACGGCGGCCTAGCAAGCGCTGGAAAGTTCCAGAAAGAAATAGGCGTGGTCATACCGAGCTGAGTCATCTGCCGCGGAGGGCGTTCCAACCGTCTCGCCCTCTTCCCAGCCTTCGCTGCGTATCGCGCTGACGAAATGACGAGAACCGTCTAGAGCGTCGCGCGCAAGGTATTTAACCGAGCAGCCGAGATGAGAGATCAGAAGACGGAGTTTGCGCCAGAGTGCGTAGGGATCCCGCCGTGTAGTCGGCGAAGGTTTCGTCCGTAGGGACGAAGCAGAAAATGAAGAGGATTTCCACCTGAGGGGTGAAGGCTCGAGCTACAGGCAAGAGCGTGTGTCTACCGCTATCGAGCGAGGACGCGTGGCAACAGCTGCGTGTGTGAAGCCGACGTGTTCGGGCGAAGAAGTTTGAAGCTTGGAGAGTGGCCAATTGAAGGCGCGAGGTTTCCTGTAAGAGAAACTTCGAGGGCGCGGAACGACAACAACGCTGGACTTTGAGTGAGTGATTCTCGGAAGAGTATCATCCAGACTTTTGTTCCAAGAACTTTGGACTGGATAGGTTTCTATCTCTTTAGTCTTTAAGTGTCTTGGTTGTTCAATGCATGCGACTGCATTGTAGAGCGTATCGTTCGTTGTCTATGTCCGTTGTTTTGAGTGTGGCTGATTGTACTGCGTAGTACGTTGTTTGATTGGTGACGTATTGTATGTAACTATTGTGGAGTGTGCATACGTGTGTATTGTTTTTGATCTGCCGTTAATGAGAATATAATTTTGTTTGTTATTCAACTCTCGGCTCTGACTTGTTATTTGGACCACAGCCGGCGTCCGCTGGCGCGCCAAAGAGGACCACTTCTAAATTGTCCACGCTTTCGTGGTGCGGTTCGGGGGCCGATACTTCGACCCTTGGAATTAGCCCGGCGATCGCATTCCCGAATTAACGGGACCCGTGTGTGACAGTCATGTTATGCCATACCAAGTTTGGTATCGACACCATTATTTAAACGGCCAGGAGAGCTAAAAGTCGCAGGCGGCTAGATAGATAGATAGATAGATAGATAGATAGATAGATAGATAGATAGATAGATAGATAGATAGATAGATAGATAGACTCAAAGTCGCTGAAGTTCGCCAAGAAATGCTTCGCAGTTAATAACTTACCGTCTGAAAGTTCAAGAAGGTACCCCACGGCGGCTCAATGGATAACGCGTCGCATTGATGACGCGGACATCCACGTACGATTCCACGCGCTGGAGTCTTCTTTATGATGTTAGAGGTGAAGCTCCTTATAGCAGCACTCGTTTAGCCCTCGTAGGCGTTGTAATGTGTAACAAGTATAATATTTTGAGCTCCAAGGTGGTGCCGATGAGAGATTTCTTTTGTGCGTTGTTGAACAATAAAAAATAGTGCTCAATGTACGTGCCAATGGCTGCTAATGGGGAATGAGAGACAGGAGCATTCGGCTTTTAGTTAACGCGCACGCTGCAATCCCCATTAGCAGCCATTGGCATGTACATTGAGCACTACCTGACAGGAAAAGGTTGCTACGTTATACTCGCTGGGCGTAACCTCCCGGGTTTTAGGAAGGTTTAGCGAGCGTTGGGCTGCAGTGCCATGAATACAGTGAACTAGTATATACCGTGAACTCGAGGTGGTTAAAGGTGGGAAGTAGTTCCGAAGCGCAAGCCGTAAGAAATTGTGCGTGTGCCACGTCTCGTGTAGTCCTTAAAATATCTGCTAGGTGGTGGTGCTGCTATATGGAGAATATATGACGAAAAGATGCAACATGGTGGTACATGGAGTGTTGAATAGATAGACGAACGGACACACAGACAGATGCAAGGATGGACACATGAACGGACGCAGGGGCGGATGCATGGACGAACGCAGGGACGGACGCACGAACAGACGCACGCACGGACGGGCGGATGGACGCATGGACGGTCACACAGAAGGACGCATGGACGGGCGGAAGCAATAACAAATGGACGGCCGAATGGTCGCCCCACTCTCCATCATTCACTCCGTGGATATGCTGCCAATTTTTTTTGACGACCATAGTCTTTCCTGGGGACCTTTGAGGCAAAAAGTTTGGTCTGTCTGTTTGTCTGTACATTTGTCTGTTGGAACACGCTTAACGGTACTGGGTACTCTGAACGCCCCAACCGATAGACTAAACGGCCGACCCCATACGCAGCACGCACCAATGTTGCTCAAAGTTCAGCGTTCATACTTGTGTGATTGTAAATAAAAGCAGTAATTGCACATATCTGAGGCACCATAACAACCCATATATAATCTGTATGTGCGTCGTTTGCTACAAAAGCCACACACAGGTAATTCTAAGGACCGTAGCGTCTATCACTCTGCGCTGACCTTGCAACGCTTGCACAAAAAGTCGAGCGTTTCCGACGCTTTGCTTTGACGACACGGTGGTGGCATCTACCCATCGCTTTGCGTTCTACACCTTATCATCTCTGAGGCGGGCGTGCCCGCCCGTCTCAGAGCCACGCACTTCGTTTTCAAAGAAACTAAGATAAGTAAGTATTCACTGTGTGTGATCATTTATTTGTTGTAATGCCGCTTACCCGATGCTTCTGGGCAGGCCTGTAAGACTTTTTAAATAATAAATAAATGCCAAGATGTTCTGACGTTAAGTCCTAAATTTTATTATAATTTTCAAGGAAAAAGCTAGTCATTGATCATGGCAACGAGGCTTTGTGAGTTATGGAGGATAAATGGCAGGAAGGAAGACTCTGTGCTAGAGGAATCGATCACCAGGTTAAGTGAAAAATTATAAGACTACCGGATTTGGCGAGCTTCGAAATCGAATGACGTCACCTCAACTCTGCAATCAGCTGTTATTAATTACGACTGACACAGAATTCTAACTGAGGGGTGTGCGAATTAAGAAGTGTCGTACTGATTTATAGTATGTTTAAAGCTTACAGAGCCACTTTAACCCATATTCTCAACGGGTGCCATAATGCTGGTACCATCGTTTTCAAAGAAGAGAAGACGCAACTCTCTTGCGGGCAGTGGCAAGAGAACAGATGCGCTGACGTCACTGTCTAAGCCGCAAAATTTTTTGGGAGTCACGCCAATTCACCACTATCTATACGGCTTGATTGCAACACCCGGGTAGCCTTCTTTGGAAAGTTCTACTGGGACTCCATTGCACAGATTAGAGCAACAGCAAAGCACTGTCTATAATACGGTGCCGGGAAGGTCCTAGGAGGAACGTAGCGGAAGGTCACGTCTTCACGTGGAAAGAATGCAGCAGTCGAAACTGTGGTGAATCCGAGAGAAAAAAGGTACTATACGGTCAGGCGATGCCACCGTCGTATATTGGAAGGAACCAATCGTTCAGTGGAGCTCTCTATATACTATTTTCTCTTTGATTTCTCTTCCCTCAGGCATAGTATTTATCAAAAAGTCGCAAATCGGCTCGTAAGGAGTGGCTTCCCTTGCTCGCCACTTTTTTTTTCTTTCTCCATATCTCTTACAGAGTTCTGTACGTCCTTCCCGGGCTGACCCACGAGCAAAACTTCTGGACACGGCCTACGCAATAATACCGGGCAGTCCCACAAGTGTGGCTCTTTCGAGCCGAAGCTCGAGGTGATGACGCCGAAACAGCTTCAACTTTGTGTCTATGGTGAGAAAACTAAGAAACCAGTTTCTTCCTTCCTGCAATTTTTTTACGCGCAGTCTTTCTATGACTGCGTATATTGAAGTTTCCTCAATGATTCGTTTTCCTTTTTTCTGCAAGCTGCTAGTTTCTCTGTTGCTTCCACTGGCTACCTATACCAGCATCGGAGAGCGTTATTGATTAACGGTTAGGGAAACGAAGCCCACGATTATTTCATATCCGAGGTGATTCTGGAGCTCCACATGCGTCGTAAATGGATACATGCTACTGGTTCTGAATGAAGCGGACTTGCCACGCTATAAGAGACTGTAGCGGAAGCTGCTAAGCACCACCGCATTCTTTTCTATCCCGTCTGCAGCCGGCCGTCGACAGCGCGCCTACTCGCGGCGCCAGCTCCTCCTCCTCCGTGTTCGGGGAACAACGTGTTGTCGGGGCCGGCTCCGGGGATTAGACCGGCGGCATGCTACGCCTGCTCGCTCGGTGGCCCCCTTTTCCTCTTTCTTGTAGAAGAACGCGGGGGTGCCTCATTCTCTCCCTCGTCGAGGGGAGCTCTCGTCACTCGCACGGAGTGGAAATAAACAGTCTTGCCCTGCAACTCCAAACCTGCTTCAGGTCTCCTTTCTCGCTGCCTCCGGCAGCCGACATTTCCGGCCGCTACAAAATTGGTGACCCGAACGCTTCAACGAACACGCCGCGATGAGCTCCGACGACAACGCTGCTGCCTCCACGCCTGCGGTCATCGCCACAGAACTGAAGCTACCAAATTTTTGGCCGAAAAATCCAAGAGTTTGGTTCAGCCAAGTGGAGGCCCGTTTTCAACTCCGGCACATCACCTCGCAGTCGACAAAATACCTTCACGTCGTCGCAGCCCTGCCCCCCGAAATCACCGACGCTATCGACGACATTTTGGTTTCACCCCCCGCGCAAGAAGAATATGACACCCTCAAAAAGACGGTGCTGGACCGCCTCGAGGCGCCTGAAGAAAGCAGACTGCAGCAGCTCTTGTGTCGCGAAGAGCTGGGCGACCAACGACCTTCCCAACTGCTGCACCGTATGCGGCAACTACTCGGTGTGCACGCGCGTCAGGACGGCCAGCTCCCACTTCTTCGTGAACTTTTCCTGCAACGGCTCCCCCAGTCGGTGCGCGTGGTTCTCGCGGGTTCAAATGAGACGTCCCTTGATCGACTAGCGCAACTTGCCGATCGCATCACGGAATACTCAACTCCAACCTTTGCGCCCATAGCTGCTGCAAGAACACATGAGCAACCAGATCGACTGTCGCGCCTTGAGGAGAAACTGCAACACCTTACCGAGACCATGCAGAAACTTGTGCTATCTGGCGCTCCCCAACAGGACGAGCAACGACGCAACCGATCTCCTTCAAGACACCCAAGCTCTTCCCAGAGAAGCCATGCACGAGATACACAGGACGGAGTTTGCTGGTACCACCGTCGTTTCGGCACGGGTGCTAGCCGCTGCACTCAACCTTGCTCGTTTCCGGGAAACGCTCCGGCCAGTCGTTAACGGCGGCTTACGACATCGGCCCTCCACCCAGCCGCCTGTTTTTCGTAGTCGACCGCGTAAGCAACTCGCGCCTGCTAGTCGACACGGGAGCCGAAATCTCTATTGTCCCGGCAACCCCCGAGGATCGCCGACGTAGCAAGAACACATCGTCGCTGCAGGCAGTGAACAACACTGCCATCGCTACGTACGGCTTCCGCTCGCTGACAATAGACGTCGGACTCAGGCGCCTGTTTCGCTGGGTCTTCGTGGTGGCGGATGTTAATTTCGCCATACTCGGAGCAGATTTTCTCAGCCACTTCAACCTGGATGTGAGTGTACGTGACCGTTGCCTCAAGGATAACAACACATCCCTCAAAGTACGTGGTTTGGAGTCAAACATCTGCTCATCTGGCATCTGCGCCTTCCAGCCAGTATCAGCCTACCACCACGTCCTGGCCGAATTCCCCTCGCTCACCAAGCCCCGCAACACGGAACAGCCGGTGAAACATAACGTGACTCACCACATCGTCACCACCGGGCCGCCAGTCACCGCCCGGCCACGACGGCTGCCCAGCAAAAGGCTTCAAGCTGCACGCAGGGAGTTCGAGCATATGCTGCAGCTGGGAATTGTTCGCCCTTCGTCTAGCAACTATTCATCGCCGCTACACATGGTGCCTAAGGACGACGATTGGCGCCCGTGTGGTGATTACAGAGCCTTGAACGCATCGACAACGCCGGACCAGTATCCTCTGCCACACATTCACGATTTCAGCGCGCGGCTGGCAGGTACGAAAATATACAGCAAGATCGACCTTGTAGCGGCATACCACCAAATCCCCGTCGAACCGCAGGACATACCAAAAACAGCCATAACAACTCCGTTCGGCCTGTTTGAGTTTGTCCGCATGCCCTACGGCTTGAAAAATGCCGCACAGACCTTTCAAAGGTTCATGGATGAGGTCACCCGGGGTCTTCCTTTCATCTTTGTCTACCTGGATGACATTTTGGTGGCCAGCAGAACGCCTGCGGAGCACGAAGAGCACCTCCGCCAGCTCTTTCAGCGTTTGGATGAGCACGGTCTGGTGTTGAAACCTCAAAAGTGCGTGTTTGGAGTAGAGGCGCTCAACTTCCTCGGCCACCACATCACTGCTGAAGGCATTATGCCATTGGAATCGAGGGTGGAATCCGTCAAGAAGTTTCCAGCTCCAACATCTTTTCGCAAGCTGAGGGAGTTCCTCGGGCTCTTAAACTTCCACCGGCGCTTCATTCCGTCTTGTGCTCGAGTGCTCCAGCCATTGACCGACCTGCTGCGCCGAG
The DNA here is from genome assembly GCF_043290135.1 of Rhipicephalus microplus. Classification (NCBI taxonomy): domain Eukaryota; kingdom Metazoa; phylum Arthropoda; class Arachnida; order Ixodida; family Ixodidae; genus Rhipicephalus; species Rhipicephalus microplus. The sequence goes on from NC_134701.1 coordinate 153,390,565, forward strand.
ACGACCAAAAGGCACCAGAATTTTGTTGGTCTGACGAACACCAGAACGCTTTCCAGAAAGCTAAGGACGAGCTAGCCGCGGCTACCCTTCTCATTCATCCACGGCCTGAAGCTCCTACACGCCTCATGGTGGACGCTTCCTCCACATCGGTCGGAGCAGTGCTGCAGCAACAGGAGGGCGCCCAGTGGAAGCCACTGGGCTTCTTTTCGAAACGTCTGAAGCCTGCAGAAGCACGGTACAGCACTTTTGGAAGGGAGATGCTCGCAATATATTGTTCCATTAAGCATTTCCGCTACTTCCTCGAAGGCCGTGAGTTCTGCATCTTGACAGACCACAAGCCCCTCACCTACGTATTCAAAAACAACAGTTCCTCCTACTCAGAACGAGAGATCCGTCAGCTCTCATTCATCTCCGAGTTTTCTACAGACATCCGCCACGTTCCCGGGGTCGAAAACGAAGCAGCTGACGCCTTGTCTCGCGTCAATGCTTCCAGCACAGAAGTCCTGGACTTCGAAGCTATGGCCGCAGCTCAGCGGGACGACCCCGAGTTGACAAGACTGAAGGGAGGGGGATCTTCACTCGTGCTCTCGGAGGTTGCACTTCCCTACGTCCAGAGCACGATAACCTGCGATACCTCCCAGGCAGAACCACGACCTTTTGTCCCACTGAACTTTCGCCGAGTGGTATTCAACACTTTCCACTCCATCAGCCACCCAGGTGTCCGTGCCACCCAGCGGCTGATAACGCAACGCTTCGTTTGGCCCGGAGTCAACGCGGACGTGCGACGATGGGCTCGGACATGTGAAACGTGTCAGCAAGTGAAAGTGACTCGCCACAATCGGGCTGCACTACAGGAATTTCGGACTCCTGAGTCGCGGTTTGACCACGTTCACCTTGACCTCGTGGGACCACTACCGCCCTGCCAAGGATTTAGGTACCTGCTCACATGCATCGACAGCTACAGCCGGTGGCCCGAAGCTATACCAATTGCGGACATATCAGCTGAGACCGTCGCGCAGGCCTTCATTCAAACATGGGTGTCCCGCTTTGGCTGCCCCGCCCGCATAACAACTGACCGGGGACGGCAATTCCAGAGCAACCTCTTTTCCGCACTTTCAACGCTCCTCGGCACGAAGCTGCAGCATACAACCGCCTACCACCCCGCCAGCAACGGAATGGTTGAGCGCTTCCACCGGCAACTCAAAGCCGCACTGGCAGCGAAACTCGACCGCCAGCACTGGGTGCAGAAGCTCCCGCTCGTTCTTCTTGGCCTACGCTCAACGGTGAAGGAAGACCTCGGCTTCAGCGCAGCGGAAATGGTCTACGGCTCAACAGTGCGCCTCCCGGGAGAATTCTTCTCCGACCAGACACCTTCCGCCCCAACAGCCTCCGATCACATGGAGAAGCTGCGCGCATGGCTCGCGCAACTCAGGCCAACAGCACCTCGCATCGCCCGCAACAGGAAAGTTTTCACTTTTCCTGACATGGACTCTGCTACCCATGTGTTCGTGCGACACGACGCAACGAAGCCGCCCCTTACTCCGCCGTACGATGGCCCATTCAAAGTTTTGGGACGTACTAACAAAACCATCGCAATCGACGTGCGGGGGAAACGAGAAGTCGTCGCCGTTGACCGCGCCAAGCCTGCTCATATTGAAGTTTCCATTCAAGCAGCCTCTCACGTACGATTTCAGTGCTAACCATTGGACTGTGACCTTTCACTATTCAGCCCGTAACTGCTGTCCTTCTTTAAAAGCTCCGCAATCTAGGGGGGGAGCCTTTGTAGCGGAAGCTGCTAAGCACCACCGCATTCTTTTCTATCCCGTCTGCAGCCGGCCGTCGACAGCGCGCCTACTCGCGGCGCCAGCTCCTCCTCCTCCGTGTTCGAGGAACAACGTGTTGTCGGGGCCGGCTCCGGGGATTAGACCGGCGGCATGCTACGCCTGCTCGCTCGGTGGCCCCCTTTTCCTCTTTCTTGTAGAAGAACGCGGGGGTGCCTCATTCTCTCCCTCGTCGAGGGGAGCTCTCGTCACTCGCACGGAGTGGAAATAAACAGTCTTGCCCTGCAACTCCAAACCTGCTTCACGTCTCCTTTCTCGCTGCCTCCGGCAGCCGACATTTCCGGCCGCTACAAGACAAAGAGCACCAGTGCCCTTCCTATGCGGAAATGACCCTGACGTACGTGAAGCAGAGGCGTGTAGAGGCTTTGTGCTTTTTGTACTGTTTTGCCTGATGACTGTTTTTTTCTTCTCATGTTACCCTCTGCGAGTAACCTACGTACCGATATGAAGTTTGATTTCGAGTTGTCTCCTGCTTTTGAATGTTGAGGAGTCGAAGTGATAGCTTTCTTTGCCAAACTTCACAATTCGGGCTCACGAATTGTATTCCAAACAAGAGCCTCATCTTCATTGGCTCCTCACATCCGCTAACTACACTGCTCGAAATGATGATGGGATAGACTGCACTCTTACGAACAATGACAACGCGGCACAGTATGTTTCTCATTTTTGATCACATTTTAGGCTCAGTGTTTATTTCTGAATTCTAAACCGAGAATTCGCTGACGTTTTGGCAAGCCTGTTATTAACGAATATTAACTGAGGAACATGGTATATACTGTACATGGTGAGATGAATAAGTGAATCAAAGAGACAAAGAAAAGAAGACAGTAGTGTGGCTGACAAAATTGTTATTTATTTATTTATTTGTACCACAACATAACATTGTGAAGCGGCATGTGGCAAATGGTGTTGTTCATAAAAACAACACCTGACTAGTCCTAGAACACTACACTTGTATTCACTGCACAATATACTTGCACGCGTGTAGTAATGATTATTGAAAAACTAGCACTCATGAATCAATGGTAGAAATGCATTGCAGACAGTGGTAGAATTTTGTATATACTACAATATTGTGACTACAACTAGAAGAAATAGGATAACATTATTACCCACCCATCGACTACAACAAAATTACACGACATAAATCACAACCAGTACATAAATAAATACACAATAGATAACTGAATGAATTTCTAAATTGGTAAACATAAGCAATTATGTTATAAAAGTTCGCGAGAACATTGCAGTTTACACACACTGGCAGAATTACCTGATAAAGTTCGCAATGTGGTGGCCTGCCAATACACGCTCATTGGACTTCTAAAAAAGAAACTATGTGTAGGCGGCAGAGTAAAGCAATCTCTAGAAGGAACAAAATGGTAAAATATGGAGGGCGGCAATCCATGGCTAAGCCCCTTGTCCTACTCTGCATTGGAAAAACGGGCAAGGAGAATAAAAGTTACGGAGAGAAAAAGAAACTTCGCCGTTGCCGCCGACTTAGAATAAGTCTCGTGATTGATATCTTGCACAGTGAATCAGTTCATCATTCTAAAAATGTCCCAGCAGCACATACGTTGGCTGTCATAGTTTTTAAGCGTAGTCTTTTGGTGGCAATAAAATGCCTATGGGGAAAGCATTTCAGCCCAGCCGCCATTCACATACTTCTGAACTTTAATAGAAAGTTGTTTATTGGATTGGTGTTTATACTTTTTCATGCGTATATTTGCACAGCGTGTCAGTTGTACCTAAAGTTCAGTGCCATTTAAAAAGGGACAACTGAAAGAACGGCCGCTATATACATGATGCAAGTAATTTCTCCGAGTTAATCAAAAATGGAAAGTTAAGACATCTCATTTCCGACATTTATTTATATACCTATGTTCCCATAATGTCATGGTTGTACAGGAAAAGAAAAAAACAACATAAAGTGTGCCTCTATTTATCTCAAACACATAAGAAACCGCTGTATTAGCGTGGTTCTTTATAACGAAAGCCTTTTAGGCGCATTGCAGCTGTTTGAAAACTGGTCGTACGTATTTAAGACTCCTTTTAAAACGCTCGCTCACATTGAATAGAATCGAATGAAAAAAACTTTATTTCAGTCCTGCAGGACGCGCTTAGCGCGTAGCGGGCGTCTCCCACGTAGGAACCGACAGGGACTACCTGGCGGCCGCTTCGTGGGCCTGCTGGACGGCCCATTGCTGGTCGGCGAAAAGTGAGCTCCTGAGGGACCTCTCCCAGTTGCTTGATGTAGAGTCGGGAGGAGTTGTTCTACACTCCCAGAGCATGTGTGCGAGTGTCGCTGTGTGTCCACATGATGGGCATGTGTCGCTGGGGTATGCATCGGGATAATGAACGTGAAGCGTGGCAAGGTTTGGGTACATGTGTATCTGTAATAGGCGTACGGTTAATGCCTGCGGTCGGGTAAGTTTCGGATGTGGGGGTAGAAAAATGCGGCGTTCCAGGTAAAAGTGCTTTGTAATTTCGTTGTGCGTAATTGGTGCATACCGATTGGTATCTGACCCAGCAAGATGAGGTTGCCCTGTGGCAGTGTGGTCGGTACGTGTGCGCGCTGCATCATGGGCGATCTCGTTGAGGTTGGATAGGGCACCCGGCACCTGGCCGAGATGGGCAGTGAACCAGATGACAGTGTGGTGCTTCAGGGCACTCGGGTCCGCATTGCGCAGGATACGTAACGCCTGGTCGGAGATGACTCTGCGTTCGAAGGTTTTGATGGCCTGTCTGGAGTCGCTGTACATGAATTTCCGTTTGCTGTCGAGCATAGCTATAGCTATAGCTACTTGCTCCGCTAATTCGGGGTTTCGGGCGAGGATTGTGGCAGAGTTAAGAGTCTGCTGCGCGGATGATACCACGACCGCGGCGAAGGCTCGGTTGATGCGTAGGCAGCGGCGTTCACGAACGAGACGTTGTCCGCTTCCATGTCTATGCGCTTGAGAATGGTGGTCGCCCGCGCAAGGCGCCTGCCTCTGTTGTATTCGGGCTTTACAATTCATGGTATGGGAGCGATCGTGATAAGGTCGCGGATTTCGCGGGGAATCAGAGTCAACTCTGAAGGCTCCCTGTCTCTCGAGGAGAATAAGCCGAGCTCGCGCAGAATATGGCGGCCCACCTTAGTGGTAGTGATTCGAGTCAATTGCACGCGTTCCTGAGCTTCGGCGATCTCTTCTAGCGCGTTATGTACGCCAAGCTTGAGGCGTTTCTAGGTTGGTGTGGTGATAGGGAGGCCAAGGGCTCGTTTGACCACCTTGCGAATAAGCGCATTGAGTTGATCGCGCTCAGCACGTAGCCATTTGTATATAGCGGCAACGTAGGTAAAATGGCACAAAACAAACACGTGTACGAGACGCAGCAGGTTGTCTTCTTTGAGGTCATCATGCCTGTTGGCTACTCTACGTACGAGTCGTATGGCATTCTCTGTCTTAGTCCTAAGCTTGTGTACTCTTTGGGTGTTGGTTCCGCGGGACTTGATGACCATGCCAAGGACCTTGATGGTGTCTACCCTGGGTACAGTACGACCATCTCTGGTGTGGAGGGTGATATTGCGTTCCGCTGGAGGTTCCCACCCTTTCGGCTTCGCACCTCGGCGTTTGGGCAAATATATGAACGGCTCCGACTTCGCGGGTGAGCACCTAAGACCGGTGTGGTCGAGGTAAGACTCGGCGGTGTCGATAGCCTCTTGCAGGGCGGACTCAATGAAGCCATCCGACCCTGTGGAGCACCATATATAGTTAGATCATCCTCATAGATAGTGTGATTTAGCCCGTTGATTTTCGAAAGTCGGTCGGAAAGCCCACAAGGTTGAAAAGCGTGGGCGAGAGGACGGATCCCTGAGGAGTGCCCCACTGTCCGAGCTCCACTTCTTCCGACACTAGGTCTCCTACGCGGAGGACGGCTCTGCGTCGAGTGAGAAAAGAGCGGATAAGTATTAAAATCGATGACCTAGGCCGAGGGCTGCGATCGCTTTCAAGATTAACGAGTGCGTTATTGTATCGAAGGCCTTTTCTAAATCGAGACCGAGTATTGCACGAGTGTCCCGAGTGTTTCCATCATCTAGAATTTGATGCTTTAGGAGTAACATGGCGTCTTGAGTGGATAACCCTGGTCGGAAGCCAATCATGTGGTGCGGGATGCAGTCGTTATCTTCGAGGTATCGACCAACCCTGTTGAGGACGACGTGCTCAGCGACTTCGCCCACGCACGACGTGAGAGTTATGGGGCGTAGGTAATCTAGGCACGGCGCCTTTCCCTGTTTGGGTATAAGAACCGTGTGAGCTAGTTTCCAAGCATCGGGTATCTCACCCTTTTTCCTTATTTTGTTGATAGTGTCGGTGAGGTAAGTGACGGAGAAATCGTCCAGGTTGCGTAAGAGCTTGTTGGTGATGCCATCGGGGCCAGGGAGTGAGCGGCCATCGAGCTCATGGAGAGCTCGGCGCACATCTTCAATATAGAAGTTGGCGTCGAAGTTAGTGTTGTCGCTGCCAGAGTAATCAGGGTGTGGGGTCACAGGGCCCGTGGGAAGCGGGAGATGGAGGCACTCTATTTTTTCTTCTAGACTGTGAGGCTATAACAGCGTTTGCATGCAGGGTAAGTTTCCATTCTAACTTTTGAAATATTGTAGTCTCACTCTCCCGTAGCTTCCTGCAAAAGTTTCTAATCTAAATTATTTCTGTCATTTGACCAGATTAGCTGCACGATTTCACCGGAATTATCCAAGTCGATCCCCGCGGCCTGTTTCACCGACGCTAATGCATGTGCTGCCGCTTTAGATCCAGCTTTGTATTTCATATTGCAGAAATGTGAACGCACACACAGCACTGTAATAGTGAATGAATAGATTGAAGAGCCAAAGGTGGGATATATGGCATGTGACATTTTCAAAGCGCTTAGTCGTGCGTATACGCTAGTGCCTTAGCGAAAGCCAGACAGGGAGGCCTTAGACACGATTCTCAGAAAAGGCATGAGAGTAGGAATAATCCCGGAACTACAAAACAGCTCAATTTAGGTAGGTGCTTTACATAGTAGTGTGTGCAATATGATGCAGTTTGAATGTTCTCCGTTTTCTTTACTTGCATGTTTTTTTAGTTTGCCTTTTCTGGAGTGTTTGTTCGTTCAAAAGTAGTCCTTTTATTTACGCAAAGCTTATAATGACAACGATGAATACCTCGATTTTTTTTACTTCGGCGAACAATAAATGGGAGAGCTTCACAAAGGAGTGGCGATTAATTGAATGCGTTACCCTGACTGCCATTTTTGTGACGTGCGTTACTTAACGGAGTGTTATGTGATCATCGGCTGAGATGCTATTTCTGCGCTTTGTGTTCGTATCGGGGTGACAAAGGATACAATTCTGTATGGGGTTTTTATTAACAGATGGCTAGTATAATCTTGTTTTATTTGATGCATCTGAAGGCGTGTACCCTCCAAGTACCATCGAGGAAACATGGACCTTCACGCAGGTTTTTCTAGGTAACATGAAATTCTTTTAATGAAACTGGCATTTTTCAGTGCTGAGACTAGTCTCCGTCATCTGCGATGATATTCTTGACAAGGTTCAATGGTGCTTATGTTGTCGTGTAGTTTTGACGGTAGAGAAGCCCACAGCAAGACTGGGAAGTACAGAACGCTTTATTTGGGTGAAGTCGTACCCGTCAAATAGAATATCAATGCACAAAGAATTCACGCTGTATACAGATAAGAAGAGAAGTAGCACCCGCCGTTGACTAATCTACAACCGTGGTTAGGTGCGTCTATTGTTGGATGCAACTCAAGAAAGCAGTGACATTTCTCCCTCAAAGGCGGATGTACACGAGCCTCCACCAATAGACGCGCACTTCAGGTGACGTCATGTGCCAGACTACACTAGCCACTGACTACGCCGACGGAGAACACGCCTAACACTGCCGCCCTCGCTACGAACTGGGCTGAGTCCCGTTAGCTGTGTGCGTCTCCCTTCGCCAGAGTAAAATCGAATTAGGTTTGGTGGTCTGTCATGCCGGAAATATTATTGAGAGCTTACAATACACTATTTGGCCCATGTGTGTTTGTTCTGAGCCATGAGCCAGCGAAGAGAGATTGCAGCGAACATCGGTGACGCTGCTCTACGCTTAGTCTGGAAACAGGACCTTGTGGCGAAATACCGAAGCAAGCATCATGCGTGTTTGTTTTATGGTGTTTCATTTGCGCCTAAGTGAAGTTACGACGAGGAGACTTTACTGAAGCCTGGTATCTACTGTTAGTGGCGAGTGTGTTTTGTGCACTGTGCCCCAGCGTTTCTCGTTGGACGTGGCGAAGTGTTGGAGCAAAAGCATTATAAGAATAAATAAAAAAAACGTGTGCGAATGAAAGGAACCTACGAGTTTTTCAACTGAAAATATTTCCGAGGACAGGCTCCAACGCAAATATTCGTTGCTACCTGCTGAGCACACAAACGACCGATCAGTGGCAGCAGTGTGATAACATAGCCGAACGTCAAGCAGCGTCGTTCAAGCGTTGTGAGGCACCGTCGATCAATTGCTTTCCATCAATGCTCAGTGACTAACACGCGCTGCTTCAGAGAATGTCATTAGATTATTAATGGTCAGACATTTGGGAGCAGTGTTTGTTTACCTAATGTTTGCCTCAGTGCTGATATAAAATTATGACTGATACACTGGTGCCGGTACAAGAGAGCTTTGCATGAATTCGTACAGCTTTGTGGTTTGGAACTCTTCACTGACTGCACGCGCCAGCAGTAGGATGCCTGCTGTGGCACAATCGCACATGAGTTGTACTGCCACCACTCAGCTTGCTTTCTCATAACACAGCTTAGCGCTGTTTTTTGATTGTTGTGATATGTCACTTCTGAAAAGTTCCCATGACAGAGAAGGCAACAAACCCATTATGTGCATTAAAAAGTACGATAAAGCAGGCACAACTGCTTGTGAACTGACTCTTAATAGTTCTGCTTACGTCTGCGTTAAGTGTGTGTGCGTTTTTTGTACACTTTTTATTTAACAATTTTTCTATTTTAGATCCGTTTTCGAGCTAGGGTTTGTGTGAATGCGTGTGAATATATGAGTGCTTTCACGTCTGTACACGTTTATTACCATATCTGTTATTTTTGCGGTTGTTTTAGCAAGGCATGCCGCAGCCACTTCTTTCTTTACAATTTCATGAACACGTTCAACATTGCTAAGCTTGTTTTTGAAATGTAAACATCACAACGCAATCCTAGCAAGAGAGAGAGAGAAATGAGAAAAAAGGAAGGCAAAGAGGTTAACCAGATGCTAGTGTCCGGTATGCTACCCTACACTGGGGTTGGGAAATAGGGAGTTGAAAGAGAAAGAGGGAGTTAAAAATTATTGAGAGAAAAACACCGACAAACACGCGCACAAAAATAAGTCCACTCAGAGGCGTTTCGACAGGCGAGTAGTTCGCAAGAAGCCCAGTAGCGCTTGCACGGCTTTCTTCTGTGAGGATGAGTCATGACGATGGCGCAGTATTCTTTATTCTGACAGCGGCTGGTCATCTAACCTGTTTAGTGTACTAGAAAGGTGTTGTCTTTCCAGGTTGTATTCCGGGCAGTCACACAGGATATGTCGAATTGTTTCTTCATCTCCGCAGTGTGCACAGTCGGCGGTGTCGGCCATCCCTATGCGGAACGCGTACACACGAGTAAACGCGACTCTCAATTATAGTCTGCACAGAGCAGTAGCGTCACCTCATCGAATTTTCGTTGGAAGCTGTAAACTTAACGTTGGATAAAGGGATCGTAATCTTGCAAGCGTATAGAGAGGCTCATTGAAAAGAGCCATGGAGCGTTGACGAGCAAGCATGCGGAGCCTCCTAGCAGCGTCAGTCCTTGAGAGAGGTATTGAGTGCTTGTTGTCTTCTGTATGGGTTTAACGGGCTGCTTCGTGAGCTCGTTTGTTACCGATAATTTTACAGTGTCTTGGCAACCACTGAAATATAACGTGGTGCCCTTTTTCTGTTATATGTAGTAGCATTTCTGCTGTTTCAAATACCAACTGCTCGTGTGGACCACGGCGTAGATTTGACAGAAGTGACTGCAGTGCCACATTGCAGTTGCAGAAAATCGTCCACCGTTGCGTGCTTTGGTCGTTAATGAAACGCTGCGCAGCGCGAAGCGCTGCAAGCTCTGCTGCCGTTGTTGTGGTTGCGTGAGCTGTCCTGAATTTGATGGTTGTGGCGTGCGTTGGAATAATGACCCCCCAGTTGAGCTGTTTGGCAGGACGGAGCCGTCGGTGTTGAAGTGGGTGCAGCCTTGGTACTTCTCGTACAGCAGAAGTAAGGCGAGCTGCTTGATGGCTGGTATTGAGAAATCTTGTTTTTTCTGGATGCCTGAGATTGTCAGGTTGATAACTGGCTGTTTGAGGCCCCATGAAGGAATTGAAGGTCTCGCCGCGGGCGTAAAACCAGTTGGTAGAGAGTGACCATGTGTAGTTATTGTTCGACAAAAGGAAGTATGAGGTCTATTCGCTGGTAGAGAGGCTAGGGGGGGATGGGGAGTCCGGCCCACATCCCTATGTGTGTTCTCAAAGCTTCAATTTCAATATGGGTCTGCACGAGGTGGTCTTTGGCTAAAGCTATAGTCGCCACTGTTGAGGCACCCTGAGGCAGACCTAGACATATTCAAAGCGCCTGTACCTGAATGCTTTGTATCATGCGCCGACTTGTTTTGCTGGCGTTTGACAATGCAGGCAGACTGTATCGTAAAAAGCCAAGGAAAAGCACCCTGTACAGTCATAACATCGCATTAGGCTGCATTCCCCAAGTTTTTCCAGCGAGAAACTTGAAAAGATGGCATATGCCTGTCAATCGCTTTTTCAAATACGACACATGAGGGCTCCATAATATGTCTGTGTCGACTATGAGGATCGCTAGGTAACGTCGAGGAGCGCGGACGTGAAAACGTTGGCTGCCGCATTTCTAAATGTTTTCGGTCGTTTCTTTGCTCCAAGCTCACTTGGCTTTGTGCTTATTCGAACAAGCAAGCTCTGCGGTTTCAGTGGAGACGCCATTTCTAGCAGTCAGTGAACTCTTAGAGATAACTTTGTGCTTTAAAGTTGCGACGCGCTGAGCATCCCCGCTAACCCTAACCACACCTAGCGTTGGCGAGGAGTAGGGCCGTTGCACGTAGCCAAGGGCTCGGCCAGACGCGGCAGCTGCTGGATCAATCTTCGTACGTCGCAGCGGACAACCAGGCACTGAAAATGCTTTCCACCATAACCGTGTAGGGAATGGAAGTAAGCGTGGAGATCTTCGACGGACCAGGATGGGCCACCGCCATGGGACGCCGAAGAGCAACCAGCCGAAGCACCCCATGGGCTTTAAAAAAGGTCAGTCGGCACTAAACCGTGTGGTATCCGCTTCCAGGCTACCCCGCCTACCCAAGGACCCGATTAGGGTAATTATCAGACCCAGAGGAGGATTGGACGTAGCCCGAGTCGACCTCGTTCTGCTGGCGAAAGCTGTCATCATGGCCGCCCAGATCACCGACGAACAAGCACGGATGGACACAATCTGCCCCAACAATATGCAAAATATTATTGTTATTTCTACGCCGTACCAAAATAATGCTACATCATAGGTGAACGTGCAGAAACTGTACACAAACGAAGGCTCGTTCGAGGGTGCCGCATACGTGGCCGCGCCCGATAATACATGCAAGGGCGTCATCAAGAACGTTGACCTCTCCCTTGACGACGCAACGCTCAAACGCCTGATTGTGCACGACTGAAATCCCACTGCCATCGAGGCAAGACGCATTAAAAAGACCAAAGTCGTCGCAATCCTCTTTGACAGGTTGCGCGTTCCGAGCACAGTGATATGCGGAACCACCATGGTTCCCTGCTCGCTCTACAAGCGACAAGTCGATGTTTGCAAAACGTGCACAGGAGTCGGTCATCGCGCCGATGTTTGCCGGCACACAAACGCAACGAGCAAGAAATGTCACAACTGCGGTGAAACGCTACAAGAAGACGGCGTGCATCACTGCAAGCTGACGGCGTGCATCACTGCGAGCCGAAATGCAAGCTTTGCGATGGTAATCACCCCACCGGAGATCGCGAATGCAAAAGACGCTTCTAGACATAGTGAGAAGGAGAAGAAGACGCAGAAAGCAACAGTGGCAAGCAAAACAACGTCAAGACGCACCAATATCTGTCATGTTTAAGGAACCCTGCCACAACCAGATGCCGGGACGGGAGAACGCCTCCAGCGTCCATGACCGTTCTCCATCTAGGGGGAGATCCCGATCAAGAGGGTGTTCCCGATCCAGAAGGCGTTTTCGATCCAGAGACCGTTCTCGTTTTGGAGGGCGCCCATCGACCCTGTCGGGATCCGACGACCACCTGTCATCTCGGAAGTGCTCGAGATCCCGATCGAGAACGAGACCAACAGCCACGCAGCAGCAGCAGCGAACAATGGCTCCTGGGCCAGCAGGGTTGCAGGTGAATCACGAAGCACAAGTAGCCAGCCCAAAGGTAAGGCACAGTCAGAGCATGCTCCTGAATCTCGTATTGTAGCGCTTGAACAAGAAAATAGGGCCCTCAAGAAGGAGCTTGAATAGCTCCGGGCCTCAATGGCTAGAATATAGAGCTGCCACGGAATTAATCTGTCGAGCTCACCGGCACCACCGACAACACGCTCACAACAAACGATCTACAACACACACAAACGCAAAGCCGTAGACAGCAACAGCCACACGACGGAGGAGATCGAGATGGTCTCGATAGAAAAAGAAGCCCCACTGACTAATGTCGAGTCCGCGACAACTAAGCTCAACGACAAAATTGATACGTTGGCGAACACGCTTGCCAAGTTTGTGGAAATCTTGAAGACTTACACTGAAAAGCTGACCAGAGGCTCGTGAGCCTGGAGAAGATGGCAGCCAACCCACCTCTGGCAGGTGCTCCTCAGAACCTAAGCGCGGACAAACCAGCGGTTACGGCAAGCGTGCCGAGCATAACTTCTAAAGATAAAATCCGACCAGTCAAAGCTTCAATCTCGCGGCCTGTAAAAAAAGCCACATATAATATTGCTACAGGAATGTAGAGAAAGCAAAACTGCTAAAAGCATTGGCCTACAGGGGTACAGGGTAGCCCCGCCGACCCTGCACCCCGAGCAGAACAAAACGCGAGGAGTGGCTGCCTTCATCCGGAAGGACATAAAGTTCGCCGAAAGGGACGCCCCCGTATACAAAAAAAAGGCCTGGAAACGGTCCTTGTGTAAATCTTACCACACAGGGCTGTTAAAAGAAGCATCTTTGTGCTCAGTGTTTACAGTCCTCCATGAGATAAAAAAAGAGATTTCAGCAGACTGCTTACCTCGTCGGTAAAAATGGCGGGTGACAATCCGCTCATAGTAGCGGGCGATTTTAAGGCCAGGAGTACCGAATGGGGATACTTAAAAGCCAAGGCAAAGGCACCAAGTTAGCAGAGAGCGCGAATGCGCTGGACCTGCAGCTGATAAACAACCTTGCCCTCCTTTCAAGAAGAGGTAATTTGGTACAGCGGGACACAATTCCGGACTTAACCTTCACCAAGAACGTCAGAGGTACCTGGGATAACCTCGCCGAAGACCTAGGTAGCGACCACTGCATCCTGGAAATTACCGTTGAGAACGACGCGAAAGCGCCAAGAAAATTCAAAATCACAGACTGGGGCCAGTTTCGTAAAATACGGGAGCAGAAGGGCAATACAGAACTATCATATGAAGCCCTCTTAAATGAAATAAAAATGGCAGCGAATGAGGCCACCAAAGAAGTCGAGACTGATGAATCCATCCAGGCAATGGGCTCTCACCTGGCCAGTTTGCTGCAGAAAAAGCATGACCTAAAAGAAGCGTGGCGTAAAAACAAGCTCAACAGACACTTACGCACAAAAATCGTGGACCTTGGCCTCGAAATCGAATCTCACGCCAAAACACTCTGCGTCCAGCAGTGGAACAACACATGTGACGAAGCAGATGGAAAAATGAGGAAGGGAAGCAAATGGGGGCTGCTCAAACACCTTATGGCGGACAGCGACCAACCCACCAGAGGCGGCACCCAGCTGCAAATTGAACGATTGGTGCACAGGCACGCCCAAGATAGTGGTGGATCCCAAGCTCTCCTCAAAACGCTAGGCCAAAAATATCTCCCACAGGAAAGCAAATCAGTAGCCTGGGAAAACGAAAATCCCACATATGGAAGCCGACCGCAAGAAAAGCTAGACCAACCATTCAGCGAAGCTGAAATACGGTATTCTCTACAACAACTCAATGGCAGATCGGCGCAGGGCCAGATGAAATCGACAATAAACTGCGACGGATTCTAGACGATAAAGCAATTGTAATCATTACTAAGAAGATAAATGAGGCATAGAAAACGGGTACCGTGCCTAAAGAATGGCGTAGTGCCAAGGTATCGCTCATCCCGAAACCTGGAAAACCGCTGAGCATCGATAACATAAGGCCCATATCACTCACATTTTGCGTTGGAAAAGTAGCTGAGCATGCAATACTCAACTGTATCACGGACCACATTGAGAGCAATGGGCTCTTTCGACACAACATTATTGGCTTCCGGAGGGCACTGTCCACACAGGACGCCATGTTGATGTTAAGAGAACACATATGTTACGGCCTCCTCCACACGCCCAAAGCCATATTAGCCCTGAACCTCGCCAAGACCTTTGACACTGTAAAACATGAACACATACTTGGTGAAATATGGCACATGAACCTAGGCGAGAAATTATACAACTGCATTAAAGGCTTTCTGGCGAACCGAACCACGACCATACGCATAGGAGAGCAATGCGACGAACCCGAACGACTCGGAAATATCGGCACCCCACAAGGGTCAGTACTCTCGCCATTGATCTTTAATGTGGCGATGCACAGGTTGTCGGAAAAGCTCGCTCAAGTTCCATCTCTGCACCATGCCATATACGCGGATGATATTACCATATGGTTCCCATGTGACCACTCGTATGGTGCCTTGGAACGAATGCTTCAAAAAACACTGACTACAACTGAAGAATTTCTTAAGCCAACTGAACTCGCACTGTCCCCCACTAAATCTACTCTAACGTTCTTTCACCCTCGACGAAATTCGAGCCAAGAGGAGCAGCAAGTAGTGCTCAAAGCTGAGAACAACCAAACGATACCGCAAGTATATACGGTCAAAGTACTAGGGCTAACGTTAAGCGCCAAGGAGGGCCACAACAAAGAAGCACTCAAGCGCCTTGAAAAAAGCACGAACAATTTTTCAAGAGGCATTGCTAGAATCGCCAACAAGATAGCAGGCCTCCTAGAAGACAACATCATGAAGGCGTATCACACCTTTTTCGTAAGTCACGTAGCATACGCGTTCCCGTTTCTGAAACTTACGAAGGCTGAAATCAAAAAGGTTGAGGTTGACTCCATGCTCTGCAAGGGACTGAAAACGGCACTCGGCTTGCCCAATCGCACGAGCAACAAGAAACTCGAGCAATTTCGTCTGCACAACACAGCCGAAGAACTTTTTGAGGCTCAGAGAGTGGCGCAGATCACATGCCTGTCGTTGACGCAGGCAGAACATCTCATACTACAATACGCAGACATTTGCCCAATTTTTCAACCAGAGAAAAGAACACAACTTGGTAATGACATGAGTAAACACATTAGGGTTGAGCTGATCCCCGCAACGTTCACCCTGCGTTCAACAAAGGGCGAAGGAAGGACAGAGCGAGGACGCTCATAAACAAGGCAAAAAAACACAACACGCACGCGCTATTCGTAGATGCCGCCCGCTACTATGGCAGGGAGGCGTTTGCCATAGCGGTAGTTGATATAGACGGAAACCTCATAAATGCGGCAACCGTCCAAACAAGCCATGTCCACGAAGCAGGGGAAATGGCGATCGCGCTAGCCTTGCAAAGCTGCAAAGCCTATTCCACAATATACACAGACTTTAAGACGGCGGCACGAACGTTCACGGCTGGCCTAGTAGCTAGACGCACTGGAAAACTCACCGTCAACGCAATAAGAGTGTACGAGAGCAAAGAAACCCTTGTTACGGAAGAGAAAGCTCAAATCTACGTATCCTGGTTCCCAGCCAACATGGGACAGTTACCGGGACTCGACCACTGCAATCCCAACGAAGAGCTCAACCGCCTGGCGCGTGAGCTCACACGCCGCCCTGCGGACAACGACCCCTCGATGAGTGAGGGGTACGAGAACCTTTGCAGCCAGGACAAAGCACTCACATACCACGAGATCACTTCACATTACCGGGGACAAAGACGTGCCTTTCCTGCACCGCACCCAAATCTTAACAAAGCACAAGCTCTAACTCTCAGAAGATTGCAAACACGTACGTACATACCACTATCCACCTTACACAGAGTCGACCCCGACACACCACCCACATGCTCCCTTTGCAACCATTCCAATGCAATTTCGAACACATGCTCTGGCTGCTCCCTACCCATAGCGCAGCACAACTGAATACCCAAGAGGCTTGGCAGGAAGCCCTCAAGAGCAATCAATACAAGCTGCAACTACAGGCGGTCCAGAGGGCCCGGGACATCGCTACAAGCCTTCGGCTGCCAGCGCCATCCTGGGCGGAGCCTCCAGGTTGAATTAGGGGTCGGAATGGCCCTTTCTCAGCCTCCTCAGGATATGTTTAATAAAGTCAATCTCTCTCTCTCTGTCGACTATGACACCCAGAAAGTTGTAAGATCGACGATATGGTATACTTTGACCGTTATTTGACACACTGTAATTCGACATGGGTTTGTGCGTAAATACCAGATGAGCGCACTTTCCGGAGAAATTTTCCAGGCCTCAATTATGGAGATACAAAGCAGTTGCAGTAGCAGATCTCTGTATTCTCGCTCGTAACTGCAGGTGAGATACCGCAGATTTCCAGATGCAGATGTCATCAGCGTATGTTGATAGATAATTATTGTTTGGTATGTGCGTATGGAGAGCGATTAGTGTTATATTGAATAACACAGGGCTCAGTACACCATCCTGAGGGACGCCACGACAACTGAAATGTGCAGACGTGTTCCCGGCCTCCGTGCTCACAAAAAAACGATAATATTTGGAGATAACTGCACATCCACTTAAACATTCGACCACCCATACCAATCTCTTCTATTGCGATAAGGACGGCTTCTTGTGTAACGTTATCATAGGCTCCTTTGACGTCAAGGAACAGAGAGGTGCAATGACGCTTATGGCCTTTCTCGTGTTCAGCGTACGTGGTTAGGTCGATGACGCTATCGATCGATGATCGACCACGTTGAAAGCCAGCCATGGCATTTGGGTAGATCTCATGATACTCCAAGTACCACTCGAGTCAGCCGAGAATCGTTTTCTCCATCACTTTACACACGCAACTAGCCAATGCGATCGGGCGACGGGAGGAGAGTTCCAATGTTGATTTGCCAGGTTTTAGCAGTGGCACTAGAAGACTAGTTTTCCAACTTAAGGGGACAGTGCCCTCTAGCCAACAATCATTATGTAGCTGAAGTAGAACTATTCTCGCGCGCTCACCCAGATGACACAGGGCTCTGTATGAGATTCCGTCAGGTCCTGGTGCGTAGGTACGTTTGCATGAAGCGAGTGCTGCTTTGAGCTCCTTAACGGCGAACGGGAAGTTTATACAGGAATCACGTGGGGGCGGACAACTGCTCGAAAGTGGTGAGCTGCTAATTGCTGCAGTTTGCCCTGATAATTCGGCGCAGAACTCTTCAGCAACGTCCACATCTGGCCGCATTTGGTAAAGGGCTAAGGCCTTGAATGGTGACTTCAAAATGGGGGATGACCGCAAACCTCTTACCGTCCTCCTTATCTGTGATAAAGTCTTACGAGGGTCCAGTGAATCGCAGGAAGTAATCCAGCAATGAAATTCCAGCTTGTCCAATCGACGTTTGATCTTCTTCTGCATGCGTCTAGCAGTTCGTAAATCTTCTTTTTCCTTCGTGTGCCGGTACCTTCTTTCAACTCGTCGTCGCAAGGCTCGAAGCCACTCCAGCTCTAAGTCGATGCCCATGATTCTTACAGAGCATGGGATCGTACACACAGTCTCTTTTACAGTGCTGTTGATGGCCTCTTGTAAATCGGATATGTGTTATTGGCATCTTCCATACGAGATTGAATTTTTTCCAGTCCACTCTTTTAACCATGTCGCGCACTTTAGGAGGCGACAATCCTCTGATCTTGACGTATGTTGGAATGTGATCGCTCCCATGCATTTCGATATCCTTAAACCATTCAGTGTGTTTCACTAGGATTCGCGAAACAAAAGCCAAGTCGAGACAACTACTATGTGTGGAGCCACGTAAAAATGTAGGACTACCATCGTTCAGTAACCAAAGTTCGTTGTCGGAGGCAAAAGCCACCAAGTTTCTGCCCTTCATGTTGATATTCTGACTTCCCCATTACGTATGGTGCGCGTTAAAATCCCTAATGATAACACACGGGTTGGAGTTAACGCTATGATGTCTCGTAGTCTTTCTTGGTTAAACCGGCTTGATAATGATAGGTATGCGCCAACCACAGTGATGTTGAGCCTCCTCTTTTTCACACTTAAGCATACGTATTTGTTTCCGTCATAAGGTGGTACAGGTTGAAGGATATAATTGAGGTCTCGGCAAATGAACACCAGAACCTTGCTGCTTTCAGTAACAGTAGACGACATAAAAGGTTCGTATTCCGAGAGTCGTATTGCACTCGATAAGTTCGGCTCACAGATGACGATTACGGGAAACATATTTACGTACACAAATCGACAAAATTCCCCAATGCGCGATCTCAGTCCCCTGACATTCCACTGCAGTATTGCTGCTTTACGAACATCATCCTTGAAAGACAGTGGTGGGTTAGCCATGGTCTACTCTACTGCTGCTAGCACTGGACTAAGTGCGTCCAGTACTTGAAGGGCACTTTTGGCTGATGGTGTATTCATGTTGCTTAACAACACGCGAATGGTGTCCACTAATGATCATAGCATCACCATCACGCGATGATCTGGCTTCCAGGCCGTTGCAGCATCTTGTGCTTGTTCTTGAGGCGACTTCTGTTGAGGCTCAACAGGTCGTGTAGGCGGCTTCTGTTGACGCTCAAAAAATTGTCTAGGCAGAAGAGTGGGCATTCCTTTGGTGAGAGAGATCTCCCAGCATCTTCTCTTTCAGCGCAGATGTTTGCCATGCTCGGAGCGACGCCTGTCGATTGCACTTCAGTTTCTGACTTTGTCGTTAGATTTTTCACTGTCGTTCGTGAGGACCTTTGACGATGACGGCGCCTTCGCTTTACTTTGTGCGCAGCTTCTCTGTGAGTCGAGTTGTCTCGCCCCATTTGCCTCAGAATATAAATCTCTTTCTTAATCTTAGGACAGTCCTTAGAGGAAGCACTGTGAGCGCCGTGGCAGTTGGGGCGTTTGAACGTAGTTGCACTATAGTCGTCTTCTGAGTGGTGTTCAGCGCATCGGGGGCACACTGCGAAATTTCTGCAAACGCCCTTCACGTGGCCAATCTTTCGGCACTTGAAACACTGCATAGGCTTCGGAATAAATGGGCGAACCTGGTGACGAGAATGGTTAACTTTCCCGTAAGAGGGAAGACAGTCACCCTTGAACGTTATTCGCACACAACGAGAGTTGCCTAGGTGACCAGCAGGCACAATGACGTTGTTTTCACTCACAGATTTCATCAGTACAGGAAAATCTTCATTGGCGATTTCAGTGTCTATATCATAGATAACTCTTGTTACGGTGTCACCATTCGCTGGTATGATGGATCGGACTTTGATGTTTCCTAGCTCCGACACAAGCTGTAGCATGTTCAGTGCAATCGGGTTCATCACGTCGATCTCCAAAATATTTTTCCTCGTGTTTATCCTGATATCCTTAATCTCGTTAGGCACAATGTTTTCAAGGTACAAGGACAGTGCTTGCCTGTTGAGGATGCGTAGATTGGCAATAGTGGTCTGCGGCACAAACAGAATGAAGTGAGGCTATCACTGAGGCGCTGTCCTCACAGTGGCTGTACTTGATGCCGATGATGCGTTCACGATTCCTCGTTTGCCTTGCGGTAGAGCACATGTTCGAAGCCGTCTTTCGAGGACTCGTTGTCTGATGCAGAATACAGCTTGGTGTCTTTGCTCTCACTAGATGCATTACCACGCTTTCTTTAAGCGATGTCTGGGGATGAACTGACACCGGGCGGGATCTCCGGGGATCGTACATCCATCACCGCGATATAGTGGGCTGGAGACCCCGCTGTTGCGCTGTGGAACGCAGAAAAAACAGCACAGACCGCAAGATGTGTTCCACAAGAGAAGCACTTCGTCTTCCTCCCGCAATCCTAGCAAAGATAATCACGGTAATATTTGTGCTACAATTCCGTTACTTGCCCAAGCGGATTTACCAAATCAAAAATTGGCTTCGACAACCCTTCAATTCTCAGAGCAGACAGGTAACAGAATCATAAAGTGTACTGAGACTACTGCTATTTTATTATGAGGCGCGTCACAATTGACGGTGACTGCCTGAACGCGTATTTTGGGCCTCACTAAGCTTATGATGTTCTATATTTGTTCTTTTATTTGCATTAGGTATGTGAGCTAGATAACGAAACTAAACAATGCAGCCACCTAAATGTACTTTTACATGCAAGCTGCTACCAGTGGCTGTCAGTTTTGTGTTGACTGCTCCTATATCACCAGCACTGGCTTTGACAACACTTCAATTCTTAGTGTGCTACGACTACTGAGTTTCAGTGACAGGCGCGGTACACTCGACAGTGACTGCTTGAACTAGCATTTCGTGCCTCAATATGCTTTTGCCACGTTCATTTCCTGAAGTTTCGTGATCACCCTGATACACAACTTTCAGCGCAAACCCCGCCTATGGTGTTCAAGAATCTTCGAGGCTTTAGTAGGTCGTTTCGTTAAGATTACGCGCACTTCGGAAACGTTACAAATTATTCGAGACCTGCGTCGCCACTAGCGATAACGCTGGATTATTCGATGGCAAGTGTATAAACGCCGACACGCTTCCCCACTTGCCAGTTCGTCGACTTCCGACGCTCTGCTCACCGCGATCAGTGCCAGTGTCTTGCTGTAATCTGATTTTTTCTTTTACGTGGCCACAAGTTCGGCTCAAATAAACAGTTTATTATTCGACCTGCAGCTGCTCCGTTGTTCCACGTCGTGACCCCGTGACATCTGGTGGAGGTGCGGCTTTCACCATGTACCGGACACCCCCATCGAGACGGTAACGCTGCGCACGTCGTGAGGAAGACGCCGACGCCAACACCGAACAGCGAGCAAGCCGCATGCAGAGAGGACTGAAGCCAGAATACAGGCCCCTACACGAAAAAACCAGGCAGCCCCGGATTGCGAAATCGACAGCAGCAGCAATGACCGCCGGCGTGTAGCCTGCACTAGTCGTTCTCCGGCAACCCAAAAAGCCACACTTTCCGCGGTTCGACACTGGAAGACCCGAAAAGCTAGATTGAAAGGTTCGACCGCGTCGCCATCTTCAACGAACGGACCGATGAGGACAAGCTCCGGTTGGGGGGGGGGGGTAAACAACAAGAGGGAAGGCAGGGAGGTTAACCAGGCACATGCCCGGTTTGCTACCCTACGCTGGGGGAATAGGAAGGGGGCATAAAGATGAGAGAGAGAGAGGAAAGAGCTCCGGCATTTGTATTTCGCTTTACAAGATGCTGCTCGGACCTGATTCAAGAATCAAGAGCGAAGCCTCACGTTTTGGGACGTCTTTCGCGCCAGGTTTCCCACCACTTTCGCAAGTGCGGTCTGCAAAGAGAAGGCTGCAGCACTCCTCGAAACCCATATACAGATGATAAATGAAAACGTGGCAATCATCACGTAAGATATAAATAAACTCATCCGCCACGCTGACATCGGCGTGTCCGAGGAGAAGGTTCGTCTGCTCATGCCAGCAGTCAAGCCAGAACTCTTCACCGGCCTGATCAAGAACCCGCCAAAGACGGTTCACCGAATTCATTTCGGAAGCATCTACAATAGAGAAGACACTCGAGATGCGAACGCGCCAATATAACTATAACTTCTCGTCTACAAGCTACGCCGACATACAAGCGCTAGGAACCACCGACTTGCGTGAGAAGATCCTAGTGATCGTGTAAGAAGACCAACGAAAATTGCTTCCTTCAGCGCAGCCGCACGTGGACTTCATGGCGAACGTCGTACGCCAGGAGATCCAGCAATCGCTGGGCGTTCCTCAGTCTACAGAGTCGCAGTTCCAAGTCATGACGCACTCCAAGCTGCAGCCCGGTGTCACAACCCTCCTCCACGCCCATGCAAAACGCTACCTCATCGCACTTCTGTCGCCAGACGCCACCGCCGCCACCACCACCTCCACCAACGTCCTACCATTCGCCAGTGGGCCAGCGCAGAGCACCGATAAAAACCGACGTTTGGTGTGCACCTGACGACCCCCCCCCCCCTTGCTACCACTGCGGTGAGGCCGGGCACACCTACCGCCGTTCCCAGTACCGACAGATGGGTCTACGGGGCTTCGACATCATCGCGACGTGCCCTCAATGGGGTTAACGACCAGATGACAACGCCGACTACTTCACAGGAGCGCAGTCGACACCCCAGTGACCTTATAGTTCGCAGGCGCCAGGCCGCTACGCCTCATCGCACTGCGGGCAGTACACCGGCCCCATTCAGGGTCGATCTCTGAGCTCTTACTCGGAAAGCTAAGGGCAGCAACCGATGAAGGTGCGGTTGCTGTGCGACTAATTACCGAAGATCCTCCACCACCGACGACGACGACGCCACGAAATCGGAAGCACCCTCCGCAAGACAAAAAGGGCCTTGACGTTAAACATTCGCAGCCTGCAGAAGACGTCACGACTCAACGTGGAAGCAGCACAGAAAATAGACGTAGCCGTGACCCGACGCCACGACCCAACCGCAACGCACGATGACGAAGCAGCGACCTCGGCGTAACATTCGACGGCCACCTTGTAACTGCTCTCGTTGATACTGGAGCCGACTATTCCGTCGTCAGAGGGTCTTTCGCAACGAAGTTGAAAAAAGGGAGGACTGCATGGCAAGACCCCGAAATCCGGACCGCTGGTGGCAACTTAATAACGCCGACTGGAGTCTGCACAGCGAGAGTCAACATCAATTACCAGACTGATCCCGCGAGCTTTGTAATCTTACAAAGTCGCTCTAAAGGTGTGATACTTTAATGAACTTTCTGATTTAACACGGCACTGTCATCGACCTGAGGTCTGAGTCAATCACACTAAGCTCAGAAAACACGCTGCCGACCCCTACAACGCCAAAGAATCACGCATTGCATATGCTAGAATGTGCCGCCATTCTCCAGCGTCGTCGTTTCCATTGGCACCGAAAAAACAGAAGGCTTTGAAGGCGTTGTCGAGGGCCATCAGTACCTTTTTCGAAACCGTCAGATTTACGTCGCAGGAGGCGTAGCTGAGTTGCATGAAGGGAAAGTAAAGGTGGTGCTGACAAACCTCAGTCATGAATATAGGCACCTTAACCGTGGTACGGCGCTCGCGCACACCGACGATATCGTGGAGGCCAGCAATTCATTCGCCCTTTTCAATGCTACCGATGCCGTTTTGACGAATCGAGGTGCTGAGCCAAATTTCTAATTCACCCCGAGCCTTTCGAAGTGCAAGCAAAACCAGCTCAAACCCCTGTTTTAGCTATTCAAGAACTGCTTCTCGTCATCATCACGAATTTGACAAACCTTAGTCGCGAAACATCGCATCATAACAAAAGAAAGTTCCCGACCAGTTTGAGAAAGCCCGTACCGAGTCTCGACGTGCGAACGCGATGCCGCGAAGAAAAATGTCGACGAAATGCTACGCGACGGCATCATTCAGCCATCCAAGAGTCCGTGGGTGTCACCTGTGGTATTAGAGAAGAAGAAGGACGGGACCATACTTTTTTGCGTCGATTACCCCCGCCTGAACAAAATCACAAAGAAAAAAATTGGACGATCCCAAGTACAGTGAGGATCGATGATATGCGAAGCACGAATGAGGAAGGTAGATATGTCACTTGATAATCAGCACAATGTTACGAGCTGAAGGTAATTGATGTCATGCATGGCTTACGTGTCATGATTATCATGTTGGGATGTGTCTTATACCTGGGTCATCTATTCACTTCATTATGATGTTTGAATGCGTCATTCACCTTCGTCATCTATTCACGTCATGTGATACCAAAATTAGTATAAGTGGAGCTAGCAAAATGACCGCGAGCCCGCAATGAGCGGGGATGTTGTCAATTTTCTAAATTACACGCTTGTCAGCATTATCATGTTTGCACCATTCATATACTTTCGTCATCCACTGACGTAACGTCACGCCAAATTTGGTATATGGGGAGTTAGCAAAACGGCCGCGAGCGCATCATGAAGGGTCCAATATACTCCAACGTAACGTTGACGCCCGCGCACCCTGGGCACAGTGACGCTACGTTAGCAAAACGCGAGCACTGTATAGCCCGACGCCTGGCGCGACCAGCGACCGTCGGCGCGACCCGATGGCAACCGGCGCGAAATGCGACGTGCTGCTTTTTGCGCTGATGCGTTACCCTGACAACACTGCGTCTCCCTCTTTTCGTGACGTAGGAATGCTGGACGCGCTGAAACGCGCATGTGTCAGAGAAACGCCCTGACTTTCAGAAAACCACATGTATTTTCGAAGGCGTATACGCCGGGCTACGCCTTTTTACTTGGTGTTACCTGATCTCATGAAACTGGAGGGTGTAGAGTCATAATTTGCTTTCCAGATGTGACTTGTGTGATGACTCAGAGCAGCGGAATCGAGGCTCTGGGCGTGAGCAGCTAAATGGAAGAAGCAGAGGAAGAAGAAGGGGGCACATTAGAACAGCTGGCCTGGCATACAGACGTTATCTCTTTTCTCTCCGTTACAGTGGCGCAGTGACGCTAGTTACAAAGAATTAATTTATTTTCAACCCATATGTAATACACTGGAATCTAACACGAACGCCAGGTGGATATACGCCTTGGCTTCTTAATGCGAGTGCAACCGCGTGTACAACGAAACCTTTTCCGTTCTCTCTCCTTTGATGGGAAGCGCCGTATTTCATAAGAAATATAACCAAATGTAGCACCCTTTCGGAACATGTTAATGTGGCACTGAATTTTAAGGATTGCAAGATACAAATGAACTTTTGAGGGAGTCTTCCTCTCGGCCCATGAATCTTACCCTCTAGAGATGGTATTATTCCCAAGCTACCAATCCGTGTCAAACCAAAGAAAGCTTGTAATTATTCCCAGTCTACTGCGAAATTAGCTTTGAGATAAAGTTTTGCATGATGAAAAAAAAACGATTGAACACACGTACTCTGGAAATTCATGTGGTGCGAAGTAGCCAGCCAGAGATACTCATGCTGTGCATTACATGTATGTCCATAATTAGTATAGTGCACATGTATGCATCATAGTGTGAAGCTCATTGGACACTTGACCGATAACCTTCACCCTATGTTGCATGCAACGGTAGGCGGTGCAGCAATGCAGCTTTCCGGGGCTCCGCCACAAGCTACACATGCATTCTGCATGTGTAGCTTGCCTATTCTGCATTCGGCCCCACGGAAGCTGGCAGGCCTCTTTACGCGCATCGCAGCGCCGCAATAGCTGAGGCTTTGCGGTAAAAACATACACAGCTGTTTTTACCTTGCGCTATGCTCATGGTCTACGGAATTCGTCTTACGTGCGGCAAAGTTTATATCGACAAGACAGGCACTGCTTTAATGACAGAACCAGGGAACATGAGTTTTTGATTGAAAATAACTTTATTGCCTATTTACACAGCGAACCTTGCATGCGGGGGCTGTACCGTACAAATATTCGCATGCTTCGAAGGAGCAACAAAACTGTGGAACGTGAACTTTTGAAGCCGTATTTATTTAATGTGAAGCTAGCTGTGTGCATCAGTGACACGTCCGTCACTCTGCATGAAGCAGTAGTGCAATCCTCGTATTTTTTGCTATCGTGATGCCATAAACATGGGATTGTTCTTCAATGTCCTGCGCAACCATAACTGCGTACACGTTTGCATGCTGATATAGAAAAAAAAACTGTTATTTTTTTTCAGAAGAAGTCAGTACCAAGTTCACATTCAATCCCGTCTCTTTCTCTCTTTTGACGCATACGTAGGTTACTTTCTTCAACTTTCTTCAGACTACGGTTACGTGGCCCTAAGTCACGCTCCTCTCGTCTTTTATTTGTCCTGCTTACTTAAACCTATTCGCAGCGTTCTTTCTTACACTTTCTGTCTTAATTACTATTTATTGGGACTATTTTTGTGTTTATTTTTCTACATGTTGTTTTTTGTTTTTTTTTTCGTTTTTCTTTGACTTTTTTTCAGCCCTACCTTTCTCTCCGTGTACATCTTTTCTTTTTTGTTGATGTTGTTTTTCCTCTCTATGTTGTGTTTCCCTCACCCAACAGAGTTATCACGTCCCAAACCGGAAAAATCTGCCCAGTCGGAGCGCACGTGCTACACGCCAGTATTTAGGGGGGAAAGACAGCAAGTGCTGGTGTACTGATGTTTTTTCACGAAACCTATGCAGTGTTAGGGCGAGCATAAACAGCTGCACAGTAAACTACATGAAAAAAAAATTATAAGTGGATAGTGTTCTTGGTAGTAAGGATAATATTCACGATACTATAGAGGAATTACACGCAATAAAATCGAGCCCTTAAATTTTGACATCAGTCACTTATTACGATTGTCTCGTTCTGTCAGACTTGTGCCTTCAGATATTATACGAGAGTTTATTGGTAAGCTGCCAGCGCGTGATAAGATCAACTGCTAAATGACACCAACAAGCAAAAAGAGTGTTCCACACTAGTAGCAATGGCAACAAGCAGCGTGGATTGACGCGACAACGTTTACATGATCACATGTATCTCATGAAGTGTACACTGAAATTACCGGCACCGTAACTCAGTTGCGACAGCATCTCACGTGTCATTCGAAAGTTGCAAGTTTGTATCGTGCCGGTGGCGTCTTATCTTGTCTTGTACTTTTCTTTCTTGACATTTACATTTAAATTAGGTCCAATACCTTCTCCCGCACGTCTTTTGGCATCATTGTATGTCAGTGCTCCATGATTTTGTATCTAACCACCAAGGTCAAACAAATAAAAAGAGTTCTTGAGTCTAAAATTCTTTCCTGCATACTATTCACGAATACGTTCAATATGCTTTTAATATTCCCCTAATTAAAGCGAACCTGTCACGGTAAACCGTGTTCATATGTCGGCGTTCGCTAGAACGTGTGGCATGACCAGAGGAAAAGGAGAAGATCCTTGAGAACAGAAAGGGATTGAAATAAAGTGATCGACAACGGTAAAATGTTGCTGGTCATGGAAGTGAGTAGAGTGCTCAATAAGGCGAAATATATTTCCCTGGCAAAATGAGTTGAAACCCGGGTCCTCACGGTGTGAAGACAGATATCACAACCGTAGACGTTGTGTGGTAAAATAAATTCTCGTACAAAAATCTAACGTCTGCAGCAAACGGCAGCTGCACGCTAGTCTTTGTATAGCCTGCTTCCATATATGTGATAATGAAAAGCAGCCTTAGAAACAGATTGATGTCTGAAGTGTTAAAAAACTTCCGCGCGAGCAGCATGTAGTACCACTGGCTTGAATCGAATTAATGTTTAATAGCACGTCAGCATTTAACTGCGTCATTTGTGGAGCCAACCAACATAAGTTACAATTTAAAATGCGTGCGTTGCTGTGTGACATTTAGAAAAAGTTCAATCAATATGAAGATCCTTGTGTAAAAGTACAGATCCATTGAATAGTCTTCCGGTGAGAAGGCGAGGATATTTATCCATAAGACTTGAATTCTTTGGCGCATAGATTAGACCGCAGGCAAAATAATACGTTTAGAACAGCAAAAGCACACGCAATAAAATAAATATTAGTGGTATTCAGTTCAGCGGGCATTCACCCACGTAATAAATAAACATAAAATCTACTTCAAGTGCTTCTCTTGGAAAGATTGTATTCTACTATAAAAGGTTATTTGATCACTCAAAACGATTGCGTGGTTTTCAAAAACTACAGTAAGGATAGATTTCCATGGACTCCGCAGCAAAGCATGCGAAGGGTCGTTCGACATCGGCTTCCAAAATTTCATGAATTCTGATTGTGCGAAACGGGAGCACATCGATACAGCAAGATGAATAGACGTTCCGGTTGAGAGAAATGCAATATTTGCTGTTTTGGACGCATCGTGTTTCCCTTAACTTATACAGACGGAGTAACAAATCTCTTGCTTGTACTGCCCTCGTTTATCCCGGAAGTTGAATGATGGCCTCCACGTTTCCATTTGCGTCGCAGATGTGAATAATGGGAGACTTCCATCACTCTACCGTACTACAACAGCACACAGTGTTATTGGCTTTGTGACATCAGATGAATTGGCGCGGCAATTATTCTTCAGCTAAAGGTCAATAAATAAAAGTTGGCTGCATGATCTGTTTATATGTGGGTATGTAGCATGTGCGGTGTTATTTTCATACATTATTAAGAAAATTACTATCAGTTAAGTAGTTATAACATCAGCAAATGTTAACATTATAAAGAAATATTTCTACGTAATTACGTGGCATTGTCGCTTTGCGGAAGATAAGCTGGATTCAAAGACAATGCAAACAAACAGAGGTGTAGGCAGCCTAACAAAGAGGGTTATATCTACACATGGCAATGAGATGAAAAATAACAGAAATATGGTGGATTCTGCCTTATAGAGAAAAGATTGAAGCAGTAAGGACTAGTGCACTGTGCAGAGGTAGCGTACGGGGAACCATTTTGCAAGGTTTATGAACCTCTGGAGCTGGGAAATCACTGGGTCAACGTTGCTAGAAGAAAGTCAGTTTGAAATCCCTGGCTGTATCTTTGCCAGCAGAAAAAGGTTGGCCGAACGGTGGTCGCGAGAACTAGCAGCGCTGAAGTCACATTTTTCGCTTCTCTTGGCGCATCGTCTGCTACGGCAGTGGTGGTAGTAGTAGAAAACATCTTATTTCAGAAAATGTATCACAGAGTTGCGGTATGTTGCATGCTTGAGTGGAAAGATCCATATCCGGCATGCCTATGAAGTTGCCCGCTGCCTGAGCGCGCGTCACCAAGGAGCGTTAAGGATCCAAGGTGAAGCAGCCGAGCAAGTACTTCTCCCAAGCATCTCAGTTGGGATGGGGAAAGGTGATGAAAAAGGAAGGGGTGGGGGAGGGGTAAGAAGTGATGACGTGGTAGGTGTGGGCCAGGACCTGGCAGGTCGATCACGTTCCACTGATTTCCGGCAAAAAATGCCTGGCGACTGCCGGGCTTAGATAGGGGTTCGTCTGAAGGTGGCGTAGTATTCGCTCGTCCGCTTTCACGGAACCACGTCTGGCGTCGACGTAGAGGCACGCCCGGATGAGAGAAGCGCGGGCAGCGGCGTTCGCCGCCTCATTGCCGGGCAGAATGGTGGATTTCTTGTTATACTATTGTAAAACTTTACTATTCATTGTGCTTCAAGTCTAGCGTCAAATTTGTTGACAGCTTATGTGGACATGCACGAGGTGACCTGTACAGATTGGCCCGGATACACAACTAGTTGCAAGTTGGCTGAGAATCGATGCCCTGCCTACATTCGAGCTGTCTTCACGGTGGTTAACCTTCATGTACGGGAGGTTATACGTCAAAGAGCATTTTTCAGTGCACTTTTTATAAATATTGGTATCGCTTTAGCGAGAGCCGTCTTGCGTAGAAGGCCCGCCACGGTGGTCTAGCGGCTAAGGTACTCAGCTGTGGACCCGCAGGTCGCGGGATCGAATACCGGCAGCGGCAGCTGCATTTTCGGTGCAGACAAAATGCTGAACACCTGTGGGCTCAGATTCAGGCGCCCGTAAAAGAACCCAAGTACGTCGAAATTTTTGGAGCTTACGTACGGCGTCTCTCATAATCTTATGATGGTTTTAGGACGTAATTAACCCCAAATATCAACCAAATGTCGCCTTGATAAAAGACGGTCCAAAATATCTGTAAAAGCCTCACTTAATGAAATACAAAACTGCTCTAGAAAACCATCAATTATGTTTTCCAATATTCAAAATTAAAAAAAAACGTTCTCGAAAAAACAGTACCCATAATTTACACGGTCGAACAGACAAGTCTTCGCGATGGTTATCAGTCAAGAGCAGAGTGCGAATGTTACAGCAGCTTTACCTTCTTTGTCGCGTTTACCACTTTTTCAGAAAGGTCAACATTATTCTTCTTGAAAAAAAAAGAAAAAAAAAGAAGTTACAGCATATCCACAGAGTGAATGATAATGAGGAAGGCGAAGCCTGGGAGGGTTTCTTCGGTAAATCGTCCGTCCGTGGGTCTGTTCGTACTTGCGTCTGTCTATCATTCTGTCTGTCTGTCCATCCGTCTCTGCGTCCATCCATCCATCCATCCATCCGTCCATCCATCCACCCGTCCATCCGTTCGTCCGTCCGTCCGCCTGCCTGCCTGCCTGCCTGCCTGCCTGCCTGCCTGCCTGTCTGTCTGTCTGTCTGTCTGTCTGTCTGTCTGTCTGTCTGTCTGTCTGTCTGTCTGTCTGTCTGTCTGTCTGTCTGTCTCTCTGTCTGTCTGTTCGTCCATCCACACCTGCAGAGTGAGGTATAGAACTAGGCAGCCACATATTAGCAGGGACATGCATGTACAGACCCACGGCTTAAGGAACTTCCACCCTAAAAGAAAGGATATTCTCATAACTATATGAAACCATACTACTCTAGCCATTACGTTCTCAACATGAGTGGTATAACGCAAAAGATGCAGTATCAACCACTCCAACTTTTCAAGCACAATCCAAAAAAGGTCACCGACTGCAGGGTTTTCGTAAAATGTATTTAGACAGCTTCCTAAATGCTTTTATTGTAGAAAGCTGGCCGCGTAATGGATGATGTCAGCAGCCTTCTTGAAAACACCTTATCTGAGTTAGTACAGTTTTATGCGGTTTGGGCACGCCTGTCCCTAGGAGTACTTTTGAGAAACGCTAGGCACTCCTTGCACGTTGTCACTTACTCAATTTTCCTGTGAACGTACTCACGAATGTATCACACTCACAGTGTGTTACTGGTGAACTACACTGCTGCAGGAAAAAGTGAAACTGACATGTACAACACCCCATTGCCTAAAACAAGGACGAGAATTGAAAACACTGATAATAAGAAAATTATCTATTGATGTAGTATGAAGCAAATATAACAAAACATTGTCACTTGTAAAAGATGACCACCTATATACAATTGTGTTGGTTCATAAAAAAAAGATATAATGAAGGAAAAATATACACTGCTTTGAAGGTAGAACAACACTTGACAATTGAAAGAATGTCACTGTGATTTAACTCTCTAAGTTTAGAGAACGTTATTCGTCACGTCTATTTCATCTTGCAGTTATATTTCTGACGGCTCCTCCAAACTGGGAACTGGGAATCGAGAAGCGCCGTGGTTTTCTTTTTTTTTTTTGAATGGGGGATTGGCTCCTTGGTTAGGAACATTTCGGCTTCGATATATGGCTTATAAGTTCTGAGAACAAGCCTGTAAGTACCGGATACGATCTTCAACTTTCCGCGTGGGATCGAAACTTCTTGTCCAGAAAAACATGATGGTAGTGCATTACCACGTCGTCATTCTGAAATAGAACGTAATGATCTTACGCAGTTTGCAGTGAGCTTTTTATCTTTGGGAAACAAACCTTGCTACTACCTTTCGACTTGCGTTGGATTTCCTTGGAGGTTTGTCACAGTCAACAATAAATGGTATACCCCAATCAAGACAAATTATCACATGCAAATAGTTACTTCCCCATTCCAGATTTCAAAACATGGCTATATAAAGTAGCATGGTCTCAACTTGTTTTGCCCGTCCGCTCGCTTTTCTGCGGTATTTTTGTGGGAGGTATAACAACTACCTTTCAGTGGGTGCCTTGATCATGCCCTCAAATTACGTTGTCGGATAAACTACTGTCTTATCAGCTATCCTTAAATTTATAATATTTCGTCACT
Organism: Rhipicephalus microplus; assembly: GCF_043290135.1. NCBI lineage: Eukaryota > Metazoa > Arthropoda > Arachnida > Ixodida > Ixodidae > Rhipicephalus > Rhipicephalus microplus. The sequence goes on from NC_134701.1 coordinate 153,422,518, forward strand.
GTGTAGTATTTGAATTCGATAGCGTTACAGAGTTTCTTTTGCAGAAACTCTGATGTTGTCGTCCCCGGTTGTGAGCGAAAAACCATAATCTTTTTCACGACAAAAAATCAAGAAACCTGCCAATAAACTAATTAGTAAAGAACTTCAATCAAAGCGCTCAAACAAATGTTCGCGTGTTGCCTTACGCATGCGTAGAAGGCCCTTCGGTGATAGGCGTAGTTGGCAGTTAACAATTGTACTTTCAGTAGACTCTCTACGATAGCTTGAAAAGCTTAGTGTTGCACGTACAGTCATTTGTTCCCTCACGGCAAGGTTGAAGCATACAAAAGATCGAAGATAGGCTAGTTTGAGAAGGTGATTCGCACAGGGTCCGGTTACGCTATAACGGTCTGCTTTTAAAGGGGAAGTTTAAGCGTTGTCATAGTTTTGGAATTGCTCTGTTTGTAACTGCTGTGCAATTGTTGCCAACAATAAAATATACTCAACAGCGTCACCTCTGCCATATAAGCTGATTGCTTTCGCATGTAATAATAATAATAATAATAATAATAATAATAATAATAATAATAATAATAATAATAATAATAATAATAATAATAATAATAATAATAATAATAATAATATAATAATAATAAAATGATGATGATGATAATAATATTAATAATAAGGGGGTGATAACTTTTATTTGCACAGCAAAATAAACTCTCGTGCAAGGCTTGGGAGGAAGTCTCCTCACGATCGTCCATCTGCTTGCCCGTCACTGCAAGGCGAACAAGACCTCAGCAACATATATAAGCACCTCACGCTTAGCAGCTTTTGTCTTGACCCCTGCCACTGTGTGTAGATGCTTTCAAATAAACAAAATTGGCAACATATGCACGGAGTGAATGATGGAGAGTGGGGCGAAGCATTCGTCTGTCCATTCGTTCTTGCTTCCGTCCGTCCACGCGTCCGTCTGTGTGACCATCCATGCGTCCATCCGCCCGTCCGTGCATGCGTCTGTTCGTGCGTTCGTCTCTGCGTTCGTCCATGCATCCGCCCCTTCCTCCGTTCATGCGTCCATCCATGCACCTGTCCGTGTGTCCGTTCGTCCTTCTATTCAACACTCCAAGTACCACCACCTCGCTTCTTTTTATCATATATTCCGCGTATAGACGCAGCGCCATTCAGCGGACATTCCAAGCACTAAACTAGACGTGGCACATGCACACTTTCTTACGGCTTGCGCTTCGGGTGTAATTCCCACCTTTAACCACCTCGAGTTGATGGTATATACTAATTCACTGTATTCATGGTACTGCGGCCCAACGCTCGCTAAAGCTTTCTTAAACCAAGGAGGCTACGCCCTGCGAGTATAACGTAGCAACCTTTTCCTGTCCGATAGTGCTGCATGTACATGCCAATGGCTGCTATTGGGAAATGAGAGACAGGAGAGTTCGGCTTTTACTTTCTTACGGCTTGTGCTTCGTATCTACTTCACACCTTTAACCACCTCGAAATCAAGGTATATACTAGTTTATTGTATTCATGGCACTGTGGCTCAACGCTCCCCAAACTTTCTAGAACTGAGGAGGTTACACCCAAGGAGGATTCAAAAAAATTGTTGGAGTGGAAATGACTGCTTAGTAGTGAAGCCGTTCCACTGGCAAGATGGCGGCTGTGGTGGCCATCTTGTAGGGGCATGATAAACTATCACCGTTCAGCGAATAAAAACGAAGCATTTCCCTCGCACGCCCAGCATGTTTAATGTGGAAACTTTTTCTGTTCACATAGTGCTCCAAGTACGCCTTACAGTTTCTAATTTTCCTTAATGAGCCTCTAATTGGAGGCAAAGTTCTTTGAAGATTCAGTCATCTATACTCGTATCTGTGTGTTATTTCGTCGGGTACAACTATCTTTCAACTTAGAACTAGCGTTGCAGTTACATAACATATCAAGGCCACTTGATCTTTAAGTGGGCACCATGAGAAAAGAGCATGTTTCTGCCATCTTGGCAGTGGCAAAAGATGGCTTCACTTCGGCTGGCAAGGCATTGCTGGAACTTCAAATCCAGCAATTTTAGGGGCGAAGCTCCTGTTTAGAAAAAGTTTATTCTTTCATGGGACGCAACAAACCTAAGAGACAATCGTCTGTATAACAGGCACAATAACAAACAAAAGACAAAGCACAACATACACTTCACCTTTAAACTAAAGTGTCCAAGTCCGTAGGATGTCCATAGTCCGTTGTACTAATAACTGTACATATACTACGTAAATGCACTAACACAATATGGACAATGTACATGATGATATATGTACAGAATTTACAAGACTTGGTGAAGATGTTAGAAAATATGTACAACAGGTATCAATATTCATAAAGGTTACATAACTTACAGCGTTAGAATGAAGTGCATATATAGGAGAGCTCACACCCATATTGAACACACACAAACACATAAAAATAGTAAGCACATAGTGATTACATGCACCAATCAGACATTGACAGGTGACCTGGCTATAGGAACCAGACCAGGTGGAAAACTAATTGAACGCGTCTGTCAACTACGGACAGAAAGCGGCACGACCATTGTCGCAGAAATTCTTCCTCCCCAAGGAAGAACAACTCCTCCACAGAAACGATATGAGTTCAGAGTAGAGGCATTCCAGTATTGGAAAAAGAGCACGACGACGATGATCTGCTGCAACAGCTTCGCACCTTTTACGCCATAAACAAAAAGCTCCCGCAGCTATTAGAAGGCGTGCAAAGCGACTACGCGGGCAGCGACCAGATGTTACAAAGCGATTAACACCTAGGCCGCGAAAACTAGTGTTAACTGACTTCCAAAACACCTTTGCAATGACACATTGCTGCAGCATATGCTTGTTAGAATCCTGTAACGGGCAGTTAGGACAAGTGGAAGATGGGACCATGCCCCACCTTTCCAGTCTGTCCCGTGTTGGGAGTACTCTCCATCCAAGACGCCACATAAAGTCACGGAGGTGATCAGGCAAAAACAATGCCGTTATCGCGCTCCACGAGACTTGTCTCGATCGTGCTAGACGGGCTGGAGGAACCAGAGGAAGCAGAAGATCCGCCGTTGTATCTACAATGTGGCTTTCAAGAATGTCCACATCGGGACAAACCTGCTGCGCGTGTCGATAAAATGCTACTGCCGTTGAATAAAATGCAGGTACGTGAAGTGTTTGCGGTGCAGAATTAAGCCGTGCATCTGGTAGTAAATAGCGTAACTTGGTGCCTAAGAAATAGCAGGCGAGATCACGCGCGGGGCACTGATCACCATGCAACAACCGAAGGAAGAATCGTAGGGCAAGTAGCCGGCAGCGAACAGAGACGGATGGGAATGCGAATCCACGGCAGTTTCTCGGTTGCCCAAGACCTGCTCGGCAAACCAGCTCTGTTCCACCCGACCAGAAAAAAGAGCCAATGAGGGATTGCAACGACCTGGTGATTTGTAATGGGGGCTGTAAGACATGAGATATATACCATGCACGGCCGCAAAACACCGTCTGTGCTAAATACCTTCTTTCCAGCATCGGTAAATCATACTCTTGTGCTTCCCGGACGTGTCGTTTTACATCTTCGACTACTGAATTCCACAAGGAGGCTGATATGCCGTAGCAAGTATAATCAAGCCCCAGAATGCGAATAGAGTCACTTTTTTGAAGACCGAAAAAGGAACTTAGACTTGCGTCTGGTGAACCAATGAATAAATATCGACATTTGGAAAAATTTAACGCAGCACCTGAAATCGTGCCATACGTAGTAAAAAGTCGTAGGCTACGGGATAAACTGTCCTCATTCTTCAAATACAACGTGATGTCATCAGCAAATGATGTCACTGTCACGGTACCACTACCTGAAAGAGGAATGCCTCTAACGTAAGGATCAGCGATTAGCGATTGAAGGAATGGTTCGAGGCTGAATACAAAAAGCGCAGGGGATAGAGGACACCCCTGGCGAACACCACGGGTAACCGGAAATGGCGCACTCTTTAAACCATCAAGAAATAACGTGCTGCGTATATTTCGGTATGCGTTTCTGAGAAGCTCGACGAAGTTTTGTGAGAAGCCAAACGCTGCCATTACGCTAAATATAAAGCTATGTTCGAGGCGATCGAATGCCTTTTCCTGGTCAAGTGAAACTAAGAGTCCCCGAGCTGATCTTGCTAACGTGTACGCAACTATATCGCGCGTAACAAAGAAGAGACTGTGGATTTCTCTTCCAGGAATAGAGCACGCCTGATGATGACCTATTAAGGAGGGCATCAGGCTTCTCAAACGCCGAGTGATAAGTGCCGCGAAAGTTTTATAATCAACTTTGAGGAGCGTTATTGGTCGCCACTCCTCTGGGCGAACTGACGATGGGTCATGTTTAGGTATTAAAACAATTCGACCATCGCGAAAGCTATCAGGAAATTCAAAATTCTCGAAGCAGCGGCAAATAACAGAGGTGAAAAGGACACCAATGTCGTCTCAAAACGTTAAATATGGGGGATGGCCCAAGGGCTCGGCCCCCGGGCCATCCGGCCCGGGGTCGAGCCACGCTTCATGGAAGACAGTGCCTCTTTCACTTCGTCAGCTGACGGAATTGTGCACAGTTGTTCAGCTACTTCAGACGAAATTTCAGGGAGCCTACTTAACATTATGGCTGTCTCGGTGGTACCGCGATGTGATGACATTGTCGTACGAGCCATGTTGGCAAAGTGAGCTAGGAAAACTGATTGATCACGTGTCGGCGATAAGGCAGTGTGTAAGAATCTGGCCGCCTGAGTTCCTAGTCGACTCGACGGGTTGAGAAGCGAGCTTTTCGCAAATCGTAGAACCTCAGGATGAGCACAAGGATTACGTCTGCAACGTCAAGCAGCCGCCGTCAATGACAGAGCTGCGATGAGGCGTTGAAAACGACCCCTTAACTCTCGCTGCCATGCGCGCATCAAGGGAGTTAGTCGATCAATCCGAAGAGCAATACGCAGCTTTGTGGCAGTGTCCGCTAGTTCTTCGGACTTACGGCGTCTAAGGGCCCGCCCTGCTACTGAGCAGTGTAAACGCCACTGCGTCTTGAGCGCCTCCCACACCTCCGGACCGCATCCCAAAAGAGAGGCGCGCAAGATTCTAGATAAACTGGAGCGTGTACGCGCGTCGTGCAGAATGCGGATGTCAAGACGCCAAGGTTTCACTGATGATGAAAAGGGAAAGTGAGCCTCGAGCGTCACTGGTCGGTGGTCTGATATATAAACAGGCGATGATGGTAATGTTACTACATCAGAGTGCGATACGTAAGAAGCTAGCGCGCTCGGCACATAGAAACGATCCAAACGACTAGACGACGTGCTACGCCGCCAAGTCCAGGCATACTGTGGTCCATGCACTAGTCTGTACGTATCTGTCAAAGAGAAATGGTGCACTAGGCGACGCAGCTCTCGCGCGATCCAATCAGAGCGACCCCATCCTGGACCTTGCACGTCAGCTCGCGTATCTAATACACAATTAAAGTCTCCAGTGAGTATGACACGACGACCGTCTAGAAAATACACGTCCAGGTCACGGAAAAAATCGTTAGACATTGCTGCTTGAGCTGGCCCATAAGTACACAAAACACGCAGCTTGAAGGATGATAGGACGCAGTCAAAAACCAATACCCGCCCATTCCCGTCATAGAAAACATGATGATAGCGCAGAATAGCGCGGTTAAAAAGAATTATTCCAACTCCAGAGGAGCGAGATGTCGCGAAGGAAAAATAACAGTCTAAATTAACAGCGCGTTTGAATGCACGAACGTGGCCAATGGTGAAAAAATTTGTTTCTTGTAAACACAGAATATCACAATGTTCTGCGCGGGCTATGCTGATAACCTCGGATTGCTTTACTGGGTTACGGAACCCTTGGACATTTAAAGATAGAATTTTCAGGGTGTCAGCCATATTGAAAAAAGGTGGGTGACTGACCTGGTGGTGTTTTTTGATTCGGTATACCCCGGGGATCTGTCTGGGGGAACTGGAGTACGTACACTACACAGCACAATTCGACCCTCTAGAAGAGGGTCGAGGTTTCTTTGGTTGCTGGAATTCGGAGCGGCTATCTTGGGTGCCGTCCGAGCTGGTGTCAGACTTGTGAGCACGCTTGACCTCTCGCGGGGCTTGCATTTCCGCGTCACATCCGTCCGATGCTACTGTTGACTTCGAGGCTGAAGCTGCTGTCGGACGAATCAGATGGTGGTAGGGCTGCAGCGTTAACGTTGTCGCCGCCTCCAACGAACTTGATCACGGATTGCTTGTCGAGACGCGTCAGTAAAGAACTCCCATGGCGTCTTGCTACTTGTTCAAGAGAGTCACGAGCCTGGCTTTCGGAATGATCCAATGGGCTTTGCTCATTCGGTTTCAATTCTGCTCCTGGCGAGACACCAGCGTCCGTAGATCTCTCAACGTCGGCGTCTGCTGGGCAATCAACTGCTAGGTTTAACGATGAGTCTGGTGCCTCAGTGCCTACCGGCGTTTCTTTCTCGGCTTGCGCCGGCGTCGAACATGGCATGACATGTTTGCCTGGGACAGACGCGAGGTCAATCGCGGTGGCTGTTTCTGTCGCTGAGATTGGCAGACGTAACACGCTCGAGTTGGCCAAGCTGCACACTTCTTCATCGTTTAATGGAGCTCTCAGAATCGGATTCTGGCGTTCTTCTAGTACAGCTCCTGGTTCTCGTTCTTCTGTTGCCGTTGGTGACACGGACGGTAGGGCAGGAAAGGTCCCCGCAGTAGCATCAGAATATGAACGACGCACAGGGCAGACGGTGGTAGGGTGGTTATCTCCACAACGTCGGCAGGGGCGGTCACAGCCTTCGCTTTCGTGTCCGTGCACACCACAGCGACCACAGAATGGTGCTGTGCACTGTGCTCGATAATGACCACTAGAGCCACACCGACGACAAACACGTTGCAGACCGCGGTAGTCGAAGGTGACTCGATGACCAGAAACGCGAAGATAGTTGTGGACGCGATTTGTGGGACTCATTGCCATCCGGATATAGCGTGTGCCTGCGAGAACTACGCGTCTTGCGCTCATGATGCCAGCGGTCACAGTCAATACTTTGCCGTATGGGGACAAAGCCTGGACGAGTACCTCGTTGGAGACGAAGGCTGGTAAAAACAGGCAGGCGACGTTAGTTACCTGCGGGCCGACGGGAACGACAGGGATACGCTCGCCACCGATGATCAGGTAGCCAGCGTCGACGATGAAAGTCATGGCAGCCATGCTCTTGACAGTTACTTGGAAGTTCATGCCTCCCATGTGCTGAACGCAGTGTACCTCTGAGAGGCCAACTATTGAGGCCGTCGCGTCGACGACGGTCTCCGGACTAGTCCCCGCAGGGACGACAACGTCGAAGGCTTGCGCCTTCGAAGGCGTCCACGACGTCGATGGCACCATGGCTAGATGAGGAGGACGTCCCTGACGTGGAACACGCAGGGACGTCAACACGGAACCCTTGGTAGCACGAAGCTCCTTATGGCGTGGCTTGTGCGTCTCTCGTAGTACGTAACCACCAGTGGCACATACCTGAAATAGGTATAACATTTGACCTCCAAGGTGGTGCCGGTGAGAGATTTTTTCAGTGCGTTGTTTAACAATAAAAAATAGTGCTCAATGTACATGCCAATGGCTGCTAATGGGGAATGAGAGACAGGAGCATTCGGCTTTTAGTCAACGCGCACGCTGCGATCCCCATTAGCAGCCATTGGCATGTACATTGAGCACTATCGGACAAGAAAGGGTTGCTACGTTATACTCGCTGCGTGTAACCTCCTTAGTTTTGGAAAGGTTTATCGAGCGTTGAGCCGCAGGGCCATGAATACAATGAACTAGTATATACCATGAATGAATTCGAGGTGGTTAAAAGGGGGAAGCAAATAGGAAGCGCCAGCCGTAAGAAATTAAAAGCTGAGTCCTCCTGTCTCTCATTTCAGATTAGCAGCCACTGGAATGTACATTGAGCGCTATCTGACAGGAAAAGTTTGCTACGTTATACTCGCCGGGCGTAACCTCCTTGGTTTTAGAAAGGTTTACAGAGCATTGGGCCGCAGTGCCATGAATACAGTGAACTAGTATATACCATGAACTCAAGGTGGTTGAAGGTGGGAATTAGACCCGAAGCGCAAGCCGTAAGAAAGTGTGCGTGTGCCACCTCTCGTTTAGTCTTTGGAATGTCCGTTGAATGGCGGTGCTTCTATATGGGGAATATATGATAAGAAGATGCGAGATTGTGGGACTTAGAGTGTTGAATAGATGGACGAACGGACACACAGACAGATGCATGGATGGACGCATGAACGGACGGAGGGGCGGATGCATGAACGAACGCAGGAACGGGCGCACGAAAAGACGCATGGACGGTCACACAGACGGACGCATGGACGGACAAATGCTTCGCCCCACTCTCCATCATTCACTCCGTGGATATGCTGCCATTTTTTTCTTTAATCCTCCTTGGTTACACCGAGCGAGTATAACGATACAACCCTTTCTTGTCGGATAGTGCCTAATGTACATGCCAATGGCTGCTAATGGGTATCGCGGCGTGCGCGTCAACTAAAAGCCGTATGCTCCCGTCTCTCATTCCCCATTAGTAGCCATTGGCATGTACATTGATCACTAGTTTTCATTGTTCAACAACGCACAGAAGAAATCTCTCATCGGCACCACTTTGGAGGTCAAATTGTTGTTTTTGTTACACACTACAACGGCTACGAGGGACGAATAAGTAGCCGTTATAAAAAGTTTCGCTTCCAAAAAAGCTCCGTATCTACGTGTTAACCTGCAAATGTCGTCGAAAGACGACAGTCGTGCGTCTTGAGAGGTTGAACAAAACGTTTATTTAATGTTCTGCGCAAGAAAATCGGAAAATGGTATTCTGGAGGCGCTGCCTTAGAGTGCCTCGAGCATGCTGCGGAGGCAAACGAGCGCACTAAGTCGCGTCACACGTGAGACATGAGCGCTATCTGGCAGTTATTTTGGAAAACGAAACGCGCGGCTCTGAGACGTGCATGCGCGGCCGTCTTAGAGGTGATAAGGTGTAGAATGGAAAGCGACGTGTAGGCGCTACCACCGTGCCATCTTAGTAAAGCGTTGGAAACACTTCCCTTTTCGTGCAAGCGTTGCATGATTATTGCCGCGTGTTAAACGCCACGGTCCTTAGAATAACTTATGTATGCCTTTTCTAGTAGAAGACGCACATACAGAATATAGACTTGCTGTTATGGTACCTCAAGTATGCGTGTTAGTTGCATTTTTATTGACAATCGCACAAGTATGAACGCTGGATATTGAGCAACATTGGTGGGCGCTGCGGATGGGGAGGGCCGTTTGGGGTATCCGCTGGTGCCGTTGAAGTGCCCAGTACCGTTAAGAGTGGGCAAACAGACAAATGAACAGACAGACAGACCAAAATTTTTGCGTCGAAGGTCCTCAATAAAGATTATCGTCTTTTGAAAATTACGAATAAACAACCAAACAAACAAGTTCCGTGAAGCGAAGTCGTCATTGCCGTCATCGCTGTTAGAGCCCAGCGCAAATAAAGTCACGGTTCTTCACCGCATATAAAACTGCTCCTCCTCGGTACGCTTCATACAAGACAAACGCGTCTTCGCACAAGAAATTAGATCGTGTCAAGAACAGCCCGAGAAGCGACGTGCAAATACAGCGCAAAGCAGTAACCGTGATTCATTGCCGCCACGGATCAAAACACGCGCGCCCCGGGCCGCGGCAGCAAAATTGAACTGCAGCGCCAGTAGTTCTCACGACCGCTACACGGCCCACCTCGCCAGCGAACCTTTTAAACTGAGTTTATTCTAGTAACGTTGCTCTGGTATACTCATGGGTCTCAGATATCTGAAGCAATGTGACTGCACGACAAGCACGCTGCTTCCCGCCGCTCTTCATTCTTCCTTTTTTATACACACACACACACACACACACACACACACACACACACACACACAGACGCATACACACACACGCACACACACACACAAATGTACGTGCACACGCAAGCGCACACACTTCTTTACATGCACCTCCGCTAAAGAACAAAGAACAAACGGCGAGAGTCACTAACAGTGCCATGTGAGCACTTCTAAAGTATTGTTTACACTTTCATATTTTCTGGGTATGTCGTACAAGTGCACAAGTTTACTTTCGGGGTGTGTGAGTTTACTCGGTAATCAAAACATGGACAGAAGCATCGCAAGTCCTAAACAAAATGTTTTGTGTATAAGTCCTCAGTATAACGTTAGAATAGCTAGAAAAATCAAAGGTGCCTAGAAAACCAAAAAATACTTGTCACGTCTGCAAAGGTTGTTGGACCGAATATGTGAGCCTTCAAAAAAAAAAAGGCAAAAAAGGAGAGGAGCTTACAAGCCGCAGTGCACATCCTGGTCTTCTTTTCGCCTCAGAACAAGTATGGTATTAATTTTCGTCATCGATAGATACCAAGTGGCTCAGTCTTCAGTTCTAAGCAGAACGTTTGAAGTTTATCAGGGGCTAGTGTCCAACTTGTCTAATTACAAAGTGAATCTAATTAACATTCACACGCTTTTACACTATAATGCTAACTTCACTGACATCAAAATCTATTTTAATTGTTGTTCAGACGACAAGAGTAACACTTCTGTTCTTTCACATTTTTTCCTTGTATATTTCGCCAGGTGTGCATTAGGGGAAAAAATCACAGTTAACTGCTTAGCAGCAGCTCAATACTGCATTTGTTTCTTGTTTTCCAAAATATTTTGCTTTTATTATAGTGAAGTGTGAGAAGTTAGCAAGAACTTTATTCCACAAAGCTCAATTGGACGTTTTTGTCGTTTTGAGGATGACGTTTCCAGCTAAGCAGCAAATGTTGCTCACCTAGTTTTTTTGTACAAAACATTGCATTGTAGGAACACTAAACTCTGTTTCACTGTACACTATCCTCAATATTTCGAACATCTTACAGCATTTACAAAGTGCCTTCTGAAACCAACTTTTGAAGACACAATGCTGAAGAGAACTTCTTGTTAAGAGCACTCCAGACAGAAGATTTAACAGCATGTTCTATCATCGGTGACATGGTGACGTCGGTCGATATGGCTCCGCCTTAAGGCCTCTTGTGACGGCATCACGAGTAGCAGGGTCTCTTTTTGTTTGCCCCACCAAAGTGAGTTTTCGCTCTCTCTCTTCCTGTCTTTTTGGGGCATGCGCTTGCACATTCCAGAACTCTAGGACAATGTTACTTAGGGAGAAAAGAGACAATAGTTCTTAATTGCACTCCTCGGCAATTAGCAGACGATCGCTTTTCTCGCCTCGCCACCAACGGACCCTTGCTTTCGAAGTGTCGCTGGTAATTAGGCCACGCTTCAGCCCTTTTTTTTTCTCACTGTTCAAAATAAAATCGCGAGAGGGGCACAGATGCCGCGCGACTTTATTGAAGCCGGAGTTAAACGGGCTACCTCGTGTTTGTTTAATGATACAAGGCTATTTCTTGTTTTTGTGCGTTGTTTATAGATGTGTTGCTCCACCATTCGTGTCGGCAACTTGGAGCTGCAATTAGACGTCGGTTTAAATCACACCGTATAAGCAAAACGCGTTCCTTTTTGTAGCTTGAGGGTTCGTCGCAACACTTTTTATTGACCTTTCTCACTTCTGTAACCGCCAAGAGCCTGTTTCGGTCATTTCATTAGGCTTATTAAGGATTTGGTGGTTCCCAATGCAGCTCTTACAACGCGCACAATGTCTCGCAATCCCAAGAATATTATGATTGCGTAAAGTCACCTCACCTGTTTGCTTGCTGTAATTGTGAGATAGAGAATATATTTTAGCGCGTGTGCTTATAATTTCCTCCTATAAAATCCAACTGCTCACAGGTATTTCTATCCCGGCTTTTTACAAGTCTACGTTGTATCTTTGCTGTTCATAATACGCACTTGAACGTGACTAGTATTGTGATATAATCTTTGCTCTATAATTTCTAATACAAGACCAATTTTATCCATAAATACTATGAAATGTGACCTTGGTAAACTCTGTATTGTTACTCGACTCAAATCAGTGATTCACTGTCCTATCTCGGCAATTGCGCTGCTTCTCCAATCCCACACTCACATGTAACAGCATCCGTGAGGTAGATTGCGTGTAATCAACTGCCAATAGTACTCCAAAATAGTAGCCATCACGACAGTAAAGTGTTCTACAGTCATATACGTTCAGTTATACCACGAGCGGTTTTCATTTGCATTGGAAGTATCACCATGACATTTATTTGTGTTTTAACCTAACAGCGTCAAAAAGCTAATTCGCGGAAATTTCTGTGTCGTTGTCAGTGAGGCAATTTTCTTGGTCATTAGAAAATTGTCAAGAGAGAAATAATAACAAAGAACCACTGCTCTGAGCGGGAATCTAATCCAGGCCTTCTACGTGGCAAGCAGGTGTTCTACCGCAGAGACGTTCCAGTTCTTTCAGCTGAACACCTAACCATCACCGGAACAGTTGAACTTGTTGCCGTTTTGAATAATCCCCGAATGTTTATTGCAAGTTTAAGCACGATGCAATTGATGTGAACCGAGTACCGAAGCCTGGCTAGGCAATGAGGAGGTGACGAGAAGGCGATGCCTACGTAGCAGAATATGAGCCCGCGTTCGAGTCTTGAAGGCGATGCTCAAGCGTCCTGTTGGCAATGGATTGTTAAAAAAACGTTTAAAATACACACAACTGAGTACCCTCAAAAAATGGCAGCACAAGTCATAGCGTCATTGTTTTTTTTCTCATTCTCGCCTGCATAGTTAAGCTGCATATTAACTAATTATAGTATTGCCCATGCACAAGAAAATTGAATTTCTTAGGATGCTGTTATATGCAACGAGTGAGTCCATGAAGTGAGCTGGTATTTGTAGTTACTGATATGTCCCAATTTACGATTACTTATTAGAAGTATTAGTCTTCACGTAGTGATTGAGAACGAGTAAACTTGGTCACAAGAGTAGACCAAAGTTTGAACGCAAGATATAGACATTTTTCCCATTTGGCTGCCATGGCAAATGCACAAGATGCAACGTTATTATCTTTGCAGTATCTATTTTCACTATGCTAACACCTCTTTCCTCGTTAGGCAATAACAAACTCCATGATTGGTCTACTTGATGCTACGTTATCGACAGGGTAAGCACAGTGGTGCATGATAAGTGCTCTCGGAATGCTTGCACAATAAAAGAAGCAGCCTTTCGGTCTGGAAATGGCGTATATATATTGCATGAAACAACACTAATAAAAAGCGATGAAACTGAAGATGTGATTTGGAAGATGTGTGATAAGGGTTCGAATCCCGGCTGCGGCGGCTGCATTTCCGATGGAGGCGGAAATGTTGTAGGCCCGTGTGCTCAGATTGGGGTGCACGTTAAAGAACCCTAGGTGGTCGAAATTTCCGGAGCCCTCCACTACGGCGTCTCTCATAATCATATGGTGGTTTTGGGACGTTAAACCCCACATAATCAAGATGTGTGACAAGCCTTGTACTAGTGCTGACTGCGTCAAACAGCTAAAAACAAGAACACAACAGGGATGATGAAAGCAAGTTGAGGCATTCATGTTCTGAGAGTCATTGTGTCAGCGTCGTAATGTTGCCAAGAAGATAAGAACGTGACGACAACAAATGCAAACGGCAAAGTATTAACACGCCGCACAGTTCATTTTTCTTTTCATCTACCATGCAAGCATTAAATTCACAATGAAGTCGCACTGCTGTCCTTATGCCCGGCCCTGGTCATCTCATGCCTGAACTCTCTCTCTCTCTGTGCTATCTAGTTTCAATCTTCATAGATTTAGCGTTAGTTCAGAATCTCGCACAGTGAAGAGGGAGCACATGCGAGGTGCATTCAAATAATCTTGACGCTGTAGAAGGAACAATAGAAAGAAATTGTCTGGAGCTTGATAGAAACACGCCACCCAAACAAGTGTGTTCGCTACGAGAACTGTACACACCACCTTTGTGCGTGTTTTAAAAGGCGTAATTATGTTTGCGTATGCTTTCAGGCCGAACGAGTCTCTCGTTTCCTTAGACTGCTCACCTGAAGTTTTCGACGGGGCTTAACACAAACGAATTTCTTCACATCGCTATACTGCGTGAGAAATATTGTTCAAATGTTTTCAATTTTCCCTAAATCTCGCGTGACAGTCTACACTGCCAAGGAAACTGCCACTCGATCTTGTGAATTCTGCAACTCTCAATTTTATATACTTTGCATACCATACATATTCAACCACGCACAGTCATTAGTATTTCAAGGATCCTGCTCGCACCCAGAAGTGTCATCGCTCAGTATAGCGAACATCGAAAGTTTCTATATGAAGACGAATAAGGTCGAGAAAAAATGCGAAACACATACCTAGCCTGTAGTTCTATTGCACTTTGTCTAGCAAGTTATTACATTATGCGGTACTGTTCACATCATGTAGCTGCCACACACATAACAAGCTCAAACCTGTACATTTAAAACAAGGCATGTAGGCAATTATCGATAAAATAAATACATTCAAAATTTTTGCTTCTACTCTAAAACAATCTGGGACTGAGAGTCATAATAATAATACTTATTGAAGTTTAACGTCCCAAAAGCACCGTATGATTATAAGAATCGCTGTAGCAAAGGGCTTTAAAAACATCGAACACCTGGGGTACTTTAACGTTAACCTGAATATAGACCCACGGACCTCAAGAATTTTCGCCTCCATCAAAAATGTGGCTAAGGGCTCAGAATAAAACTGACACAAAATAAATGTTGGCTGCTATCTCCCCCTGCGAAAGTAAATGTACAGCGAAAGTGCATCAAACACCACACTTATACTAGAGAAAGAGAGGTACCTGCTTTATTATAACTTTAGAGTAATGGAAGGAACAGTCACGAAATGGTGCTTTTGTTAGGCCATGATTGGCTCCACAGCCATTTTCAGCAAGACGAATCTGATCGATAGCTTTTCCCTTACATTCACTCTGCGTTTCTACTGTCTATAATTTCCTTGGTTTACCTATGACAGTATTCGAATAAACTTAGTTGCTCGACGGGTCTCCCTTTGATACATAAAAGCGTTAAACTCTCACCGAAAAAAAAAACGCCAGGCCAGCGTGGAAGATGAAGCACAGTCACAGCGAAAGCTAGAAGAGTGGCCTTTTAGAGCCATTTCTAAACAATCATTGGATAACTTCTGCAGGCACACTTGCTTGATACCCACTACGGCATTAATAATAAATTTTTTTGTGTGTAGTACTCTGGCATTGGCTATGCTATTTTTGTCGTTTTTCTGAGAAGCGTGATATCCGCTAAATACTTGGAAGGATTTTCGCGCCAATTGTTGATGCCGTGGCTGACGACAATGAGGAATTATGGATGTAGTGGGTATGCGCCACAGGTTATAGGGAATCAAGAACAAGCTTTTGTTATGGGCAGGAGCATAGAATGACCCATTCGTTACTCTATTCGATTGTGCAACGACTGACGTTCTTTCGCTACTTTAAAATGCTTTGTAAGTCGTATTACCGCGATTGCTTTCCCGACATCAAGTCTGCCTATGGCATGTGTACCAACACGTCCCAAGCAACGATGTAACTCAGTGGTAGAATACTGGGCTGGAACCCAGCGGACGCGGATTCAAGCCCCACTGTGTCAATGGTTCTAGGTTTTTTTCGTGCGATGTGGTTACGGGCACCGGCGGCGATGGCGGCGGCAGGCAACTGCGAGTCACCCAAGTTGTGATCTCATAGCAGCTTTTGCTGTAAAACAAAATGTCGTTTTAACGTCAATTGAAACTCTTGTGTGAATGAGAAGAAGGTGCAATCTAGTCTTTAAGGCTAACGGGTGACCTGTCTTATCTCAACTGTCTGATCACCCATGACGTGGCTTTGACGCATCTGGTATGGTTTTCGTGAGTGACACGAGTTATGGAGTTATATGTTGTACACCTGATTATAAACAAATATCTGTCATTTGCCTTCACATGTTAATGGGTCTCTAAACCACCCAGAGGTCGCAAACCAGATGTGACAATGAAAACATTATATTTATCTAAAAGCACACAAAACGGGTACGTTCCCTATTCCAGGATTCCTATATGAGAACGTCTCTATCGCCCGGGATCGCCGAACAAGCACCCGAAAGACTGTCGCGAAGATACATTTTCACTGCTCTCGAGTACTAATGAAACGAACGATTGATGGGAAGAGAGGGAAGTGGGCAGTAGTGCACTATGCGATGGAGTGATGCATTGTCTACATAGCAGCACATATTATGAGGTGCCGGTATAGCGAATCGGGCATACTTTAAACGGAAATATTATGTATTTTTTTTCTTTACCGTGGTCTGAAAAGGTATCTGAACGCATTTGTGTGCACGTGACATTCAGTGTTACGCAGAAACTTTTCTGGCTTGCCGCAAAAACTTTATCGCCAGAAAACAATGAACCTTTGCTAAGTGAAGCATCGGAACCAATGCACGGAAAGCGTAGAAGGCGTGACCTACAGCGTTCAGCTGGTATGCGAAAAACAGCGCATTTATAAAACGGGCAGATGCCTAAAGGGCTGGTTGGGCGAACAAAGTAACAATGAACAGTGGGCACCAAGACCTTGGTTGTAGCCCTTGTGCTGAGTTGCGAACCCCTACTTGAAAAATTCTGAGTGGTGGGGCGCGCTGGTCTTCAGTTAACGCGTGAGATCATCAAGGCGTTCTCCTAATATCCTTGATGAATAAAGGAGTTCGATCTATGTCCCGTGCACGTGATGGACACAAGCGATAAAGGTTGTTATTCTGAAAAGTTATCATAATTTTTTTTGCAAATTGTGCTTTGGCAATATTTTTGTTCACGTGTTTGTTTCTTTATAGCCTGTTTCTTATTTGAAACCTACTTCACTTGTAAGTACTGAGCATTTTTTTGTTTTTACACTGCACCCTTGTTCTCTACTTTCGCTATTATATCAAATAATAGCAAAATTAGCATACCTGTTGGGAACAAGTGGGCCCTCAAAGCCGCAAAAATTGTCACAAAATTTGCACAAGCTTTCACGTGTCTTCGCTTCAACTAACAATACGCCAAAGATCTCATTTCAAGCGTAAATATCTATTTATTAGTATCTCTTTCTCACCTAATAGAAATATATAAGAACACGTATCGCTTTCCAATGTGTTTCCGTATATTCCTCTTCCCCAGAGTATCAATACATCATGTTGGTTTCACTTTTCTTATTTGAATTTGTAGTTTTTTTCTGTAGCAGAATATACAATTCAGAGGAAGCTTCCGGTAAATTGTGATAATACATGGGATATTGATAATAAGGATTTCTTGTATAAAATAACGTTTGCATGTTATTTATTCAAACAATAACACTCAGCACATTCGTTGCTACTACTGTGTCGATGGACACGCTGCATATTTTTGTTTAGTTCTTTTATTGTTATCTTAAAGAGAACTTTAAAAACATTTGAATACTGGGAAATCACTTCTCTTCTGTACTTTCTCCTAATTTTCAGTGATTGTTTAATTTACCTGATGCGTGCAGGTATTCAGAGATCGATTGCTTCCCGACATCCGCTTGAAAGCTATGATCTTTCGAGCGTAAGTACGACTCGTATGGGAGTAGTTATAAAGGCATTATGACATTGCTATTTTACGAAGAACAAAACGAACTACCTGTAAATGGTCAGTGTGCTTTTTTATATCTATTTATGTACCTCGGCGATTACCCGTACAGTAAAACTAGTTAATCTGAACTTGGCGAGGAGTATAAAACTGTTAGAATTAGGTGGACTTTGAATGAGCGGGCTGGTGCTAGAAAGAGCAAACACTTCGCCACGGAGCACAGGCGTGACCAAAAGCAGCCGCTTCTAGACTCGTCATCGTGAACTACGCACCACTACACGCTAGCGGCAGCTTGATATTCTGAATAAACATCATGTCCTAAGGTCCTAAAGAAATCAGAAATGATTGATCAGAGTACACCAGAAACAAACTCGAACTTGCATTTATTGGTGCAGTGAGCCTTATTTTCAAAACAGATTGTGCTAGTTTTATTTTTATTTATTGATTTAATACATACTGCAGACCACAGTTGTGGTCCTGGCAGGACGAGCACTTGAATAGCACAATAATACAAAAATAGCAAAAGGGACAAAAAATGAAACGGCGGACATTGCATTGCCAATCCAACACACAATTAACAACACTAACAAAAAATGGGGCTATACAGTATCTAATAAGTATGGCTCAGCAATGGAATTCCATTCAGCCACGGTACGCGGGAAAAATGAAAATTTGTAAGTATCGGTATGCGCTTGATATGGTGTTAGCAATCTAGGGTTATGGTGCCGCGTGTGTTTTGTGGTCAGGGCGGATATATACAGGGAGGGGTCGATAGCCAATTCATGTTTAGTAAGTGAGCAGAGGAAATCGAGACGAAATTTTTGTCTTCTTAACTGAAGCTTGGGAATGTTATTGGCAATCATTAATTCAGAGGGAGAATCCGTGCGACGAAATTTTGAAAAAATGAACCTGACAGCTTTCCTCTGAATCTTTTCCAATTTATCGATGTTATTTTTGGTATACGGGTCCCATACTAAAGCAGCATAATCAAGTTTTGGTCTAACATATGAATGGTAGCTAAGAAGTTTAACACTTGGAGGCGAATTACGAAGCTTGTGTCTCAAGAAACACAGTTTTCGAAAAGCGGAGGAGCAGATGTTATCTATGTGCAAGTTCCAGGAAAGATTACTAGTGAACGTTACGCCTAAGTATTTGAAGCTGTTGACTTGGTTCACCGCGCATAATCCCAGTGTGTACTGAAATTGGAATGGAGATTTTTTGCGCGTTATGCGGAGGGAAACAGTTTTCTCTGCGTTGACAACCATGCCCCAATCCCTGCACCAACTGTATATATTGTCCAGGTTTGTGTTAAGTTCTATTTGATCTTGCATGCTGGAGATTTCACGGAATAAAATACAGTCATCTGCAAACAGCCGGACATGAGTGGAGGGTGTAACTACAGTGACGATATCATTGATGTATAACAGAAAAAGCAACGGCCCCAGAACACTACCTTGAGGCACTCCGGATGTGACAGGAAGACAGCTCGAGGCATGACCATCAATCAAGACATACTGCTCTCTATTCATTAGATACCTAGACACTCATGCTACCAAACTTTCGGGAAGATTTATATTTTTTAATTTTTGAACTAATTTGTCATGAGGAACTTTATCAAATGCTTTGCTAAGATCAAGAAAAATTGTGTCTACCTGAACATTATTATCAAGGGCTTTTGCAAACTCGTGTGTGACGGTGACCAGTTGAGTCACAGTCGAATAGCCTTTCCTAAAACCATGTTGGAAGCTTGTTAGAATCGAGTGTCTCTCAAGAAATTCAAGAATACGGTTGGCTATGATATGTTCAATTAATTTGCAGCATGTTGAAGTTAAAGATATAGGACGGTAGTTATCCGGAATTAATCGATCCCCTCTTTTAAAGATAGGGATGACTCTAGCGATCCTCCAGTCACGTGGTAGCGTTGCAGTTAACAGGGACGCTTGGAAGACTACAACAAAAAATTTGGCGACGCATTCAGCATAACGCCGAAGAAATAGATTGGGAAGGTCATCAGGACCACAGCATTTTTTTTGCTTTCAAGTTTAAAAGCATTGAAACCAAACCAGAATAAGAAATGAAATTCACTTCACATGGTTCAAACAAAAACGTTTCTGGTACACATATTGCTGAATTGGCAAACACGCTCTGAAAATAACTGTTGAAGTGATTTGCGATGTCACTGCGATTTGTAACCGTGCGCCCTTTGACAGAAATTGACGTCACTGGCTTTTTGTTATCGGACAGATAACTCCAGAACTTTGTTGGGTCGCTTTTAATAAAGTTTGGCATTAACGTTTTAAAGTAATAGTCTTTGGATTGTTGCACTTCGCTTGCCAGGCTTCTTTGTAGATTTTGGATCACATCTCGCTGGGCATGTCTCTTTTTCAATCTTTTAATTTTCCGCTTTAGATGGATGATACTGCGTGTCATCCAAGGTGTGCGTTTGTTAGTTTTTTTACGTTTGTTTGGTACAAAGTTGGTGATACAGTAGCGGCATATTTCCAAAAAGCGATCCCAAAGAGCGCATGCGTCATTGTTCTCATTGCTGAAGTCAACTAAGGCCGCTTCCATATGTTCATTCACGCAAGCGTCGTTTGCTCTAGAATAATCTTTAAAAGTTTGAACAGACGGTTTTTTTATAACAAACGAATTTTAGGAGCGGAATAGATACGCTGACAAGGCTATGATCCAATAACCCTTGTTCTATTAATACAGAGTGCTCAGAAAAGTCGCGATGCACAAACACCAAGTCTAAAATAGAGCTCGACTGTCCTAGTACACGAGTAGGTTGTTTAACTAGTTGAATTAGGTCGTGTGTGAGCATGATGTTAAAAATAGCATTCTCATTTTCGTTAGGCTGCGAACAAGTTTGCAACCGGTCCCAGCCGATGGTGGGCAAATTGAAATCACCTATTAAAAATATTTTTTTATTAAGATACAGGGACATATGTGCTTGCAACGTGATTAGATAATCTGGAGCGGAGTCTGGAGGCCTGTAGCACGCGTACAGAAGAAAGCTATGGCCCCAGCTCGTAATCTGTAGGCATAAACATTCAAGACTGCCCACATCTGCTAAAATCCTAGCCTCTAATGGCGGCTTCACTAGGACGGCTACGCCTCCTCCTCTGGTGCCCTGTCTTTGCGAAATACGTTGTAATGGGGTGGAAAAACTTCATCACCTATTTCACTTCGCAACCAAGTTTCAGTTATTACGGCTATGTGCGGATCATGTTGCAATAATTGAATTTCCAGTGAATCTATCTTATTAATGATACTGCGTGCATTTATATTCAGTAGCCTTAGTTGTTTTTCACTAACCACATTTTTTGTGTTTGAGCAAGACGATGTGATCTTCGCAGTGAGTGAATCGGTGGAGCGTACAGTTGAGACGCTGACATGCCTTTCAATTAGCTCTGTAATTGCCCTTGGCTTCGCGTAATTGGGCGGCTTGACTCTGCGATTTCGTTTTTTTGGGCAGAAACTTTGTCGTTTTTTTCGTCATCCCAGACATAGGCCTTTTTGTTTATGTATAATCTATCAAAACTAAGGGAAGTTTTGTTTTCCTTAGAACTTTGCCAGAGCTTCCTCTTCAACTCTCTCACTCTTTTTGAAAAATCCTCGCCTATCGAATAATTTGTGCCTTTTAATTTGACTCCTTTTTTCAAAATGGCAACTTTGTCCCTTGAGTCCAGCAGCTTGAAGATTACTGGCCTTACTTTTCTGGGAGATGGCCTTCCCAGCCTATGAATGCGCTCTATACCCACAGGATCCAAATCAAGAATGCCTTTGACTATCTCTTGGTTTACAGTATGTTCCAACGTGTCGCTACTTTCGTCCTCAGCTTCAGGTAATCCGTAAATGATAAGGTTAGACCTTCTGCTGCGATTCTCGAGGTCATCTAGCTTGTTCTCAAGGGTTTGAATTGTAGTATACATGGAAGCAATCTGTTCTTGGCATGAGGAGACTTTGGTTTCAAGCACTGTTAAGGCATCAAGTTTCCTTTCAATATCTCCAAGCCGCTTTTCTTTGATTTCTTTAATATCATTAGCGATTTCGTTAAGTTGTTTCGCTATTTTAGCCAGGTCTGGACCAGGGTTGGTCTCAATATCCCCTCCTAGCAAGAGTATCTTCCAGCACAACGAAGCAGCGTCATACATCAAGCAACAAATCTCTGAACAGAAAAGCCGTGGGCACGGCAGCACCACCACAAACGGGTCGCTAGAGCAAAAGCACTTTCCGTAATGCTTTCTCACCTGTATAATAAACAGGAACGGGTTAGCAGCGGTCCGCATGTTTGTGGTGCCACCGTGCTCAGTGATCGTGCCTTGAGCAGGGTTTCCTTTTATAGCCGAGTAGACGGGTGTCGTCATTCGCAGCTCCATCACGTGACGTTCTGCGCGCGCAGTGGACGAGTGACGGGGCAGCAAATTCCATGACAACCCTTCCAAGTGGTACGGCACGAGGCAGTCGGTCCTCTCTTGGTGATGCGCCGTGGGACCGGCATTGCACTTGCCACGACGCGTGGCGTTGACGTTATGCAGGAGGCCAAAAACCTGTATAATAAACAGGAACGGGTTAGCAGCGGTCCGCATGTTTGTGGTGCCACCGTGCCCAGTGATTGTGCCTTGAGCAGGGTTTCCTTTTATAGCCGAGTAGACGGGTGTCGTCATCCGCAGCTCCATCACGTGACGTTCTGCGCGCGCAGTGAACGAGTGACGGGGCAGCAAATTCCATGACAACCCTTCCAAGTGGTACGGCACGAGGCAGTCGGTCCTCTCTTGGTGATGCGCCGTGGGACCGGCATTGCACTTGCCACGACGCGTGGCGTTGACGTTATGCAGGAGGCCAAAAACCTGTATAATAAACAAGAACGGGTTAGCAGCGGTCCGCATGTTTGTGGTGCCACCATGCCCAGTGATTGTGCCTTGAGCAGGGTTTCCTTTTATAGCCGAGTAGACGGGTGTAGTCATCCGCAGCTCCATCACGTGACGTTCTGCGCGCGCAGTGGACGAGTGACGGGGCAGCAAAGTCCATGACAACCCTTCCAAGTGGTACGGCACGAGGCAGTCGGTCCTCTCTTGGTCATGCGCCGTGGGACCGGCATTGC
This sequence comes from Rhipicephalus microplus, assembly GCF_043290135.1. NCBI lineage: Eukaryota > Metazoa > Arthropoda > Arachnida > Ixodida > Ixodidae > Rhipicephalus > Rhipicephalus microplus. Next base: position 153,445,270 of record NC_134701.1, read on the forward strand.
ACTTGCCACGACGCGTGGCGTTGACGTTATGCAGGAGGCCAAAAACCTGTATAATAAACAGGAACGGGTTAGCAGCGGTCCGCATGTTTGTGGTGCCACCGTGCCTAGTCTACGAAACACGCTAACACGTGTTTGCTACGTTTGCTACGAAACACGCTTACACACATGTCAGAGTTAATGTAATCAAAATTGAAAGTACTTAGGGATGAGCGAGCACCATTACTAGCTCTGGACTCAAACAACAGTTATAGGCAGTCAAATGGGCCTGCGACGCATCAGACAGACTTGGTATTCCTGTTTTGACATGGGAGCGACCTGTATCGTGCCTAAGCAATATCCGAGTGACCTAATGAAGTTCATCCATCCATTCATCCATACATACATTGCTTGCAGCTTGCCCAACAGCTTCATCGCAACATCCATGCTCCAACCTTCTGAGCTGCTTCATTGTTTCGTGTCCGTAGTAAATCTGGATTAGGTTGGTTATTCAACGCCTTGTGAATGCTGTAGGCTGACTCTTGCGAGGAGTGACCAAAACAAGGGATTCTCGGTTTGAACAGTTTGTTGTGACTTCCAACGCGGTCTAATTAGGGGGATTCTCCCCTCATATCAACACGCTGAGTTATGTCGGGACCAGGATGTTTGTTCGAATAAACAATGATTTTGAATTTTCCGAGTTTGATTGAAAGGGGCTTTGCTCTAGCAGACTACATCTTGCAAATCAAGACGAAGTGTCTGAGAACCTTCCAGGTTATTTTAGGAACTTCTGTTAACACAGTGCGACATCCGCGATGGGTATAAGTTATATGCAACTAATTCGGGCACAATCAATAGAGCAGAGAAGTTTGTAAGGGCTTGCAGAAAAGCCGACGCGTTCCATCGAAAAGCAGAGTAGCCCCCCCCCCCCCCCCCCAATCAGTGCTGACCATCAATGAGCATATTGTTTTTACTGGCTGCATTCTATAGTTGTTTTCTCTTCTTTTTCCATATTTTATAGTCGCACCAACGGTGTACATCAACAGTGTATAAAAAGGCAAGACCGTTGTAGTGAACGTATTTAATATAACATTGATTTGGAAACTTTCAACTCTAACCAAAAAGTACGTGAAAATGCGTAAACCCAACGTTTCGGAACCGACTTGGTTCCTTCCTTAGGGGTAGGACTGTGGCCACGTTGCAGCGACGTCTTTAGGGCACTCGTGGGGCGGTTAATCACCCCCTTCCTCCCGTTTTGGTATGAAGTGTAGTGCGTATGTATATACCGGGAGAAGGGTTCTGAAAGGAAGGTTGATGTTTTGGGCCATTCGCTTGAAACATTGTAGCATGAAAGGAAAAAAAAGTTGTAATCAACCTTAATACCTATCTTTACACGGTCTCCACGTAAATTAGTCATGAGCTTTTATCTTGCATAAGCAACTTTTGGCCAGTTAAGTGTAATTTTCATTTTGAGACTTCAGAAAGAGCCACACAAGGACAATGTCCCAAAATTGTGTTCGGCGTAGTGCACTCTCTAACAGCGAACGAAGAGAAGTACTTCACTTAGTGTGAGGATAGGTCAATATGGCGGCCTTACTACCAGTAGTCAACACACCTTGAATGCATGTTATTTAGCACATACGATATCTGTCATATCGTAGCCTAAGCAGGCAACGTACATCACCATCATTTTCACTGAGTGAACAGGAATCTTCTAATACGCGCTGCCATTTGTCGCACCCTCGTGGTGTTGTGCTGTATTATACAAAAATAAAAAGGTTTACGTGTTCCCGAATTTCTACCGAAGTATTCTTGCTTTATTGCCTGTCATGTATGCCCTTTATAAATAGCTTCATTAGTTAGATATATTGCGCACTTTAGTTGCAGGCCCGCTACACCATCCGTATTTTGTTCCTGGTTCTCGCAAAGGCTTCATTTCTGATAGCTTTTATTTTGCTCAAATGAGGAGTTATAGATGCAAACACTGAGTGTCTACGTTCACACTAAGGTGTTCTGCGCTCAGCATAAACAAATCTTGTGAACCTCAAGCAATGTGTCGCACGAAAACATATAAAGGGCACAGCTCAGAGTTAAAACAAAACTATAGTATGTCAGTACTTGTGACGCGAAGACTCCGCCCACATAAAGTGGGAATCAACAAGCGACCTACCGAAGTTTAATTGACAATGGTTGCGGGATACAGTACGCTGCATTTGCGCCACTCCAAGCGTGAGTGGGTATTTTGCTTTGACTTGCATTTATTGAAAACTAAATTGTTAGATAAGACTTTTTCTACTAACTACAACTAGGCTAAAAAGAAAAAAAAAACAGGCAGAAGGGCGTTCCTAACAAGAAGCAGTTAAAGCTTTTTAATAGATTCCAGCACTGACCTCGCCAGGCAGCCTTCAGTGAAAGAAAGTAGTGACATTTGAGCATGCTAAATTCACTCAGCAAGCAGGTTAATGGGATGACGTACGCAGCGCAGAAAAATGATACGCAAGCAGTTTGTATGTGAGGCATGCCGAATTGAAAACCACTGTAGCCTCGACAAGGCACCCTTAAATAAAAATACTAGCCAATGCAAACTACATAGATGGTTCGTACAATTTGAAAAGTTCAAAGGCAAACTAGCGTCCTGAGTTTTGTATCTAAAAGCCTACAAAGTGAGACCTAGCCGCAGTGGATTCCGCAGCACCATTGCCGAGTTCTGCTTTTATAAGAATAGCACGCTCGTCCAGTACTCTCGAGAACAGTAATTTGAACTCTTAAATGTAATTACGTTTGAAACTTTAAAATTTGTGTGTTGCATTGTAAAAGCGACCTTGTCAGACGAAAATTCAATTCATGTTTATGTACTCACACAAAGAAGCTATCCGTAAAAAGCCAGGTGGTGTTTAAGGAACCTCCTTAGGCCACGAGAGTAGCCTTCTGGACCTTGTATACTTTTTAACTCTCTTTAATTTATTCTTTTCGCCTTTTGCTATGCTGAGAAAAATCTGTTCTCATCCGGTGAAACGTGACTCAGCCCGCGGACTTGTCTCCAAGTTTACAAGATTCATGTTTCCATCGCTCTTTCTTTTGCCCTCCTGCAGATGTACTTAAGGTTTCTGAGGCAGTTACCAATGACCGCAGTGTGCACTTCCTTTCTGCTGCTTTCCTTTTAGCCGGAAATAAAAAAAGACCATATCTGTGGCATAGCACCTACAGTGTATATTTTTATGAAAGGAAACACGGCGACGCGTGGTCTGTGTGTTCTGGCGGCAGCTGGTAGCTCGTTCAAGCGGGAGCGATAGCAACCACAGTCTTTTTAGGGGCAAAGCTCCTTAAAGCGGCACCCGTTTGTCCCTCGTAGTTATAGTCATAGTGTGTAACAAGTGTTACATTTTGACCTGCAAGGTGGTGCCGGTGAGGGATTTCTTCTGTGCATTGTTGAACAATAAAAAATTCGCAGCGTCCGCGTTAACTTAGCAGCGTCCCTATTAGCAGCCATTGCCATGTACATTGAGCACTATCTGACAAGAGAGCGTTGCTACGTTATACTCACTGGGTGTAACCTCCTTAGTTTTAGAAAGGTTTAGCGAGTGTTGAGCCGCAGTGCCATGAATACAATGAACTAGTATATACCACGAATGAACTCGAGGTTGTTAAAGGTGGGAAGTAGATACGAAGCGCGAGCCGTAAGAAAGTAAAAGACGAATTCTCCTGTCTCTCATTTCCCGTTAGCAGCTATTGCCATGTACATTGAGCACTATCTGACAAGAAAAGGTTGCTATGTTATGCTCGCTGGGCGTAACCTCCTTGCTTTTAGAAAGGTTTAGCGGGCGTTTGGTCGCAGTGCCATGAATACAGTGAACTAGTATATACCATAAACGCGAGGTGGTTAAAGTTGGGAAGTAGACCCGAAGCGCAAGCCGTAAGAAAGTGTGCATGTGCCTCCTGTCGTTCAGTCCTTGGAATGTCCGCTGGATGGCGGTGCTTCTATATGGGGAATATATGATGAAGAGATGCGAGATGGTGGTACTTAGAGTGTTGTATAGATGGACGAACGGACACACAGACAGATGCATTGATGGACGCATGAATGGACGCAGGGGTGGATGCATGGACGAACGCACGAACAGACGCACGCACGGATGGGCAGATGGACGCATGGACGGTCACACAGACGGACGCATGGACGGACAGAAGCAAGAACGAATGGACGGACGAATGCTTCGCCCCACTCTCCATCATTCACTCCGTGGATATGCTGCCAATTTTTTTTTCGTCATCCCGCGGCGAGCAAAACAAGCATTCATTGCTGATATAGAAGGGCAAACTTGCAACCCCTCCCTTTGAAGGCGATTACAAGCTCTCGCGTAGTCACCTTGCAGGGGGAGGGGGTCTAAATTTTGCCGCTGCTTCCATATCAGCAATGGATGGTTGTTTTGCTCGCCGCAAGATGACGCAACAAGAGACTGTGGTTGCTATCGATCTCGCTTGAACGCGCTGGCAGCCGCCGCCGGAGTGCGAAGGTCACGTGATCACGCGTTCCCTTTCACAAAAATTGACTCTGTACATGTCCGCTTGCGCTACGGGAGGTACCGCGTTCAATCCTCAGTGCCGGCCGGCCACCCACCGGTTTAAAAACAGGGTACAGGTTGGCTTCAGAGCGGTGACGTGGCGCCTGTGGTGAAGCTTACCCTGCCTGGAGGACTCTAAACCCGTGCGCAGGACCCGAAGAAATAAAGAAGACTACAAGTTGCTGTGACACTAAAGAATGACGTGGCCAAGTTTTCGTGAAACACTTGCCCTCGTCCTTTTCCCTGCACTAGCCACGTCTCTTATTCCCTGCACAACCGTGTCTTTCTTGTCCCTTGCACTCACCGGTCGGCAGCAAAACGCTTTGCAAGTTGAGTAGTCTTCTCAGCAGTGGTACGCGTACACTCACGGCAATACTCACTGCTCTGGAACTTTCACTGTGGAGTGTAAGAAACTTCGAAAAGCAAGCCACACCCTATAAAACAACGTGGACATGAGCTCAAAGGTAAGAGAAAACCGCTGAAAAACGTGGGTGACCCCTCTGCTTGGAAATTCATGTAACATGAAAGTGAACCGTATCCTCACAGAAGTGGTTGAGCATTTCTTTGGCATTCTTTTGCCACAAGGGCGAAGGAATTGCTGCCGCAACAAAATTTATTGTCACGAGATGAAAGGCAGGCAGCTGGAAACATGCAGCGTGTAGCTTAAGCAAAAAGCACGCACGAAATGAACGTTTAAAGAAAAAGTCAATAAGTGATAACTAAGGGCGCTCTCAAGTGCTCTCTAAGAGAAAGTTTATCGGATAGGTTTTCTCGAGATATGCTGCTAAGAAAGCTGAAGAAATGTCTTATTTTGCGAAAGCAAGAAAGCACAACAAGCAGAGAAGCAGAGGTGTGGTGCAGCAAGAGGTTGCTGCGAGCCTCTTGAGAAGACCCATGCGTCTTCGAAAACAGGATAGTACTCCCTCTGTGAAGTTTAACATCAGGATACGTTACACTGCTTGTTTCAGTTTAAAATAGGGTACGGTATACTGTACCCTAATTTTAAACTGAAACAAGTAGTCATAGTACGTTTACATACACTGTGTATGTAAACGTGTGGCGGGTCAATATGGTCCCCGGTAAACATAACCTCGATGAAAGCGTATTCACCATTGAGAAGATATTGGTGCCACTAGGCTACAAAGCACAATTCTAAAACGCACAGGAATCTTCGCAGCGATTTCTCAAGTACTAAGAGGTAATAGATTCTGTCGTCTGTGATATCGAAGCAGCTAGCCCTCTACAGCCCGGAATTTTCCTTCTTACTCTTTATTTTTCATACTTTTATCTACTTGCCCAGAGCACTATCCGGCCAGGCTCAGCCCTGGTTGATCCCCAGGCTTCTTTTGAAATCCTTATTTTTTTTTCTACTCCTCCCCGCCTCAACGATAGTGTACGTTCCGACAATGCATTGCGTTTCCTGATATGTATACAGGTCAGGCACTGCGCATATAAGCCTGCAAAAGTGAATAATGTGATACCCCTCGGTAATAAACTACGCTTAATAAGTCTTAACTCGCACGACATAGGCAGCTAAGGGTATACTTGTGCAGCTAAACTCAGTGTGAACACGGGAACTGTTCAGTGATGCGGAGTTGTCGATCAGCGACTTGACGTGGCACGCAACTGTTCAATTGATCTGAACCAATCACAATTAATGACAGCCTACGCTCCTCCCCCCCCCCCCTTTGTGGGTTAGAAAAGTGGCGAGAACGTGCTAAAATCGGAAACCAGCTGAAACCATTGTTCTAATTACAGTACCTTCCTTAATAAAGCACGTAATAGCAAAATTCCTGCAGCAGCATATTCCCAAAGCAAAATTGGAGATATTTTTCATAACAACATCATTCTGACCTCGGAGTTGTTCACTGGCCCTTTGGGACGACGATAATCTTGACATGGGGCTCAAATTATTACATCCTATGCCCGCGAAAAAGTATACCGATATTTTTTTTTCGGCTAATGTAAGGGATGTTTAGTACAAATGTGTGCTGAGAGAGAACTGTCAATCGTTTGCTTGCCACCGGTTTCTATCAGAAGCCACACATAGGGTGGCCAAGATCCTTTGGCGTTGCATTTGCATGGGAACACGATTTTCTATGCTCAGAATGCAGCATCTGGCTGTGGATGCATTATTCATGCCGATGTGAGCGGCGGAAATGTTACGTCCCGAGTATTCGAGTGCGAGCTGCCGATGCGGTGCGAATGTTTTTCTGATGACTCGTAAAAGAGCTTTCTGAGTAGAAGCTAAAACGAATTAGATACTCTGTTGGACACATCACTGGAAGATAAAAAAAGTCTCCAACTTTGACCAAAATTAAAAATTTTCTCCCTTTGCACCACATGTAAAACTGGAACGCAGAGCCGCACTTCTTCAGATTTTACATGGACTGAAAATTATGAAGCTAGGATGCAGCGTTTCAGTAAACGTCACATTTAAGGCCTCTAATGCCTATGGCTATGACACTCACAAAACTTTTTGCTCATCTCACATAGGTAGAGCCGTTCGACGAATACTGCAACATGGCCTGCTAGCTTTGATATATGTTTTCTGCATCACGACATTCTGTACCTACAGTGAGTTAAGGTCCAGCGGTTCTACTTACACGGTCAATATACTCATGCCGCAGCTAGGAAACTGGTGGCTACTAAAGTATTGCAGCAACGTTTTCATAAAAAGTTCAGGACGCATTGCAGTCTGAAAAGGTGCAAGATAAGGGAAGCTGTGTACCACGCGGAAAAGCGGTGACACCAAATTTTGATGAAGCAAACAGAAATGTTCACCGGTTTTCTCTGGAGCTTCGCGCAACACGTATGAAGTTTACCATTTTCTCGATTTCTAGACATCTTGATTTCGCATTCTCAATTTCTAGACATCTTACTTGACGAAAGTTGAGTAGTGCGGTAAGCTCAGTTTAAGTGGCGTATAATGGTTTGGCCTGAGGATTCGTTCATTTCAGGGGATCAGTGAGTGGTAGTTAGTTTACCGAATGCCTATCTGATTGCAATGGCTGCCGACGACGCATGCGCAATTCACTGAAAGAGGTCAGCTAGCATCGTACAAATCTATGTAGTATCGTACAAATCTACGTACGATGCTACATATTGTTTGAATAAACCCTAAAAATGAAAGAAGCTGCTGTAGTCCCATGCCCCATTATGCATTTTATTTTATGGGACAGTCATAAGTATAAAATGATTATTATGGCGATGCTCATTATAACAAGACTAGATACAGGCTTCAGAAAAGAAACTTCTGCAGTTAAAAAGGATGTAAGGCAGGAAGACAATCTCACCAATGATATACACCGCGTGTTTACAGAAGGTATTCGGCACCCTAGATAAAGAAAATTTAGAGTTAAGAGCTAATGGAGAGTATCTTAGTAACCTGCCATTCGCTGATGTTATTGCCTTGATGGGTAACTCAGGGGATGAATCACAGCTCAGGATTACTGTACTGGACACAGAAAAGAAGAAATTAGGTCTTAAAGTGAATATGCACAAAACTAAAATAATGTGCAACAGTCTCGGCAGAAAACAGCACTTTGTGATAGGGTGAAACATACTGGAAGTTGTAAAGTAATATGTCTACTTAGGACAGCTAGCAACCACGCAGCCTAACCATGAGAGTAAGATAACAAGAAGAATAAGAATGACGTGGATCACATTTGGCAAGCATTCTCAAATCATGAACGGTAATCTGCAACTAAGCCTTGAGAGATAAGTATATAAAAGCTGCATCTTGACGGTACTTACCTGAGAAACAAAAACCCGGAGTGAAACAAGAAAAAAAAGGAAGGCAGGGAGGTTAACCGGATGATGATATCTACTATGCTACCCTACATTGGGGTTGGATAATAGGGGGTTGAAAGAGAAAATGGTAAACAATAAATAAAAGCAAAACATGGACACACACGCACAAAGAAAATCTGTCCACTTACAGGCGTTTCTACAGACCACTATAGTTCGCAAGAAGCCCAGTAGCGTTTGCACGGCCTTGTTCTTTGATAATGAGTCATGACGATGGCGCAGTATACTTTTATCTGACAGTGGCTGGTCACCTAACTTATTTAGTGTATTTGAAAGGTATTGTTTTTCTATGTTTTTTTCTGGGCTGTCACACAGGACGTATCGAATGGTCTCTTTGTCTCTGCCGTGTGCACACGCGGTGGTGTCAGCCATTCATATGCGGAACGCGTTCGCATGGGTAAACGCGACGCCCAACCATAGCCTCCACAGAGCAGAAGCGTCACCTCGTCGAAGTTTTGGAGGAAGCCGTTAGCTTAACGCAGGACCAAGAGATCGTAATCTCAGAAACCTGGAGTTTTACAAACATGGCTCTGCTTAAATTGAGGACAACGCAGCGAACGGTGGAAAGGAAAATGATAGATGTAACCTTAAGAGAACAAGAAGAGAACAGAGTGGGTCACAGAACAGTACAAGGTAAGGAAAGAATCGTTAAAATCAAGAAGAATAAATGAATATGGGCAGGCCACGTAGCACCTAGGCAGGATAATCACTTCTCATTCAGGGTAACTGACTGAATTCCCAGAGGATTCAAACACACGAACGGGAGACGGAAAGTTCGGTGGGCCAGTGACACTTCAAAGTTGGCCGGTATAATGTGGAAACGGACAACACAAGACCAGGTTGGCTGGCAGATCATGAGAGAGGCCCTTACCTGCAATGGGCGTAGCAAGGCTGCTGATGCTGATGATTATAATACAATGAAATAGGTTGCCCAGTGGGAACGTGTTACTATTACTACCGAATTTCGGCCGCAAGTATGTGATATGTGTGGTAGGCAAGTAGGCAAGTGGATATATGGGCTTCTGCGGTTAAACTCGAGGTCTTGCATATGGTAAAAAACGAAAGGCAAAAGTAATTGGTGACTGTCGGCCGAATTTACTAATCGTTTATTATCCGCCTTTCACATTTTTGTTTGTTTCTGTCTTTCTCTGATTTTGCGCATTTCACCATCAGCCTTTTTTTTAACCACATGCGCAGGTTAGTTCAACGGGCACCTTCACAAAGCAATGTTTCCTTTCAGAGAATAAAGCGGTTGGTAGTTTGAGCTCGTCGTTTCATGTGCTGTAGTTAGGTCGTCATGCGTCTGTGTTACCTATGGCTAGTTTTGAATATCGGTCAACATAAACTAGCCTGCCTTTCTGGTTATACTTATTTTGTTTTGTATAAATAGCCATTAAGCTAGTTATAAACATCCCCATTATTGCTAGTGTACCTGACGAGAATATTTCATTATTTACAGTTCTTGTTGCAAATTACCGATAGTTATAGTTATAAACTACTAATTTTTGTGGACCAAATGTGCCTCATTGAGCTTTATGAAATTCCGTGGCACATTCGCATTAGTAGCTGTATTACACTTCACGAATATTTGCCTTGGTCATGATATCTCCGCTATTAAAAGGTTATCTCTCGTGTGTGCACTTGAAAACTAGCCAGGCACGCTTTTATTGGGTTCATTTAGAAAATATTTTCGTTTTTTTTTTGTGTTCAAAAACATTTCGGAAGTCCGTGTATTCTCAAATGACGAAATACTCTTCTCATGCAACTTTGTTATCGTATTACCTCTTCTGGCGGGTATTTCTCTGCCTGCTTGTCTCTGTTAACTTTATTTTATGCGTCTTCTTAAACTCTTCCATTACCAGGCCTATTCAAATTGATCACCTGTGATCTATGTTCTGGAGTGTCAATTTCGGCATGTTGAAGTTGTTTCTGGTGCCCCAAGAAATTTCTGTTCGTTAGTCTAGCCACTGAATTTTCAGAATCAATTCGAATTTGCCTGTTTTGGCCACATAATGAGTTCTAGCAGACCATTATGGAAATCCAAATGCGTGTGTTGTTGTAAATGTGCACGAGGCTGGCGAACTTGACAAAATTGTGCGCCTCTTCTGATTTTGCTACTATAACATCAAGGTTATGCAGCAAAATTACCCTTTGCAAGTGAAATATCTATTTAAAGTGTCAACTTCGCAATTTGAACAGTTTTGAGCAGTAATCATTGCCCGAAATTCACGTCGGCTATTTATTAGGGAGTGGTTGCTTAGAGTCAGAGAAAGTTTATCCTACAAAACATATTTCCGAAAGTTCGCCGCTTGTTGAAAGTGTCGAGTTCGCCCTGTCAGCCAGTTTCTAGCAGATTTGGTTTTGCTTGTATTGTAATATCCAGTGTCACTATTCGCTCCTATAGCATCGCCATCACGCGCGCATGGGTGTGCACAAGCGCTGAAATACACACGCACCACTCGAAACTGGCTTGCAAGTGCACCTAAATAATGAGCACGAGCTTAGATTTCGAGGATGACAGCTTTTCAGCTTCAAGTTTTATGGCGACGTTGTTTTGCGTCAACCTGAGACATCAGCAGCCGTTCATGGGTTTGTTTTGTTTACGACCCTAAGTTCTCTCCTCCGCCGCAATTGCATAACTGCTGATTTTTGTGCAATATCTCAAGGCTACTCTGGTTGCTTATAAGGTCCAGACTTAGCTATAGAAAGCGATGTGCTAGCGTTGGCTGCAGAGCTTCTTCTAACGACAACAAGCCCACCGCAGCACATCTTGGCCCTGACTACGGAGCAGTGGGAAACGTTTTAGAAATGCGTGCAATATTGCTCTTTTCATTACGATACGCAATATGCTGAGAAAAATGATTGGGTGCACATATGGATCCATATAGATGCATGTTTCAACCTATGTGGAGTTAGCTGACTCATAGGAAGAGGTGACGCTAGACTAAATAGCAACGTCCATTAGATAATTTGGTTTATGAAGGGATTATTCACATCAAAGGTATCTGTCCAAATGAGAAGACCTGGAGGCTCTTAACGCAAAAAAGAAAAATCACTGATAAAACGGTACGAGTTCACTTGTGTCTCGAGAAAAACAAGCATTGCTTCACCACACCGCACGAGCAACGAAGCTGCATCTCGGTTCTGATTTTCTTAGTCTGTTTGAATAGAAACATTTTCTACAACATTTGTTATTTTTGGACAGTATTCCTGGATCTTTTATTTTTATGAAGTAAACTCTGAATTTTCTTCGTTTTTAATGTTTCTTCATTTATAGTGTTTTATTGTACTGTTTAACAGGTGAGAACAAAAACTGGACACTTTTCACGTTTTATTAACTATGAACTCTTTTTGTTGATCTAGAACATGTACTTTTTGAAAAGAGCACTTCATTGTGCGAACTTTGGTATGCCGCTATGCGTGGTTTAGTTTCTTCAAACTAGCGAAAACGATCTTCCTAGGGATTGAGAAAAATAACCATTTTAGCACTGTAACGCAAGAGTTAGGAACAGACCTCCTCCTTTAGCTTTTTTAGTATTTTGTTTTTTAAGTTTCCGTTCAGAGTTAATTCAGTTTGTTCTGCATGAAAAGGAAACTCATTGAAATGCAACGTCAGCTAAATAAATCTTTTCTCACAATTTGTTCGCACGCACTGGGCTGTAAAATGCGTTTGATATTGTCCTACGACACTTTTTGAGCGCATAATAAGTTTTACAAGTCGAACCCTAATGCTGTAGCAAACAACTGCTCTAAATAATACTTGATCGCGGGCATCGAATAACGTACAGCACATCACCTTGAATGGGCGAAAGGAAGGATCCTTCAAGTACGCATCAGTGTTGGCTCGTACGGTGGTTGCATGACAGGCTCACCAGGCTTTTGGAAAACTAGCAGAAAAACTCACGAGTAATATAAGCTATACATGGGTTGCTATATAAGTTATTATATTTATCATTTGACTTCACGCATGAGTTGGACAGCTGTCTTCTATGTGGCTTCAATAATGAACTGACGTAATGGGTTGGTGTAACGCTGATATGAATGACTCGTGGGCACTGGCCTCAACGACGATACCTTTGCCTGACGATCGACAAGACGAGAACTGACCGCACATAGTGCTGCTGCCTTTACTGCTCATGATGCTGGTTACTTTAAAGGGGGTGATAAGAAAAAATTGTTCATTTGTTGCGTTCGCTTGCTTGCTTATTGCTCTATTCTGGCTGTTACACACTAAAAGGGGTGGACGAATAAGCCTGAATTTAATGTAAGTGAACCCTTAAAGGCTTCACAGGATCAACATATTTGCACAGCACAAGACTACGAGTAGTTACGGCGCAACTACAAAAGAAGGTACAAGGACAGAAAGAGCGCTGAACAGAAACATACAAGGACAGAAAGAGCGCAGAGCTCTTTCTGTCCTTTTGTCTTCTTCTGTAGTTGCGTCATAACTACTCGTAGTCTTGCGCTGTGCAAATATGTTATTTCCAAATAACCAACTAGCCCAAGCATCCGTCTTATCAATTCTCAAGATCAAAGTAAAAGTGATTACTTTATTTTATTTGGGCAGAATATGACGATTTTGACTTTCTAGTAGTAAAGAGAAAACAAACAAAAGCAAATACAATTCGTCGAATGACTTAGAATTCTTTATAATACACTATTTTTGTGGCATCGGAGACTAACATCATCATCACCAGCAAGAAGCGCGGCTCACCGGTCACGTGACACTCGCGCTGCGCGGGAGCTCGGATTCACCGAATCTCTGGCTGACCTGGAATAAACGACTTGCCACCTATGTTCCGTTGGGTCAGTATCATGCGTTGTAACAATTTTAGTAGGTTAATTTATTGCAGTGTAATAGTGCAATAATAAACATAAAATTGGTTTTTAGAGAGATATTATTATTAGCTCAGCAAAGTATTAATCACACAGGAATTCATATAAGGACCCGCAGATGTTCCTGTTGCGAAGTTTCAATGAGGCAGCCGCCAAGGACAGACTATTTAGAGTACCAAGTTGAATAGCTACTTTTGACGCGATAGCGTCAAAGAGCTTGTTTGGCGAAAACTGTGGTGTCGGTGTGCATGTGCGTGTCGTTTCTTCAAGGCGGAAAATGATCGTAAGTGTGCGAGAAAAGTCGAGAACAAAGCATATAAAATAAATGACAAACATGCTGAGGGAGGGTGGGAATTGAACTCATGTCGTTCGGGTTCGAGTGGGGATTGAACCCAACTCGTTTCTGTGGCAAGCGAATGTTCTACCACACGGCCACACGTCTGCTTGGCGATACAGAGAAAATAATTTCCTCTGCTTAGAAATGCAGTTAAAGTATGTTTCCTATTTTAAAAACGCACGCGTCCTATATGAACCCTTTACCATGCAACGCAAAATATTGCAGCACTAATGCGTGTAGAAGAGTTCGTTGCCAGAGGGCGTCAGACCATGTGATGAACATAATGGCTTCGTGGTTTAAAGCTGGTCACCCGCTAATAAAGGCACACACGATATTGTTTCTACTTCCTTAAAGCTATGTAGTGGGTGCATTGCAAGTTCGAAAAGGTGTCATGCAAGCATTTGTGATGTTTTCACTATAAACAGCACATCGTTTTCGCCTTCAACTCTCAAAGGCGACGCTTGAAGGTCACCTAATTTTTAATAGAATTTCAAAGCATTTCTTCTGCATTTTCAAACGGCGAATTGTTAGTAGAAAAATGGTCGATATTTTCTGGTTCGTTACAGCACGAGCATAAGCCGGTGGCATCAGTGCATACCTTCTTAAGTAGAAATTAAGTGGTGCTATACGGCATCACAATTTTGTTATGGAGAGTTGCAGTTTGCGAACGGTACACCATTTATACTTCCCTGTTAAGTTCAATAGTCAGAATTGTGAGTTGCGTGTAGCAACCAATAATGAGTTCTCAAGAAGGAAAGTTTTCTAAACCAAGCTGCTGTAACATAAGCTGTATGAGACATGATTGCCACAATTTGACTATCAAGACATGCTCGCGCAAGAGAGTCAGCAATCTCATTTACAAACGGACCACACTGACCTGGCACCCACGTCAACCGCACTAGGCCCACACCTGCTTTCTCGTCACTCATAGATGCATCCGTTACAATCGTGGTGCTCTTCGTATCATTGCTAGGACATTATAAATGTGGTTTAAGAAACCGTACATTAGTATTGCACATATGTTCTGATCTATTCCAGTGGTGAATGTAGATGGCACTGCGTATTGTATACATGCTACGTGATCAGAAAAAAAAACACACCCAGATTTCGCAAGGCCAGCCAAACTCCGCTATTAAATTGTGATTACCCATGGCCTTGGTAGAGAATAAAACAGACTCCACAAAAAATCACTTTAGTTCTTTCAAGGCATATACGTTGCTGTAGAAAATACACATAAACCAAGCGTTATGCCTTAGGAACCACCCTTCATTGAAATAAAAAAAGCACATTTTAGAAGTCACTAGCCCAAATAAATATGCCATACAAAAGGTCATTCTTTTAATAAGCCCGGTATCGCAGGTAAACGGAATCGCACCAGTCCGGAGAGGATGGCTTGAACGCGTGAATTAGAGTTTGCGTCCACTACAAATCCTTCCTAAGGGCAACTCGCACTTGCTCAACTACTGCGACCAACGAGAAGCTTTAGTAAATAGACAGACCAGCAAAAAAATCCCTTATGCGGCCTTGTACACCCACTATGGGATTCCTTATTATGCATCAGCGCCGTCTTTGCAGCTGCTCAGCCACCATATTTGTGTCTGAAATCTCGCAGCCCTCAATGTGAGACACATTGCAATCGACTTGCTGCTTTGCTTCTGAGGTTGCTGGAATAATTGTAGAAGCATGTCAAAGTTCATTATGCGCCGCCTAGCTGACCCGCAATGCAGCCAGGTTCGAGGTGAGGGTAGTAGGTAATCAGGATACGTGCACGTCGAGTCACATGATGGGAACTTCTGCTTGGCTGGAGCGCATAATTATTGTCGAGAGCACGCTCAACCGCCGACTACTCTTCTAAGAAGCTCTTCCAACATTCGGGTTGGTAGTTCAATGTTCTGTCACTGTTTTTCTTTCAGATAAGTAATTTTTTGAGCGGCTAATTGGAATGTTATACGAAGTACGGCTTTTATATTCGATATAGCGTAACACAACAAAACGCTGGTTAAAGAGGTTACGGCTGCTCTGGCGACAGAAGCTGTTGGCATGCCGCCTTGTCCTATAAA
This sequence comes from Rhipicephalus microplus, assembly GCF_043290135.1. Classification (NCBI taxonomy): domain Eukaryota; kingdom Metazoa; phylum Arthropoda; class Arachnida; order Ixodida; family Ixodidae; genus Rhipicephalus; species Rhipicephalus microplus. Next base: position 153,460,851 of record NC_134701.1, read on the forward strand.
AGCGAACTAAGTGTTGGGAACACATAAATCTTACTATAGCAACCTCTTTATGAAAGTTGAGACAGCGTGCGCGCCAGTTGTCCCGACTACACCATTCTAAGTAAAGATCACTATTGTTGCTCGAGAGAAACAGCCCTGCAACGCTCCTCACCCCAATGCTTTTTAGATTTGCCTCTGCACGTTCCTTCCTGTCTATTATTGTCGGTGTGACGAGCCAACGACGCCGAGCTTTGTACGAGCAGGGGGATATTATCGCATTTGTGTCGGACGCGTACGCCTAGTTTAATCTCAGCTTCCGCGGCCCTCGTCGCCAGCTGTCAGACGCCTTTAATAGTACGTATAGCATACGATACGTAAGGCGATGTAATCAAGGTTTCTGAGCGGTACAGCAATGGCAACAAAACCACCGAGAGTGCCCATAATATTGTAATCGCATTAGAAGTATGCTTTTCATATCACCTGTTTTAGAAGTTCAGGTGCACAGTGAACATTATCAAGCAGAGTGCATAGAATACATTGACGAAGATAAGGGCTGATTTCCTGCAGTTTACTTAATACCTTCATGAGCAATGAGACCGCAGAGCCACTTAGAAAATTGTTGAAAGCTTAAAAATTACACAACAGAAATTTGTTTTTGTTCGCTCTGTAATATTTGAATTCAAGAGTGATAGAAGACGCTGCGGCAAGTTTATTCCGCAAAATTTGGTCACAGACAAGGATAGATGCGGGATGTATAAGGCTGTTAAACGTAACAAAAGTCGACCAGAGCACGGTGACGATTAAAGTGAGCCGTGCATGGTTCGAACCAGCGACACGCTAAAATTCTGAAGTATAGTCTGCTTGCTACTACCTTGTTACTGGATTGTTTCTAAACTACTTATATATTGATTCACAGCGCTCGAAGATTTGAGTTAAACAGAGAGTCACATACAAGACCCTCATGTCCAAACTTATCCCACATATTTCGACGTGTGAGGTGTAAATGCCTCTGCTCATGTAATATAAATGGTTGTGCCACATATTTTTTCTGGAGATTTTCCCCTCTCCTTGATCAAACTTGAGCCCTTATTGAACAGAGAAAGAAAAAAAAGCCACATATTTTTTCTGGAGATTTTCCCCTCTCCTTGATCAAGCTTGAGCCCTTATTGAACAGAGAAAGAAAAAAAAAATATTTAGGGCAGAACAACACACGGAAAAGCAATGACCACAGGACTGGCGCTAATGGCCTGTCCGTGTGTACCTTTGCGCTTAATAATACTTACTTTCAGAAGTCACGAATCAACTATCCAATGAAAACGCTTTGTTAAGACATAGAAAACTGCAAGTTTTGTCTGTTGAAAAAGTTTTAGTGATGGGAAAGAATATATAGAAACATTGCCAAGTTATAAATGAGGAAGTTCTTTCAGACACAGCTCCTCAATTTTGTCATCAGCTGTGTAGCTGGTGTTCCAGAGCGATGTCCTCGTATGAAGAATTGCACTTCGACGATGTCCCGAAATGGATCCCACGTGAAATCAGCGCTTGCACACCTTACATCTCTATCTTGTCACTCAGCACGTGACTTTCTACGGAACTAAGACTGAGCGGATCGCTTGGTTCTGATTATGAATTCTATTGCTCAGTACTGTTAGTTTCTTTCGTTAGGCCTTATACGTGCTGCGATTCTTTGAACAAGAAGCTGTATGGGAGGTAGAGATAAAACAATAAATTCACACCCACTTTGTTATATTTTTGTAGTTTTGCGGTTTTCAAGAATATTTTGAAAATTATCAGAAAGAAAACGAGGATGTTTCATTTGGATACACTTTAATCACTTCAAATCCTTAAGAATAAAAAAATAACGTTAATCGAAATGTTTAAAGGCAACCGTTTTGATTTTTACTAACGTCACAGTTGGGGAAAGGCTAATGTAATTTATGTATAAAGTGCAAAGATATATTTTTTACGAAGCTATACGTCTGTGAAGAAACCTTCTAAATCATCTCAGCGTATTCTCTTTGAGTGTTGACATCATTGATTGCTGCACGGAAAATTATAGTGCATTATTATTGAAATAATTGTGCAGAACCCCTGTTCAGTTGTCGGCTTTATAACGCATACGAATCAATTATTATGACCATTCGTGCAATACGTTAGTAAGAGCTGTGAAAGCTTCCGTAATATATTGCACTAAATAATTCCAGAAAGTGATACACTTTCTTGTTCTGTACACCTGAAAATAGATGGTGAAAAATCACTAAAGAAAGAAAAAAATGTAACAGAAAAGAAAGGAAGGGATGTAATCATTTAAGCAAAAAGTAGTACGCTACTCTTCACTGTGAAACAGGATGAGGGAACTATAAAAATAAAGATGGAGAGAGATATTGATATCAGAATAACGTATACAGACACACAAAGTTACAGAATCCCAGAGTAATATCCCCATGGCTTTACAGACACCAGTATCTTCTAATATGTATTAACGATTTGAGCCCCATCTTTATCGCATTCATCAGTGATGACCCCCCAGGGCGATATTCAAATTTCTGACGGCATGAAGTCATGCGATATTGTAATGGTCATTGAGATAAAGATGGCGGCTTCCCTAGATTTTTTTAGAAGCTGACTCACACACGGAGCAATGCGTAATACAAAGATAATCTAAGTTATAAAAGGCTGATGTTAGCAGACCATAATCAAACTTTCATGAGATATCCAGAAATAAGGTTAGCCAAACAAGACTCTTGGAAACTTGCGTTCTACTGAAGAAGGCGCAAATACTTTATGTTCACATCGCTTTTCATTCACTCAGAACATTTGATTTGTAATTTCAAGTATGACGGCCAAAAAAAGTTTGTTTTCATCTCAAATTGCTCTCTTTGGCATTTGCAAGTGGTATTCTCTTGTAGTACATGTAATACCTCACGGGTCCGGTTTACTATTTCGTAAAAAAACCTTGTCTACCCTCATTTGTTAATTTTACTGCACCTTCTGAACAATACACATGTGTGGTGCAATACTCTAAAATGTCGGGGTTAAAAGCACCTCATCTTTTCAACAAAAATCTGGAAGATATCACCAGTATTAACCCTGAGGCAAAGGTTATTGTTAACGAAGACGGCACAAGTAGTTTTCATTTCTGCTAATAACCCATGCCTGATTGGTAGAATTTTTGAATACACAATAAAATCTGTAGCAATGTCTAAAAATTAATTTCATGAAAACAAATGTAAACAAGATAGAAGCAGTCACAATAAAACAGAACAAGCTGATATCTCAACATCAAGACATTAAGTTGTATTTCCTCTAGATACATAATTGTGGCCGAATTGATACTTTCGCATAGAACAACCGCTGCCGTGGCCTCAATTTGAGGATGAATGGATATCCGAAAGAAGAAAGAGTGACAACAGAGTGAACAAAAAAGCGAAATGGGAAGCAAGAAAATCTTCAAAGCCAGTGCAACATGCATGAAGTTATTCATTTCTTTTCCGTCCTTCGAGCAGTACCCCCTGCAATGTAGCAGTCCACGCTAGGAAAGCCTGACTGCCAGTAAGAATGCACCAATACATGAAGAAATTAAGCGAAAGCATTCAATCGTTTTTAAGGCATAAAAATAATTGGAACTTTACCTGATCAGATGAGCGGAGATAAAACTCACGATCTGCCACAGACGAGAACACGAGTTTTTGTCGGCATAGATGCAAAAAGAATTTTCTTTTCGGTTTACAGCGTGACGTTCTTTGCGGCAAATTCAATCATCAAATTAAGCCATAGAAGATAGCCTGCGTATAAACTGGGAACCGCGAGTAAAACGGCAACGCCTGCTCATATGTGGAAGCGATGAGCCAGTTTACCTGCCGAGCTTTACGGCGTTGTATTGGCTCGGCAGCATTTGGCCATCTACATGCATTTGACCCGCCATGGACTTAAAGCTGAAGGGTCAAGTGTTGACCACATTTTCCAGATATATAGTAAGCGTTTCAAAGTTTAACCTGAGAATAAATGTCAAATAGAGCTGTCTACTTGTTGAAATGACGCTTATTTGGCTTAGCCAGAAATGTGTGTTAGGTATATATCAAACACACCATCAAAATATTATCACGTTCTTGATGAATTAGTCAAGTAGCGTAAATGGTGCCCGATAAAATATAAAACAATAGCGTAGAAATTACGGAAACAACTGTAGTCTAAAACGCTCAAAAGTACGAAAAGTTTAGAAAGACGGAGCCAGTGATTGTATATTTATACGAAGGAACTTCTCTTATATTGACTGTGCTGTGCACCAATCCCCTTTTTCCTGAATATGAATTCACGGGAATATTTTTGCAATGTGCTCGGCAACTGTGCATTCCTCATCTAATGGTTTCTTGAAGTGATTGCAATGTAAAGCAGGCAATTCGATAGATTTCAAAAGACAAGATGTACGCAGAAAATGCCTGCTTTCAAGGACCAAGCTGAGCTTTTGACAATCCTAATTCGCGTTACCGGTTTCATTCTTTCAAATCGTACGCGCCAAACCCCACATTCTTCACTGACGCGCATTAACTCATAAAGTATTGATTGCAACTTCGAGCACACGATTCCATCAAAGCCTGTACAACGCCACAAGCTCAGATGTGAAATATAGTCCAAGCCCCAATTTAGCAAGGCTTTTAAGCTTCCCGCTGTGTTCTCGACACCAATTTTAAATATATGGACAGGGGTCAAAGAAGAACTCGAACGCATTTCATTGCTTTAACAACAAAAAATTAGGAATGTCGTAAGGCGAAATCACGAAATGGCCCATAGGAATCTATGACCAAGCAAGATTCAATCATCCAAAGGTGTGTAGTGATCATGGGGTCTCATGTAGACATTCGCTTCCTGATGCAATCTTAAATTTATGCATATTTTTGTAAGAACTACAGCGGAAGTACTGCTACTAGTTTGGGCGAAAAGCACCCGACGTGGAAAAATCCACTGCAGTAAAGCTAGCAATGGTAACAGAAACCTCAGGTTTCTTGCAACAGTGTATTCATATGATGAATCTATCTATACTTCATAAGAGGTTATAGCGCAATGCTATCAAAATGTTTCATTGCAAAAGGGCAGTCATCAATAGTTCGTCGCCTACACGCATATATATGTGACAAATTACAGTAGAAGATAAATGTAAATTCTTCATCGGTCGAACAAGCTGAGAGTCACAGAGTTTAACGTGAAATCAAAAGGCCATGCTTACACTAAGTAGGTTAACGAGCTTATGGCTCGAAAAAAACACTAAAAAATAATCAGCGAAGTTAGGTTCGGTAAGGCAGGTTTGGTTCTAGCCCACGGCAAGTTGTATTTTCATCAACGTTTCTATCGCGACAATTACGTTGAAATTACTTCTAATAGCATCCCCTACACTTTTTTTACGTGACTGTTAGTGGTCTCAATATTGTCGTGTCTTACAAAGAAAACGAGCCTTTATTTGTACACGTCTCTCCTTTTTTCTTAGTGATGTTCTAGTTCTGCCACTTGGAGCCTTAAGTGGTATACGAGGAATAACTGATGAGCTGCCAGCTCGAAATAAGTTCGCTTTCTACGTGATGCCAAACAAGCTGATAAAGAAAGTTCCACCTTTGCCGCTATTGCGACTTTCCTAAGACTCAGTAAGTGGTTCTGTGCGTTGACTATAAATATATTGGAGTTACTCTACTCATTGAACAATACCCTTAAATGTCGCAGAAGCTTCTCTAGCTTTTACTACAACGACGGAATTAAAAATTAAAAACAAACAAACCTTCAGTAACAATTATTCAAAGGTTTAGAGAAATTTGAACGTACAAGAGTTACGAACATAAATTTCGAAAAAAGTGAGTGAGGACATAAGCGCTTGCCTACACGCATAAAAAGAGAGAGGAAAAGGAAAGCACCAAATGCAAGGGAGAAGGAAAGAGGCTAACACTGAGGCACAATCTACAGCAAGCCCTATTACGAGACAAAGAATAAATTTCCTATAGGAAAGACAAGTTGCCACCCACCAGAAATTGGTTAGCAAGGATACTGTAGGGTCACTTGTGAACGTTTTGCTCCCTCTCTTTTCATTGAGCCTTTTGCTTTTGTACACAGCGATTAATATTGTTACGGGTAGATAGTATCCTAACTGCAACATATAAAATTAGAGCTGCTCTCACTCAACAGAAGCACGAGGTGCAAGAAAAAAAAGGGTAACACTCGCGTCCTCTATATAGCTTGCATTTAGGTTCCTTCGCTGTAAACAAACAAAAGAAATTGCCAGGATAGTGGATTCGTTCCTGGAAAGGAGGCAGATGGTGTGAAAGCACCCAGTGGGGGCTCATTGAAGACAAGATTGCACGAAATAAATATAAAAAGGAAAACAAGTCATTATCAGGAAAAAATGAAGCATGACATTGTTGTAGGCTCCGGTAAGGGGTTTTTTTTTTCCGATCGACCGCTTGTGCTCCAGGGAAGACTGATGCATCCCCGTTGTCACTTAACTCTTGCCTCCACGAAAATCACTGACAAATTTATATTTAATTTATTGTTTCCGCTGTTTCGCGATGGTTAGTTCTCGTGCCTTCAGGCCACATCAACGAAACGAAGTGACCTTTGCGAAATAACTCCTTCAATTTCTGTACAATTAGCTCGCTGTTGTTGACAGCGTCCCGCCGGCGAAATTTTTCACCCAAAGCTCAATCAGAAAAGAACACGTATGCTTCTTTCAGTACTGCGATTCAGTACCCATCTTTCATGGCAGTAAATATCGCGCTAACTGCGCCCAATGTTGACAAGTAACATATCGCCCCCCCCTCCCTCTCCCAGATGGCCTCCAGCCCTTACGGCGCTTCTTCTGAAGCCTGGCGGCAGGCTTTATGGCTCAGAAGAGGTGGTTCCCTGTTATCAAAGAGAAGATAGAGGCGATGGTAAGCGTGCCTTTCAAGTCACGTGCGTTCTTTCTACGTTATGAGCAAAAACGAAATAAATCTTCGTTTGAAAAGAAACATTTTACTTCACCTCTCACATGCCTTTTCGAAGGCGGGGTAGATGCTGTGGTCAAATAGCGTAGAAAATGACACAATGGTGCCTTCTAAACATTCAATATCGGAAAAAACTATATTTATTGCTCTTCACTGTCGCTGATGGCTTCTTATTTATTTCATTTTTTTTACAAGGGAATTTTGCATTGGATGAAAACAAAAGCAGCTGCTGGCTTAATACGTTATTTGAGAAAGGGAATAGCCACAATAATATTGCTACGATACTGAGGATGCGCGTGGAAGAAGAGGAGAACGAGGTTGGCACGAGCAGTGATCGGCCAGATCCTTGGACTCTCGCATTGATCATTTCCTGTAAATAAATGCATCCATCGCACCGTAACAAGATTGGTGGAAGGTGCGGGGTACAGCGGAGCGATCCAAGTCCAACGATCACGGAAGCGCTACCTCAAGAACTACGCCGAAGCCGCCGACTGGCTGGTCTATCACCGCTCTCTATGGATCCGATTGCTGACGGCGACACCACGCACTCTTCGTCTGGCGCTGCGTGGCCCCGGCACATGGTACCACGGAGCTTCTCAGGGAGGGTCGGAGAAGACGTTGACGAATGGCTGAAACACTTCAACCGTGTGAGTAAATACAACTGTTGGGATGCGGCCTCCCGGTTGTCCAACGTCGGATTGTTTCTTCAAGGGACGGCGTTGGTGTGGTTTGAAAACCACGAAGAAACAATAATGACCTGGGAAGCGTTTGAGAAAGAAATAGCGAGCTGCTTCGGGGACCCATTGATGAAGAAGAAGCGCGCTGAGCAAACTTTGATGCAGCGTGCTCAAGTCCCCGGTGAAACATGCACAACGTACATTGAAGAGATTTTGAAATTGTGCAAGTCTGTAGACCCACGCATGAAAGAAGACGACAAGGTTGGGCATCTTCTCAAAGGGGTTGCTGAGGATGTCTACAATTTCCTCATCGGCAAGGACACCTTGGCGTCTGTAGCGGACGTAATACAACACTGCCGCACGTTTGAGACACTGAAGGCTAGGCGCATCACTCCCAAATTTGGTAGACTTGCCAACGTCACCACCGTTGCAAGTGTCGACGTCCCTCCAACATCCCCCTGTGATCTTGCCTCAATGATCAGGCAAATCGTACGCGAAGAACTTGGACGACGTGATGCTGTCAACCCGCCGAGAGCACCTGCTATCAACACCTCCCCGCCATACGACGCAATGTGTGCTGCCATTGATGCCACGCTATATGATGTGCCCCAATCAAGAGCACCAGAGCCCCCAACCGACAACTTACATCATCGCCGTGGTTTCCAGAACGCCTCCCGCCAACCACCTACAATGGTGTCTTCGTGGGACGATCATGGGCACATGGCCCCTCGTGGAAGGTTTGGCGACGTGCGTGAGGCCCCTGTGTGCTATAACTGCGGTTTCCGTGGACATGTGGCTCGATTCTGTGGTCAAAGGCGTCGCCCCCAGCAACGCTACTACGAGGGACCATCACCTTCCTCTTGACAAAACCGCTGGCGCGGTGGTATGCGTTCAATGCGGGACGCGTACGATGGGGACGGTTTCCAGCAAACGACCCACAGTGATACGCATGTAGGACGCAATTTACACCGGAATTTACGCAACGACTCGCCTTCCTCCGTGCGAAGCTTGACGCCCCCCACAACACGCCGGCTCCGTTCCCCATCTCCTGGTCGATGCGTCACCTCCCCGCCTCCGGGAAACTAGGTGGTGCGGCCAATGGAGGTGAGGTCGCCGAACATTTGTCACTACATCCGCCTATGCCTCCACCCGTTTTTATGACTCAAAATAGGGTCCCCGTGCTTATTGATGGACTTCCTACGATGGCTTTGATAGATACTGGAGCAGCTGTTTCAGTAATGAGTCTTAACTTCAAATTGCGGCTAGGACATAAAGTGATGTTTCGCTGGGACAGTTGTGCATCATTTCGTGCAGTGAGCGGGGAGACATTGTGCCCGATCGGTGTGTGTGTTGTTAGTGTCACTTTGGGTGACAAGGTATTCGAGGCTGAATTCGCCGTCCTGACCAGCTCCACCCATGACATCATGTTGGGCATCGATTTTCTACGCGAGTGCGGGGCTACTGTAGATTGCGGTGCTGGCGAGATTATGCTATCGGCATTTACTGACGATCCTACGTGTTGTCAAGGATCTATCACCGTCATTGAGGATGTCTTGCCGCCCAACTCAATGAAGACCGTACGCGTTGACGCCTCTGCTTCGGACGCCGGAAAGTTTGATGTTCTTGTGGAGCCCATTCCTCTTAATTGCGCCAAGAAAAATGTGCTCATTCCACATTGTGTTCTGTCGATCAGTGATGGGCGATCGGCCTTATGGGTGTCGAACTATTCAAATGAACCTGTTATGCTACCCGCCGGGATGCGACTCGCCCGCTTCGAACAAAATGTGACTAGTTTCATTGCATCTTTAAGTGACGAGAGAGTAGATCCTATTTGTGCAACGTACCATACAGAAGCCAACTTTCTGAGTATGGTAAACAAGTCGCTAACATCAGAAAAACGTCAAGCTTTGGTCGAAGTCCTTGCGAAGCACGCTACTATATTTGACTTTGCGCAGAAAGAAGAGCGAATAAGTGTACCCGAGTGGCGTACTCGCCATGGGATTGACACAGGATCCGCTCACCCTATCCGGCAGAAACCATACCGTGTCTCATCTGCGGAGCGCAAGGTCATTACTCAACAGGTAGAAGAGATGTTAAAGAAAAGGGTTATTCAAGAGTCGTGTAGCCCTTGGGCTGCGCCTGTGATTCTTGTCCGAAAGAAGGATGGTACATGGCGATTCTGCGTGGATTACAGACGGCTCAACTCTGTTACTAAAAAGGATGTCTACCCGCTTCCCAGGATTGATGATGTCATCGATTGTTTACATTCGGCATCGTACTTCTCATCCGTGGATTTGAGATCTGGTTATTGGCAAATACCCATGCACCCGAATGACAAAGAGAAAACGGCCTTCATAACCCCAGATGGTCTATTTGAATTCAATGTAATGCCGTTTGGCCTATGCAACGCTCCAGCCACGTTTGAGCGCTTCATGGACTCTGTGTTACGTGAACTAAAGTGGGAAGTTTGTCTTTGCTACCTGGATGACATTATAATATTTGGCCGTACATTCGATGAACACAACCATCGTCTAGACTTTGTTCTCACCTGCCTTGAGAGAGCTAAGCTCACCCTGAACTCTAAGAAGTGTCACTTTGGCAGCCGCGAGACTCTCGTTCTCGATCACCTGGTGGACAAGCATGGCGTTCGACCCGACCCCCAGAAAGTCGCAGCAGTCAGCAGCTTCAAACAACCTCAGTCGGTACGAGAGTTGCGAAACTTCTTGGGCCTATGCTCGTACTTCCGTCGCTTCGTGCCCAGGTTCGCCGACCTCGCTTACCCTTTGACGTCCCTACTCAACAAGAACGCTCCTTTTCGGTGGTCAGCGGAATGCGAGTCGTCTTTTTCGCAACTCAAGTTTGCTTTTACGTCAGGGCCCGTACTTCGCCACTATGACCCATCTGCTGCCACAGAAGTTCATACCGACGCCAGTGGTGTAGGTATTGGCGCCGTATTGGTCCAACGCCATGGAGCTGCTGAACACGTCGTTGCCTATGCCAGTCGCTGTTTAAGTAAGCCGGAGCGAAACTATACTGTCACAGAGCAGGAATGTCTCGCGGTCATATTTGCCGTGCACAAGTTTCGCCCTTATCTCTATGGCCGCCGATTCTCGATTGTCACGGACCACCATTCTTTATGTTGGCTCACTGGACTACGGGACCCATCTGTTCGTCTTGCTCGTTGGGCATTACGATTGCAAGAACACGACTTTGAAGTCTGCTACAAGAGTGGTCGTCGTCATGCCGACGCTGATTACCTTTCACGACTTCCCCTTCCGACAACCGAGTGTGACGCTGACAACTTTGATGAATATTTGGCTGTAGTGGATACTCCGTTCCCCGACCTAACAACTTTTCGAGCAGAGCAACGCAATGACAACAGTCTCGCTTCTTTCTTTGTTTCCGGAACGAACGGTCAACGTGGTTTCGTCGTAAAGGATGGCGTTCTCTACAAAAAGAATTATTCCGGCGTAGGCCCTCGCCTACTTCTAGTTGTGCCTACAAGTCTTCGACAACACGTACTTCGAGCAATGCACGACGACTCAACATCTGGCCATATGGGTTTTTCTAGGACATTTTATCGCACGCAAGAACGCTTCTTCTGGCCGAAGATGCGTAAAAGTGTGACTGCATACGTTGCGAGCTGTGAGCAATGTCAACGCCACAAGCGTCCTACAACTCCGCCAGCCGGACTACTTCATCCCATAGCACCCCCGAGTTCACCATTTGACGTCGTAGGTGTCGACCTGCTCGGCCCTTTTCCGCGATCAACGAACGGCAACCGATGGATTATTGTGGGCGTTGACCACCTCACACGTTACGCCGAAACTGCGGCGATTCCTGCGGCAACGGCCACTCAAGTTTCACAGTTCATGCTGTCACACGTTATATTACGCCATGGATCCCCCCGTGTCATCATCAGTGATCGCGGGCGGCAATTTGTTGCCGATGTAGTTGAAGACCTCCTCCCTCTTGCTTCGTGCCATTTTCGTCACACTACCCCGTATCACCCGCAGGCTAATGGTTTGACGGAACGAACAAATAGGACTCTCGTCAACATGATTTCCATGTATGTTGATTCTGGACACAAAACATGGGACGCGATTTTGCCATTTATAACTTTCGCCTACAACACTGCACAGCACGAAACAACGAGGTACAGTCCATTTTATCTGCTCTACGCACGCCAACCCCGCACAGCTCTTGACACTATTCTTCCTTTTTCCGAGACTGATCAACCTACTCTCGCCGAAACCATTTGCCGCGCAGAAGAGGCCCGGCGCATCGCCTGTCTTCGAACTTTCGTCTCACAGAAACGCTCCAAAAACAAGTTACGACAGAAGTCACCGGCACGTATGGTTTGAGAAAGGGGATTTGTTGTGGCTTTGGACGCCGCTTCGCAAGCGCGGCCTCTGCCAAAAGTTTCTGGCCAACTACACCGGTCCGTTTGTTGTCTTGGAACGTCTAAGCGATATCACGTACGTGATATCCCAGCTGTTGTCAACTGGCCGCCGCTCAAGCAAGACCAACGTCGTTCATGTTGCCCGTTTAAAACGCTATCATCATCGCAACGAAGCCTAACTCGCCCGGTGGGCATCGTCTGCAAAGGGGGAATTGCTACGATACTGAGGATGCGCGTGGAAGAAGAGGAGAACGAGGTTGGCACGAGCAGTGATCGGCCAGATCCCTGGACTCTCGCATTGATCATTTCCTGTAAATAAAGGCATCCATCGCACCGTAACAAGATATTGCGCAGACAAAAAAACTAGAAATGTAGAAAGTTTGAGCAGGGTTGTGCATTGGACTAGCTTTCGTTAACAGGGGAGTGGAAAAAAATATTGGCATTACGTGATACATTTGTTGTTATTATTGTATTTCCTCGTGTTTTTTTAAATACACCTCAATTTGTGTGTAAAATTATATGTAATTAGTGCTGATGATCATGCCGTTTTTAATTTATCGTAAGGAACAGCTTCGTTTGAATATTTCAGCAATACATTTTGGATTGTTGCAGTGTTGTTCGTTTACTATTATTTGTACTGTGGTAAAGCCTTAGAACAGTGGGTACACGTCCTTACGAGTGATCTTGTTGAGGCGTTGGTAGTCCACACAGAACCGCACAGAACCGTCCTTCTTCGTGACGAGAACGACAGGAGATGCCCAGGGGCTGCTAGAGGGGCGAATAACATCGCGGCGAAGCATGTCGTCGACTTGCTCGTTGATTACACGGCGTTATGTGGGAGATACGCGATATGGACGCTGTCTCAGTGGTGGCTGTGTGCCTGTGTCGATGCGATGCGTAATGGTGGATGTGCGGCCGAGAGAAGGTTGGGCGACATAAAAAGAAGACCGGAATTCTTCCAACAGGCCCAGAAGCTGGGAACGCTGGCCTGGCGTAAGGTTGTCGGGAACGGAGGGACCGAATACATCATCGGATGATGAAGCAGATGTCGAAACAGCACTAAGCGTACTGGAACTTGAGCAGTGCATGTCATCGGGTTGATTCATAACTTGTTCCATAACTTGTTCGTCTTCGATGGGTTCCACGCTGCCGAGACATTCCCCTCGCACCAACGTCACGCTGTACGGGGATGAGTTCACTGCAAAAATAGTGGTGCTGCCGTGAGTGAGTTGCACGGTCGCGAAAGGAACCAGCAAGCCTTTTCTGATGAAAACACGATGAGATGGCGAGAGGAGTGCAGCGGTGTCAGAAAGGCTTGCGCAGTAGACCGACACCGTCGCGGACGAGTTTGCAAGCACTTGGGTGTCATTTCGGATGAGTAACTTGCTTGCGGCAGATGGACTGTCGGCCGGCGTCAAAAAAGAGAATTGGGCGAGTTCTATTTCTGCTGGTGCGCAATGAATGACAGCGTCATGGCGGGAGGGAAAATCTCATCCTAGGATGACGTCGTGAGAGCATGAAGGATTTATGATGAATTCGACCGCATACATCACGTCCTGAATCATAAGGCGGGCTGTGCACATCGCCGTAGGGTGAATGCTTTGGGCGCTGGCTGTACGGAGGGAGAGCCCGGAGAGTGGCGAGGTCACTTTGCGCAATAATCGGCTAAGTTTTGCGTCCATGACGGATACGGCGGCTCCAGTATCTACAAGGGCAGATGCACGAACTCCATCCACAAGTACGTCTATCACGTTCGATGGGCTTTCCTGAGGGCTTCCGCAGTTCGACAGCGTCGCAGCCCTTGCCTTGTGGACTGCGACGACTAGTTTTCCTGGTCGCCCTCGAGTGGACGTGGCCGCATCGGCGACAGTGAGCGACGTCGCGGAGACGGTGAATGGCGGGTAGACGGAGCGGGGCGGGACGACGGTGACATAGGTGGCGGTTGGTCATAAGAGCGGCTTGATTGGCTGGGAAAGTTCGAGGCGACCTGCGGTTGCTGCACACGATTGCAATAACGTGCTACATGACCGACGCGACCGCAAGCAAAGCAGATGGGGCGATTGTCAGCAGTACGCCATCTGTTCGCGGGTCCCATCCATGTCGCAGAACGCGTTGGGCGAGCCGGCTGCTGATATGACTGCATGGTGGGCGGGACTCGGGGCACGCTGGTGACGTCGGCGTATGTAGGCGACACAGTTTCTCCGAAGGCGTGGGGCCTCGCGGTGGTGTCGGTGTAACTTACAGGGCAATCCACAGAAATCGGTGGGGGTGGCCTGGCTACAACTTGGGCGTAGCTGAGTGGCGCAGATACAGGAGGCGGCTGGTGGTATTCTGGAACGACCTGCGCGATTTCCTGCTGAATGGCTCGGCGGAGCGGAGGTACAAGTGTACTTGATGGCTGCTGAGCATGTTGCGGCGGAGCAAAAGCCAGTAAAGTGACCTGGCGGGCGACTTCCTCACGCACGAATGACTTCATTTCGGCGAGCAAGGTTGTGTGGTCAGGAACCGCTGACAAAGCCGAGAGGCCAGCATCACGTGGTGGCAATCGACGGGTCATCAAGCGCTGCCGCCGCAGCTCGTCGTAACTTTGGCATAATGTAATGATTTCTGCCACAGTATGAGGGTTCTTGGCCAGAAGCATGGTGAAGGCATCGTCGGCGATGCCTTTTAGAACATTCGTGATTTTGTCAGCCTCTGACATTTTCTGGTCGACTTTCTTGCACAAGTCAAGGATATCCTCGATGTAACTTGTGAAGGTCTCGCCAGTCTGCTGTGCTCGTTCACGTAAACGCTGTTCGGCTTGCAGTTGACGAACGGCAGGGCGGCCGAACACGTCAACAACAGCGGTCTTAAAAGCAGACCAAGTCGGGAAATCAGATGCGTGGTTATTGTACCACATTCCGGCATCACCCGCAAGGTAGAAGAACAGGTTACCGAGTTTAGCTGCCTCATCCCAATGATTGGGGACGCTCACACGTTCGTACATGGCAAGCCAGTCCTCGACGTTGGTGCCATCCGCGCCGGTGAAGACAGGAGAGCGCGGATGCGGGGGACACCGGGACATGGCGTCGGTGTAGGAGGGAGCGTTTGCTGAGCGGCGTCCTGGTGCATGGTAGAAGGCACGGCACGGGATTGAAGGGCATCGAATGCGAACCAAAGATGTTTGAAGGGGACAGCACTCTCCACCAAATTGTTAGGACGTTTATTGGCGGACACTCGTTGATGAATCACGACAGCGACAGTCAATGCGGGGACCGACTCTCTGCACGAGCTGCTCTTCTTCTTATCAAAAGGGTGACCCACTAGAAGGCACTCGAGAGGACGACCCACTGTTCTAAGGCTTTGCCACAACTTGCCACATATTGGGATTCCATTCTACCCTTCGTCACCTACGCATATAATACCGCCCCTCAGAGCACTACTGGCTTTTCACCTTTCTTTTTGTTATATGGAAGGCACCCGTCGTACACCATCGACACAATACTTCCGTACACGCCAGATCCGTCTGAGTGGGCGCCTATTTCTGCTACAGCCAAGCTTGCTGAAGAGTGTCGAGAGCTTGCAAACACCTTTACTGCGCACGATCAAGAGCGGCAAAAAAGCCTTCGCGCTGACGCCAGCACTACTGCGCCCACGTTCCTCTCTGGAGCGCTCGTTTGGCTCTCGATCCCTACCACTGCAACTGGCCTATCTTCAAAACTATTGCCCAAATACGAAGGCCCCTACCGTGTCGTCAAACGCACTTCTCCTGTCAACTACTTGATTGAACCAATTGAACCATCTTCGGACATGCGCCGTCGAGGACGCGACATTGTTAACGTTGAGCGCCTCAAGACCTACCATGACCCGCTCATTGTAACCACCTGTTAAGTCGCCAGGCGGCTCTCTTTTCGTACCCGGGGTAGTTGTGGCAAAGCCTTAGAACAGTGGGTCGTCCTCTCGAGTGCCTTCTAGTGGGTCACCCTTTTCATAAGAAGAAGAGCAGCTCGTGCAGAGAGTCGGTCCCCGCATTGACTGTCGCTGTCGTGATTCATCAACGAGTGTCCGCCAATAAACGTCCTAACAGTACGTATGTTATTGAATATTCCTTTTTACTGTTTTGCTGTACCTGTGCCTAAGTGCCTCACGGAGAGTGGGCAAAGTCAGGAGACACATTCTACTTGTGCCCCCTTCTGGGTCAATTTCAGAAAACGCCTATCTAAATAAAAATAACAAATAAAAAGAACAGCTGGCACAAAGAAGCTAGATTTTCGCGTAATATAAGATTACGTAATTAGCCTGCTGACCGAGATGAGAGCTGCAAGTAGCACTGCCTAATAGGACAGCATTGTTAGAAGGTTGTAATATTAGCTGCAATTCTTGTGTAGTTGTTTTTACCAACGATAATATTTCTCGGGATAATTCATCGCATAATTTTTGGTCTGTCTGTCTGTCTTTCACACGAATCTGCCATGCGGCCAAAGTTTAGGCACTTGCCGAGGACCCAGCCATTTTCAACTGGTGGCTGCGTTCATACTTCTCGTCATTGTTGACCAA